>NC_056741.1:185764932-185819932 GCF_019279795.1 Protopterus annectens | reverse complement strand
TTCCAAGGTAGTCAGACTGCCCTTTTAAGACTGAGGACAACAACATGGAGACAGTCACAAAGTACATAGCTGTAAACCTGTGTGTTTAAAGTAGGTGTCCATTACAACCTGTATACACAAACAAGACACATCATCTACGGGTAGGTCTGAAAGGTATAGCTGTAGCACAACAGGAACCTGAACTGGAGTATGGCCATCTGTGGAATGGACAACTACTATCACTATACAGGGTTACAGTGGGCATGCTCATACACTTAGTAGCACAGGGACATTTGGGATGCACTATGACTACAACTACAGAAGGTTATACTGGTCATGCTCATACACTTAGTAACAAAGGGCTTGTTGGATGCACTGATTCAAATTACACAAGGTGACAGTGGGTATGCTCATACACTTAGTAGCACAGGGCTATTTGGGATGCACTCCGATTCTGACCACAGAAGGCCACAGTGTGCATGCTCATACACTTACATGTACAGAACATGTTGTAATGAACTCCTATTGTAAACACACAGGTTTACAGCTAGGTACGTCTTACCTGTCAGTATATATGCACATCATACTGGTTTACTACTTGATACCTGTATGTGGCCCGTAAATTATATATCTGTGTCTGTGCTGTGTGATACACATGCATACATGTACATGAAGTACTGACATATATATGTTAAGTATACACATTCATACATGTGTGGTCATGACAGACAATAGTTTACCTGTGACACACAGGTGGATGCTACCTACAGCATGTGTCACACACCTTGCTGCCCTGAAAGGCATACATTGATAGCAGGTTGTGGACAGTGAAATTATATGTGGAACAGTGGCATGTGCAAGCATAATTTGTGAGCCACATTGTGTAATGGTACTGAGGTGCATGTGTCAAGATGTCCTCTCCCGGCTGTTTTAGTAGTTGTCATTATTAGCAGGACTGTTACCCTAAGTATATCTCACATTGGTCATATACACAATTTCTGCTGCTGTCCGTCACCTTACATGAGGCATTTGCTACCAAACACATTACTGCCACTCGCAGTGATGTCATGGTACGAGTGGCAACTGCTAGATCAAAACAATGAGCCAATGTCCTGCTTTTATTATGAGGTTGTCCAGTGTCTGTCATTCCAGGCTGTCATGACTGAACAACAAGCCTTCAACACAGAGCACATGCATCCATGTTCCACGTGTGTGTGGATAATACCTAGGTCACCTTTACCCATATAGCCGCATCCCAAGGCAAATGTCCTACACCCAGAAGTAACACGCTGACACCTACAAGACAATTGCATTGCATGCGTATGCTAACCAGTGCTAGATGTGTGGCTTTAATAATCCATTTGCTCAGTGTAGAACCTACAATGGGGAATACTGACATCTCTGCAGTGAGAAACACCTGGCTGAAGGCTCTGTTGTGCACAATTGCACTACCACCATATAACTCAGATCCAGACATGTGGGCCATAACAGTGGTATGGACCATTCCAGGTGGTGGTGTACACATATTCATAAAGGCTACTCACATGTAAAGACCACTACTCTGACATAGTGCATCACAGATGAGTCAGGTACAGGTGACAATGGCAAATGCTGCATTCTAGGCTGTATCCTCATATACATCCACTACCTTGTCCTCAGACTACCAACACACATCCATATGTGGTATGACATAGTATGGCAGACCACCAGATAACCCTCAATTGGTGGACTGTACCTAGGCCTACATCAACTGTGCAAAGTACCCATGTACAGACACAGCTGTATAGTGTGTTATGCAATGCAATAATACCACTGTTTGTAACCAGCTCAGTTGTACACATACCAAAGTCCCTTGGATGTTGTCAGCATTAACACAGTTGAGTGTTGCTGTGTACTAGTAAACAACACCCTCATGGTTGGATATGACCTAACTGTACCTGCCATGGATATGTACATCCACACTCATACAACATAAATGACATTACCATAGTTTTCATTATCCTTTCTACATACAGATGGCTAGAGTCATTACACACATGCACATGGCAGATAGCATGCTGACAGTTCATAAGGTTTGATATCTCTGTTAACAGAGGTAATATTCCCTCTCTACTGGTCACCCATGACACCTATCATATCATACAACACTCCATGTGGCATGTATGTCATTAGACATGTCCACCTAATGCAAAGCCTACAAACATACCCAAATAACAGGATCATAGGACATACGCAAGGCCTGTATTGAAAGACTCAGGGAAATCCAGCTCTGCTCTGGTATGTTCATGACATGTACAGCATTGTGTGGCCACAGCTCTTACATATACCCCGTGTCAACAATTGCAAGCCATGCATGCTGTGTGCTGTCTGGACATTAGCTTTAGTGCCACAATAGCCGGTACATGCTGGGGTGAGATGTTTAAAAGCCACAGACCTTGCACATGCTTGAATGAGTGTACTGCCTATATCTAAAAGAGCACATTGCTGGCACTCTTCCAGTAAACATGAGGTGTGTGTGGCAAATATGATGTGCTCACTGTTGGTCATTACAGTGCCCTGGTTTCACCATGACACTGTCAAGTAACAGTTTGTAGGAGCATGAGATGGAATAATGCTGTGTGTGTCTCACTGATATGTGCTGTTGTCATATATGTACACTTGGCTACTCAGTGAAGGTGGTGGTGTCCTACCAGTACATGAATACAACATCCATTATGGTGTAATGCTCTGCTATGTTTCACACATGGCATGGGGAAGGTGTGGAATGTATCATCTTGACCTGCTAGTGCACTTACTGATGTAGATCGCATATGTGTAGAGCCCAGGTGTGTGCAGTTTTCTGATGTCTGAAGGTGACTGTTGTCTTAGTAAATCATGCTGTTGCAATACAGCCTCAACATTGCCAACTGTATATCATGATATGCACTAAGTACAGTAAGCAGTACTACATGAGGTATGGACAGATGTTTGGACATGACTACTAAGAGGTGGGGCTTCTATGCAGATGAATGATTGCTGAGGATAGCTCACTGGTGTGTTACAACCAGTCCTACAATAACCTATGTAACTGCTAAGTTCAGGTTTTGTTAAGTGAAGTGGAAAACAGACAATGTAGAATGCTGTAAGGGTGACACTGAAGGCAAAACCCATGACACCTGTAACAGTAATACCTCCCCTGTGCATATATTGTGCATATATCAGCACAGTTGGCAAAAGAGTCAGTAAGCTTTGTACAGGATGCGATAGTGCTGTACTTCTGTAATATCTATCATGAGATAGGCAGGTGTTTGATTCACAGTACTGGCACGTGTGTGTGTGTGTGTGTGTGTGTGTGTGTGTGTGTGTGTGTGTGTGTGTGTGTGTGTGTGTGTGTGTGTGTGTGTGTGTGTGTGTGTGTGTGTGTGTGTGTGTGTGTGTGTGTGTGTCCATATATGTCACATATGGTTGGGAATACATCCCACATGTTATCACTCTTCTGAACACTGTTGTTGACACCAGTACAGAGTGAAGTGTAGAAAGAAATGCATAGGCAGGTGGTTTAAACTCACACATGTAAGGTGTCTATATGTGTGTGTGACATAGGTGTATATCTTTGTGGCATTCACAAGGATATACACGTATGTGTGTGACATATGTGTATATATTTGTGAATGCCACGGTGTGTGTGTGTGTGTGTGTGTGTGTGTGTGTGTGTGTGTGTGTGTGTGTGTGTGTGTGTGTGTGTATGGCTGTCTGGTCCCTGGACTGAGGCTGTATTTTATCATAGTGAAATCTTAATGCCCCCTCCACCCATCCACTCAATGCAATCTAGCATCCCTGTTGATATCATCAATCGTAGATGGGCATTCTAACTGCTTGTAAACATGTAGGTTAATAGGTTCATAGTTAGGTACTAGGCTATCAACCCAAAGGCCTACGTAAGCCTAGCCAACAAGGTTCCCTGGCTTATGCCACTCAAGAAAGTGATTTTCCTGTGCCACTGTTGAGCAGAGACACAGAAGTGATACCTGGGGTGTATTTCCAATTTCCAATCCACTCATCAAGATTTTTCCTGAAGAGTGCTAATGAAGAACTTTGTTTGACATAGATGGGTAGCCTGTTCCAGGGTATGGGAAGTCTCTGGGACAGGAATCTATTCCTCCAGTATGTCATGTTTATTGTGGTGAGAAGGTTTAGGTCCCAAGACCATGTAGCTTGGAGGGATTGGGATTTCTTTAGGTGTAGCCTGTCCAACAGCTCTGGGATTGACATAGCTTTATATGTTAGGCAGAGATCACCTCAGAGTAGGCGATATGCTATGGAGTAAAGCTGGAGTTTTTTGAGGCGGTCAGTGTAGGGCATTTTTTTGTGGCCAGTAATCCTCTTTGTGAGGTACTTCTGTGGCCTTTCCAGCTGCTGCAGATGTCTTGTGAGGTACATTCCAAAAGGGGCGTTGTACTCTATAATGGGTCTAATGAGTGTTGAGTAGAGGGGAACAATGACCTCTTTTTTCCTGGATGAGAACCCTTTTATGATGAGGTGTGCCATGTAGAAGAACTTCCTGACTACTGTGGCGATGTGACTATCAAAGGAAAGACTTCTGTCCACCTGGGTCCCAAAGTCTCTTATCACGCATTCGGTGTTAAATAAATTGCTGCCTATGTGGTAGTTCTTGGGTACAGAGTTTTTACCAAAGGGGACGACATTGCACTTTTTGGCATTGAGCTTGAGGCCATGGCTCTGACACTAGGCATCTGTCTCAGCGAGACCCTTCTGTAGGATGTCCACATCATTTGTGGACTTGACTATGGCTCCTAGTTTTCAGTCATCTGCGAACTTCGTTAGCAAAATGCTTTCTGTGTTAGCCTGTACTTCAGAGAAGTAGATAGCAAACAGGAGAGGTCCTAGGACAGAACCATGTGGTACTCCACTTGTCACTGCTTTGAGGTCAGATTTGGAGTCTGCAACTTTTACAATGTGGGTTCTATTAGTGAGCCAGTTGGCAAATCATCTTGTGATGTAGGGATTTATACCTTGTTTAGTGAGTTTAGCTATAATTCCAGAATGGCGGATGGTGTTGAAAGCCTTGGCGAGGTCAAGATAGGCTGTGTGAAGCACCTTACCCTCATCTACAGCTTTGGTGACTGCCTCAAAGAAGTCGATCAGGTTCAGGAGGCATGATCTGCCTTTCACAAACCCGAGCTGGGTGGGATCCAGAGTTTGGAGGTTACCAATGTCTTTGTTTATGAGTTCCATGATGATACGTTCCATGGCCTTGCAGACCATGCTCGTCACGCTAATAGCTCTATAGTTCCTGGGATCAGTGGTGGCTCCCTCTTTGTGGATTGGGATAACTGTTGCTGTGCACCATTCAGTGGGCACAAAGCCTGATGCATGGCTATTATTGAACATGGTGCTTAAGTGGGGAACCAGTTCATTCTGAATTCTGTGTAAAATGCAGCCTTCGATGTTGTCTGGTCCCATGGATGCTGTGTTTTTGGCTTTAGACAGTGCAACTTTTACCTGCATAGTTGTGATTACAGGGACTCTGCATTCTTCCTGTATAGATATGGATCCTTTAGGGGGTGAGAGGGGGGTAAAGTTAGCACTGAACCTATCTGCCAGGATGTTGGCAATATCAGTTCTGTAATTTTCGTGCTATTGTGCTGTAACTCAGAGCAGATCTGGGTGTTGCCATCAAGATTCTTGATATTGCTATATAATGCTTTGTGGTTGTCCTTGGAATTAGTGGAGATTTTGTTTTCATAGCTAGCTTTGGAGGATCTTATAAGGCATCTCAGCTTCTTACTGAGGCTGACCAGGGAGCTCCTCCACTCATGGGATTTTACTCTCTTTTGCAACAGTTTCTTCCTTCTGTTGTACAGTTTGTTTATGGCAGGGGACCACCAGATTGGCTTACTTTTTTTGGAGGATAGCATCTTGGTTCTGTTTGGGATAGCATGATCCATGCACTCGTGTAAGAGCTTATAGAGTGCATTTGTGTAGGATTCAGCAGTTTTAACTGTATTGTCCATCTGCATGGGTGTCATGAAGTTCACCACTTCTGTCTTAAGAAGCATGCAGTTGGCCTTGGATAAATTTTTTATGGTGGTTTCCTTAATGGGGGGTGGGGACAAGATGTGGATATCATGGGTGATTAGCTTATGGTCGGTTCGAACCAACGAGAAGTTGACTTCAGGTGTGGAACACCGGTCACTCATGTTGGTAATGACTAGGTCTAGGATATTGTTGCCCCTGGTGGTGGTGTGGATAAGTTGATCCAGGGCATTGGAGTTTATGAATTCCAGAAAGCGTTAGTTTTCCCATTTAATGGTGGGTTAGTTGAAGTCGCCCATTATTAGGATGTTTGGTTGAACCCTAATATTTTCCAGTACATCAAGAAAAGAGGAGTGGGAATCCTGGGGCATGGTGGGGGATCTGTCGCAAGCTACAATTTGGATTGCAGTTTTGCCCAGAGTTAGTTGCACTTGGATAACCTTGGATGCATTATGCTGAGCAACTAGACTGGAGGTGTGGATATCCTTAATGAATATGGACACACCTCTGCCTTGTACACCCTGGGGTGTGACCTGTTATTACATAGCTTACTGATGGACCCCACATACAATCACTGCACTGTAGTATCCCTCTCGATGTCCTCGATCTAAGGCCATTCAGACTACCTGTACATGTGTAAGCTCTGCGGAGCGTCTTGTAATTGCGTAGTACTATAACGATGATATGCACATAGGCAGGGGTTCTCATCCTAACACTGGCAACTGTGTGTGTGTGTGTGTGTGTGTGTGTGTGTGTGTGTGTGTGTGTGTGTGTGTGTGTGTGTGTGTGTGTGTTACTGTGTCTGTGAATTCCTGAGTGTGTGGGTCTTTCTCTGTGTCTGCATGCTGTCATAGCAGTGGGTATTACTGCTTTCCAATGAGAAGCACTATTTACACTGGCCTTTACCCTTGTCATCTGGCATAACACTCTTTTACCTCCTCCCCACTCCAGGTAACTATACCTGTGATGTCACCCACTATGGATGTGACGGCTCTGAACACAGTAGCTTACTACACAGCTATCATGCTCTTGGATCATTAGAACAGTAAACATAATTGAAACATGGGAGAATATAACTCTGATGTGGAAGCTACAAAGTGCATGCAGGTATTTCCATACTGACCTGTGGGTAGTCAACATGTACATATGGGGCACTAACCACAAACACAGACATCCCCGGCACATGCAACTACACCTGAAAGAGGAAAGCAGAACGTCAAGATCAACATGCTGTTAGTGTTGTTACACATGATACATACTGTCAAACGTACAAAACGCATTCTGAAACTGTAATACATGGTATGTCTACTGCCTGTCAACATTACTCAACAATATTAATCCACAATTGTCTACCTAGTATGTTCACCCTGTGCATCAGACCATATGAGCATGTCCCGGCACTGATAGTTCATATGCACAGGGTGATAATGTTTGCATGAGGCCTAGGCTGCACCATTGGATGACATTATGTGTGTGTGCTAGATCCTATGATATCATTGGGCATGTGTGAATGTTATGTGTGTGTGTGTTGAGGTGCCCTATATTTGTTTCCGGTGTGTGTATGCATGCACACAGGCCTGACATGTGGCTGGCCTACACAGGGATATTATTGACAGCTGCAGACTGTACAAGGCAGGTTTCACAATTCACGGTGTCCGGCCATGGCCACGTGACTTGCACCTGCCAGGGGTTGAATGGGCACTACCAGGCAGAGGTCCAGATTGGGTACTGTCTGATGACACATATCCACTGGAATCATGTCTCTGTTGGGACCATCCAAGACTACATGCACGTGGCCTGCTGTGTCCTTTTGTGGACTGCAAAGCACCAGCTGCACTGCTGCTGCTACCACCACTATGGGAGCGGGCATGTGCAGTAGCATGTTCACGTAGACCTTCAACAGGTGATGTAGCTGACCTACGTCCACGTGCCTGATGCCTCACTCCCACCAGATGTTCCAGCACAGACATTCCACGCTCGAGGATTGACATGCCATGGTCAAGGACTCCCACCATGTCACCCAATCGTCTATCCAAAACATCTGCAAGATGATGGGGAGCATTTGCAAGTGCCTGGATGTTGTCAGTTAATGAATGGACAGCAGCCCTCTGAAGCCTCAGACCTTCTCTGTTGTGCCATTCAGCACATGCCTGTGCCTCCATTACAGCCTGAAACATGCATCTGGTGACTCCAGCTGATGTCCTTTGTCTCTCAGGGGCATATTGGCCAGTGGTCCTCCTGCGCGCAGTGCTGGGCACATGCCTGTGTGGGACATCACCAGTCAGTTGACTGGGATCATGGTGTGCAGGCAAACCTTCCATAGTCTCCACACTTCCCTGTTCCATGCTACCACCCACCAACTGTCCTTCCTCTACAGCCAGTAGTGATGGGGTATGTGTAGGCAGGGGAACTGTCTGTGAGGATGAGGTGGAGACAGGTGGAATGGCAAACAATGACACAGATTCAGCCCCTGACAAACCTGCTTGTGCCTCAATCATACTATCATCATCACTGCTAGAGTCGGTGGGGACACTAACATCAGGTGGACCGCAGGAGGGCAACACATTTACATCAACACCTGTGAGGTGAAGACAAGAACTGTACATTACAAGTTATACCAGACACAAACACAGACACACACACACACACACACACACACACATAGACACACACAGACACACAGACACACACACTACATGCAGGTGATATGGCAGATGGCATTCAGCTTAGACAATTATAGTTTCAGCTTAGACAATTATAGTGGTAGTTATCATATATCCCTGAGTTGCACACAACAGCATGCATATGTTATAGCAGACAGCATGCACCTTACACAATTATACTGGTGGTTAGCATACATACCTGTATTGCACCATTTGTGTTAGTAGCCTATGCCCCATACCTGCAACATAAAATGCATGCACTTTGCACAATTGCACCGGACTGCCATGGTGTGTGCAACATACACCACATGTTAACAAACCATCGCTGAACTTTGTACATCTGCCACTGATGCTTTGTGTTGGCCACTGCCCCTATGTGTGAGGACATGAGCAGTAGGGTATGTCGACTGCATACTATGTTTGCCTGAGCCATAGCTTGCATATCTCTCCAAAGCAGGGCATGTCTGTTCAACATTATTCCGCCTACCCCCGAGCTGAGTCTAGACATTGTGCATGTGGCTGTATACACATGTTTGACATGGCTGTCCCTACTTTGCGATGGTACCACAGACCAACACAGGTTTACAGTACAGAGGCCTGCTGTGTTGGTGTATGACCTTGCCAGTCACATGCAGTGTGACATGTCTTCTGCTGCCGTGTTGAATGACATGCATACATGTGTAACACAATGGTGTTCTTTCCAATCTACAGTATAGTAATGGTGCCCCAATGCAGGGACAAGTTATACAAACATGGGCCTTCAGCTGATGCAATGTTGTCTGTCCACCCTACAAATATGCAGGGACATACTGCACATTGAGCTGATGTGCATAGCCATTGCAAGGCATCATGTGGCTTCACAATTGCTATACAGTGTGAGATACTGACACAGTTCATAGCCATGACTATGTTCACATACAATTCATATCTAATGTGGAATGTGACCCACGTCACTGAGATGCATACACACTAAACCCTAATGTGGAATGTGTGACAAAGGTCACAGAAGGGTATACGGATGATACCCCTGCACATCTGTAACCATATTACTGATGCCTGGCAACTATGCCCACACATGGCTAACTTAGCAGTACTCTATGTCCCACATGCCATCTGTGTACCTCACACACATGAGGAGCAGGCATCACAGTAATGTCTGACACCAGCAATATGAATGTACTGTATCTGTGGCATGATGTGGTTGTATGTGTATGTTGTGCAACACATGTATGTATTTGGATACTGTATAGGTGAATGCTTTCAGGTCATGACACACTCAAGATGTTCAAGACATGTTATGTGGTGGTTTCATGTTATACCTACACAAGCTGTCAACAGGCCTGTAAGAATTTTAGTGTTTCACATCTGCAATATCACCATTACACAAAGGCCATAGTTGTATTGTGTTCAGCCAATGAAGAACAGGGTGTACACACATGTACATCACTTCTACTGTGTGCGTTGCTTCATGTCTCTGGCCATCCTCCATGGCCATGTGTACACATGTTCTGTCCAGTAGTTGTGATGGCCATCTTATTTCGCATGTCAGTGTTATCCCATATGACATAAACCCATAGATGTCATATGCTAGACTAAGGACAGGGTTATGCAGACAAAGGGTGGTATGTATGGGACGTGAGACATGTTTTGCAGGATAGTTCAGCAGTGTTGCAGTCAGCCCACTACATGCCATAGACATGTCAGATAGCACATGACATTTTGTGACATTCATAGCAAGGGTATAATCCACAAGGCTCTGTCCTGTGGGCCGGTCATACTCCAGCTCCAACACATTTAGAGTCTGTGCACACATATGCTCTCTGTACAGTACTGTTCGTATTTCCAACATATGTAATGCAGATATGTAGTATATGTCCCTACAGTGAAACACACCTCCACGATTGTATTCACTGTTGTCCACACATCTGGCAATTAAAGTCTGGAAGGTTTAGTGTAGGTGTTTCATATAGTCTTCAATTGTTTCACATGGGTAAACACTGTGATGCATTGCAGGTCTGACCAGTGTCCATTAACAGGACCACCATACATTATGTGTACGTGTGTTATGGCAGATAGCATGCAGTTAATATGTTCTGTGCATTATCAAGCCTGGTAAAAAATAGCAATCTCAACTGACACAGGCTGCTGTCACTGCAAAATGCCAGAGGTACCTAAACAGGAGTGTCACAGCAGTAAGATCATTATCCACACCTGTGAGTTAGCTACAGGGTGCAATGTCTATGTTAGCACATAAGCCAGTACAATACACTATACTATGGATTATTCACATCTGTGCATACATAGAGTAGCAGACTATAGTATGTGGCATGTGTGCATACATGCCTTGTATATGATGTTACATTACATATTGTACAGTAATACATGTAACTATGTGAAATACAGGTGTGTTATATGTGCAGTAGTGACTTAACAGGCAATGCCAGGCTCGGTGGTTGAGATACACTCACCTCCAAAATACCAGCTAAAGCTTGTGGATGGAGGTCTGCAGGTGTCCCCAGGTTGGCCAGTAGCTCCTCGGTACGTATGAGTGGAGGCTGGGTGAGTGGCCCCCCCACCTGTTGCACCTTGTTCCCTGGCGATTGCATTAGCATGCTGTTTCAGCCTTCTTTTAAAGTCAATGCAGTGTCAGCGCACCTGCTGATTGGTGCGATTGTGACCGCCAACATCATTTAGCCTCCTGCAGAGTTCCTCCCACAGGGCATCCCACTGCTGTGCATCCTGTGGCACATGGCTGAAGAGTGTTGTATGGTTGTCAAGGAGGTATGGGACGAGGACCTCATCCTCCAAGCGGCTATATGCTGGCAGTCTGCAAGGTGGCATACCTGGAAGACATAATGATGGAGACAGGTCACAGTAACTCACAGAGAAGTACAGATGTACAGCTGAACATACATGTCTATCACATTGATTAAGATTATAAATACGTCTTTGCAAATCTACATGACACTAACACCACTGACATGTATAAGTCACACACATTTGACACTTACTGATAATGTGATGTTATTGCCATATATGTGTTTGTCATGTGATGACATTGCTCATACACCATGTGGATGTTGTCTTGATGTGGGCATGTCTGTTTGCCTGCACTGGTGTCTTTACCTATCAGCACATGCCTGGATGTGTTCACATTAATGCAATTGACCTTAATGCTGTTTATATGTCACAAATATAGTCATACATTGCCATTAGGGACATGACCTGTGACCCTGCAGACTTGCAAGCATGTATGTGTTTTGCCATATACATCTACATGGCACTGCACAGCTATGTAGCATCCTGCCATGTATTGTCTGTGTTGCACATGTGTGGCACATGGGACAATAGCTAGCATGATGGTATTTGAGGGGTTGGATGTCAACTATAGCATGTATGGTCATAGTGATCTAGTAGGCTATATGCCCTGGGCCATTTGTGAGCGTAGGCAGACAGGTTACCTAGCTGTAGGCAACATACAGTTAAGTTTCAGTGGCCAGTTCAAGCAGTGCCACAAAACTGATCCACAGGGTTACTGATATATTTGACATGCGGTCATTACACCATGTCACAAAGAGGGGCAATGTGCAGCTTTGCTGGACAGGGATGCATAGTATGGCAAGAGTATGTTAAGTGTATGGGACAGAGATCTGTCAGGCATGTCGTGATCCTTGTACTAGAAAGGTGGATGTCCATGAAGTATGTGTTTATTTGGGATCAGGATGTGTTAAGTGTAGCATGTCCAACACCTCTGGGTTGGACATGACTTTATTCAGGGTAGGCTGCATGCTACATAGTGCAGCTAGAGTTTGGGAAGGGCAGTGTAAGCCATCTACTCATGGGCAATAACCCTTAAAGGAAATATGTGATCTATTACAGGTCACATGGGTGTTGATTATGGCTGAGCAATTATCTCTATATTCCTGCATGGCACCATGTCATGATTCGGGGTGCCACATATGACTACATGTCTGGTGTGGTGAAGTAACTATCAAAGGAAAGAGTACTGCCCAGCTGCATCCCATACACACAGTTGCCATTATGTTGACCACTGCCTAGGTGGCAGTTCATGGGTACAGGGTTTGTAACATAGGGGATGACAATGCAATACTTAGCTGTCAGATGGTGGCCATACGTCACACACCACACATCTGACACACTAAGGCCCTTCTTTATGTTGAACACAGCACACATTGAGTCGACTATTGCTCCTAGCTCATAGTCATTTGCAATCATCAGTAGGCTGATGCCTTCTGTGTTAGTCTGTGTGGTATACATAACAAAGAGGGGAGTACCAGGAATGAACCCTGTATTACTGTTGCTGGCAATGGTTTGAAATGCATGTATTAGTCAGACATCTTCTGTAGTGTTGGTTTTGCCAGCAGTCCAGTTGCCAACCACTTCTGTGACATAGGAATATACACCTAGTTTACTGAGTGTAGCTGGAACACAGTATGGTTGAAGGTGTCCTATGACCTGGTAAGGTCATGATATGCAGTGTGAATCAACCCTACTATCATCTACATCTGTACCAAGTACATCATATACGCTGATCACGGTTCATGGCCTTACAGACCAGACTCAGGAGGGTAGTTGTGCACTATTTCCCATTATCAGTGATGTCTCTCCCTTTGTGGAGTGTGAAAACTGTTGCTGTGCACCATTCGGTGTGTACACAGCCTGACATGGAGCAGTGATTGAACATGATGTCTATGCAGATAGCTGAATGTTCTTACATTTGTGTAGGATACACCCTGGGATGTTGACAGGTCCCATGAAAGCTGTATGTATGGCTTTAGACAGTGCAGCTTGTACCTGCATAGTCATTATTACAGGGGGCCTGTAGTGTACATGGATATATTAATAAGTGTACCTGTTGGGGGGAGAGGTGGGAGTGGGTATAGATTCTCCAAGACCCTATCTGGATGAACGGTTGCTATTTCTGTAGGTGCAGTACTTCCCATGCCATAGTGCTGTGCAGCATGGCAGGTCTTGTCGTTGCCATTACAATTAATGACACAGCTATAGAATGCTCTGTGCTTGGCCTCATAATATGTGGCTGATTAGTTTCACAGTAGCTTTGTGTGGTTTTATATGGTGTATCTGCATCTTACTGAGGCTGACCAGGGATCACCTACACTCATGTGTTTTCACTCTTGCAACAGTTATTACCTTCTGTGGTACACTTTAAAGCATGGTACCACCAGTTTGCCTTCTTGTTTGTGTTGGGTCGAATCCTGGTTTTGTTTCAATGGCACAATCACTGCACATATGTGACTGCTTAAGGTTAATTTGTGTAGGATTCAGAATTTGCACATGCATTGTCCATCTGCCTGGGTGCCATGACAGTCACCACTCTGCTGTTAGGAAACATAACATTGGCATTGGAGACTAATTATGTGTAGCATACTGTTAGCTCTGTTTGTGTGACTACTGTGATCCAGGTCAGTGGGGTCGATGGAATCCAACATGCATTGATCGCAGGTGTTGGTACATGAGGAATCTTCCCAGTTCATAATGGAATAGTTGAGAGTAGCCATTATTATGGTTCTGTCTCAGACCTAATCTTCCCCTTTACAGCACATTATGACATTTGGGAAATCTGCGGCCTGATGGGTGATCTGTCTCAAGGTGCAATTTGAATTCCACTTTGGCACAAATGTAGTTGCTCAGCATAATGTATCTGAAGTTATGCAAGTGCAACTAGCATGGGGGTGTACTGGTGGGGGATCTGTCGCAAGGTACAATTTGAAATCCAGTTTGGCACAAAGGTAGTGCTACTGCCTTAGCCAATATCATGGCTATAGTGGAGTATAACTGAGTACTCCACTTGGGCGTTGTCCCTTTGCCTTACTTGTGAAGAAGACAGTGTTGAAGTGTTGTTTGTAATCTATTGCAACAGCTGTATGGAGATGAACAGTAATATATTGTGTGTAATGCCTAGAGGATTTGGTCTAAATGTGAGTACTGCTGTTATATTTCTGAACATTGCTACTTGTGCAGGGTTTGTCTGTACCTAATACTTCTGCATATGTTTCAGTCTGGCCATGTTGTTTGACCAGCTCAAGGCTGCATAGCTATGCTTATAATGTTAGGGGTTTACAGTGTGCTTACCAGACATATTTAGTTTGGTGCTACTATGTATCATACTGTGCTGATAATCAGCACTCGGTAACACTTCCTGGTGTACGAACCTTTCAACCCTCTGAAACGGGATTAGTTCATACAAACCCTGTTACATCAGCAGCTGTTCAATTGTATAACGGCAACTATTTCACATAGGGCCATGTTAGTGTGTCTGTTTCTAGGTATGTTAATGTTTCAGCAGATGTTGTACAGTAGTTGAATAATTGGTTATGATATGACCGTATGTATTGATGTAATTATTTTGGTTTTGGGGTAGATGATGGTGGGTGTACATAGCATATGCAGGTGTGTAGAAACCCCTTTTATGAAATGTCTGTATGTGTGTGGGTGTTCTTTCCCTGTGTGAACATCTATCCCTTAGTGGACTAATAATATGGTAATTGCAGGCTGATTCATTAAGGCACTGTTAAATGTTTCCTGTATAGCATGCAGGCACTGTTAGTCCTTGAATCCTTTTGGCAATACATCGGAATGTAGTAAAGTTTTGCAAAATGAAAGCTGTCTGTATATTTCTGTCATGGATATTTGCAGTCATTGCAGTTGTGTTGGTGACTGTGTCCATAGAACATATTTGTAATAGTGTATTGGCATATACTCTTCATATGTTATGTTCATATTGTTTGGGGGTGGGTGGAATGTGTGATTGCTATGGTCCATGTTATACTCAGATATGAACACTTCGGATGCTGTCTACAAACATGTATGTATGCGTGTATATATATATATATATATATATATATATATATATATATATATATATATATACATATATATACATATATCATACCTCTCAACCTGAAAAACATCAAAAATTTGGACAAGGCCCATAAAAAATAGGTACAAATCTGTACGCTGATTAACGTAAAATTTGATTACATAATTCAATAACCCCACCCACTCCAAAGAATTGTGGGATACCATCTTTCAAACACAAACCGAAGAACAGACAACCAAAATATGGCACCAGAGTCTCCTGCCCTGCAGCCATTCCAATGTCCTATTACCTGACTATTTCACCCCATTTACCATAAACACTAGTTTGTGCATACTGCTTTACTTCTACAATGAAAATAGGCCTGGCATTAAAACTTCTCTGCCCTTGAAACTTGCATTCATTGAAACAGCATTGAAACCCACACCACATTCATTTGGGCTGTTTTCAAATCATAGGCCCCTTGCACACAAAAAAAACTTACATGCTTGATACACCTTCCTGAATTTATTAAATTATATTCCTTGTATAATACAGCATACTTGTTAGACTTAGATTAAGAGCACATTTTAAATTTGTTTTAGCATTTGTCTAGTAGGCAATGAAACAAAATGCATGAACCAGTGACTAAACTGCCCATTTCAGAACATTACCATTATAAAAGTCTACCTCCATACACCAAAAACCAGGGACATATTTTTAAGCATTGCTTGTATAAATGTGGAAAGTTGTTAGAATAAAATGTTGTTTTACCAGTACCATGCATTTCACCATCAAGATGTGGACCTAGAACCCTCTGCATTATAGTCAGAGCAACATACCACTAATCCAAATTAGCATCTTCCTGAAATACATGAAGACTGAAACTTAAATGTCTATCATTTATTGAATTCAGTTCTCACTTCTTCTCACCATTGCTCTCAATCTCTTAGCACAATAAACCTGAACAAAGCCAATAAGTAGTTCTGTTGAAACAAACACACAAGGTAAAAGCAGTAACTTCTGTTGAAAATAAAAGATAGATACCATCCGTCCCTGCATGCTCATATGTCAAAGAGCCAGGAAAGCCCTTGAGCTCACACACACACACACACACACACACACACACACACACACACACACACACACACACACACACACACACACACACACACACACACCAGAAATAACTTCTGTTGAATTTGAAAATAAAAGTTAACAGCAGTCTTAGTAACTCCATCCATGCACACTCGGATTTCAAACAGCTGAAAGCCCTTGAGCTCTCACACACACACACAAAACCAGAAATAACTTCTTTTGAAAATAAAAGGTAGATACTTAACAGCAGTCTAAATCCATCCGTATATGCTCAGATTTCAAACAGCCAGGAAAGCCCTTGAGCTCACACACACACAACAGAAATAACTTCTGTTGAAAATAAAAGTTAGATACTTAACACTAACAGCAGTCTTAGTAACTCCGTTCGTGCACGCTCGAATTTCAAACAGCCATGAAAGCCCTTGAGCTCACACACACCAGAAATAACTTCTGTTGAACTTGAACTTAAAAAAATGTTAGATAGCAGTCTTAGTGACTCCGTCCATGCACACTCGGATTTCAAACAGCCGGGAAAGCCCTTGAGCCCACACACACCAGAACTTTTGAAAATAGAAATTAGACACTAATAGCAGTCTTAGTAACTCCGTTCATGCACGCTCAGATTTCAAACAGCCAGAAAAGCCCTCAAACTCGCTTCCAACTAGAAATAACTTTTCTGTAAAATAACACTGTTGAAATTAAAATATTCCATTCAAATACCTTAAATAAGCCCATGGAGAGCAGTACCTGCTTAAAATTCAGTGCGCTCCTCCATTCACAGAAATGAGCAGTACCTCCTGCTTAACAGCTCAATCATTTCCTCTCAGATTTCAAACAGCTAGTGTGCAATAACTCTAACGAAAATAAAATATTCCATCTGAATACCTTAAATAAGCCCATGAAAAAGAAAAAAAGCAGTACATGCTTACAATTCAGTGCGCTCCAGTCCGTTCACAGAAATGAGCTGTAACTCCTGATTAGTAGCTCAGTCGTTTCCTTTAGTGCACTTAGATTTCAAACAGCCAGACAGCCAGGAGAGCCCTTGAGCTCAATTCTGACAGGCTGGTGGAGCTGACGTCATCACGCACATGATGACTTCAGCTCAAACAGCGTGGGGAAAAAAATTAAAAAAAAAAAAACTTAAAAAAATCGGGAATGAAGGAGTGCCATTCGGGAATCGTGGCACCACAATATTTAGACCCCAAAACTCAGTAAAAACCAAGTAATTCGGTATGGTTGAGAGGTATGACATATATACACATGTATATATATATATATATATATATATATATATATATGTATATATATATATATATATATATATATATATATATATATATATATATATATATATATATATATATATATATATATATAAATATATATATATAAATATATATATATATATATATATATTTATAGATATATATATTATTGCATACGTTTATCTGTACCTCCATAGATGTGTAGATGTTTTAACCTATGTATATATATATATATATATATATATATATATATATATATATATATATATATATATATATATATCTATATATGAGCATACACCTTCAGTTGGGTACATGGCGTGTTGTCTTATTTCATCACATTCCTCCCTTTTGTATTTTAACCTGTCTGCATACCCAACTGGGATAGGTACATCCCAGGTAACTTAGTTTTAGGTTACTCTGAGGATCGAGTACATGGTTGCAGGTTCTACTCCTGGAAGGTGTTATTATTTTACGTCTCAGAGTAGGCACTGGTAGGGAAAGTGTGAATAATGCACATTTACATAGTTGTAAGCAGGTTTGCCTATGGTCTGTGCGATGTTAAGCAAAGGTTAAACCTGTGAACCGCTTCTCCATTTACCATGTTTCAGCACCACTTACCATTGCACAAACCCATGGAAACCCGCTTACAACTGCTTAAGAGTGCTTTAAGCCACCTGCACCCAACAGCCTTTATTCTGGCCCTCAAAATAACCTAACAGCCCTTGCAGGTCTTGAACACCACAATCACTGACTTTACCACTAAGGCATTTGAGATATGTACAAATGCTATGGTGTTTCGAATATACATGGTACTACAGACATCCCTCACTAATGAAAACAAAATGTGACAGTCAGTTGGTGTACATATGTCTGATACATGTTAATGTTCATATGTTTGTGAAATTAGGTCTTGCAATGTGACATGACAGGGTGTATTATGAATGAGAAAGGTTCTTGCTTTGTGTCCTTTTAATATTGTCCCCATACTCCATGTATTCCCCTTCAGTTCACTTATTGAACATCCGACCCAGGCCCTCCTTTATGCATGATTGCATTACCCATCATTCCTCCCCCACCACAATCTTCACATACACAACAACCACCCCTTCTATGGTGAATTAGGTTAATATTAATTGTTATGATACCAGAGCTGCATGTGTTTTGTGTACACTCCAATTCCTTTGGAGTGCTTCTGTGTCACAAAGTGTGTTCATAAATGTTTATATATATGGCTATTGATGTAACTGTATAATACATACATATATATATATATATATATATATATATATATATATATATATATATATATATATATATATATATATATATATATATATATATATATATACAGACATCACTGACATGCATATATATATATATATATATATATATATATATATATATATATATATATATATATATATATATATATATATATATATAATATATATATATATATATATATATACACACACACACACTACACACATATATATATATATATATATATATATATATATATATATATATATATATCGTATTAATTTGTTACAGTAATACATATGTAGACTGGAATGTGTTGGTTCACAAACTATAGTACATTACAATGTACTGTACATATGTACACAAAGTGACTGTCCCATTTGTGATCATTACAGTGAAATGCATATGGTATAAGGTGTAGTCTAAATACCATGAAACATGTATAGATCTTGGATGGCTTAGTAGTAAGTCCCATGACTAATGTGTGCATGGTCCAGGATTCAACACCTGCAATGCTTTACAAATGTATTTTTACTCCAGAATAAGGCTCATTTAAGCAGTTGTAAGCATGTTTAAAAGTGTTTGTGTGACATTATAGCAGCTGTTAAACACAGTTAAACAAATTTTGTAACATATAACCTGTGCGAGCAAACATGGCCACATCCGATAACTACTCAGGATATATACATGTCAGTGAAGTAACATCTCATTATGTGCTGACATAACATTACATTCTCTGTTGACTATAGTCTCCAGAACATATGGGTTTATATTGGTGTTTCGAATGTTTATTATACAGACGATTACTACCTATATATGCAAGCTGTGGTTTAGGTATACTTTTGAACATGATAAACATCCCAGCCTTTATCGGGATTGGAACCTCAAACGCACAAATACTATGTGGATGCTGTAACCATTACACTGTTGACATTAACGTTGCTACCACCTATTTCCTATTTAGATGATTTATACGTGTAAGCTAGGCTAAGCAAAGGGCGGAGGCCCCCAAACTCACTGAGCTTCACGTACTCTTGAAATAACAACATGTAACAAATGTACTGTGAGACAATGCATTATATTCCTAACTACATTAGGTATAGTCCCTCACTGACACACTTCAAGGTAAACCTTGTTGTATGAATGGGTAACAGAATATACACCTGTGGGATCATGTGTCCCAGAACCATACAGCCAGGGGGTGGGGGAGCCTATCCAGTTTGATAGCTGCAAGACCTGTTGGGGGAATTGAATGGTGTTGAATTGTCACATTAACATGCCCTCTTTAGATCTCTAAGTTCCCCTATCACCCTCCATAACCCCAGTCTTCAACAGCTTTCAGCAACTCTGCCTGGAATTGCTTCATTGGCTATGCTTGATAGAGGCTCAGTTACTTAATGGTGCGGGGAAAGCCAACACACTGTAGCTATGCTTCTAATTGTCCTTGGGCAGATAGGTTGTAGGCTATCTGTGAACCTCTAAAGTGCAGGCCATCACAGCCATAATATGTGAATAAACAGACCTTCAGATCACAATATCCAGTGAGAAATCACCATGTAGTCTGGAAACAGTTAAGTACAGCAAGAACATACAGAACGCTGATACTTAGTTACTCCAAAAGCCTATTTTGGAAGCTAGAAGACTTGTATAAGTTCAAGGCATTCTATTACTGACCAGTAGGTTACCTACAGGAGAGAGATGAAAAACAAGCACAGATGGGTAACATGCATGCAACGATACCATACCGGCCTATGTGTCAGCCTTAGGCTTTGGAATACTGGCCAAGGCTATTGGTACCACCATGGTGCCTTATCTAGGAGAGTCTTGAAGGTGAATACCAGCTCTGTAAACAGCACAATAGCAGATTCAATGAGGGTTATGCTACTCAACACCACGGGTTGTGATCACAACATGCATGCACTCACAGCACTCCTCAGGATGGACAACATCAACATCTGTGCAGCAACTGATATCTGTCTTAAGGCTCCTGAGAGCACACCAACACTACCAGACTGCAACCCATACCACACATTTCAGCCACAGAACATGGACTGAAAAACATGGAAAAGCTGTATCCATATTCATCAGGGATACCTACACCTCCAGGTTAGTGGGCAGCATGATACCTCTGAGATCATCCATGTGCAGCTAACATCAGCCACAACTGCAATGTAAACTGTGGCCTGCTACGGATCACCCTCCATGACCCAGGACCACCACTCCACCTACCCTTAGACAGTGGAGAACATGACAGTCCTAAAGCACACCCTGGCATTGGTCGATGTCAACTACCATACCATTAACTGGGAAACTTACTCCGGTACTCACTTCCAGGCCCAGCGCTTCCTGGAATTTATCACCTCATATGCCCTGTATCAGACGGTAACCTCCCTATCATGGGGTGGAAACTACTAGAAGTGGTCATCACCAACATGGGCAACAGTGTTCACTGTTTCTACACCCAAGCATCTTCCCCACCCATGGATATAACTGTGTATACCTTTCCTACAGCTAAATTTACACTACTAGTGACAGGGGTGTAGGGTTTCACAGCTCTCACGCTAAGGGGAAACACTGCTCAAGTTACAGACAGATTTACAAATGCAGTCTATAAGCACCTACACGAATGTATGGATCGTGCCATCACTGGTAAACCAAAACTCACTCTTCTTAGATAAGGACACCGGTCTGGTGG
Organism: Protopterus annectens; assembly: GCF_019279795.1. Lineage (NCBI taxonomy): Eukaryota > Metazoa > Chordata > Ceratodontiformes > Protopteridae > Protopterus > Protopterus annectens. The sequence continues at coordinate 185,798,092 of NC_056741.1, read as the reverse complement.
ATCTCTGCAGTAAGCAGGTTATACTACAGAAGTAGGACAGTGTTCCAGACAAACAGCAAGTCCCACAAAGGGCAGACATCTGTGACCACTATTAGTATGATATGTAGGTCCCTCATGACATCATCCAAGGCTAACATCAGCAGGAGAATACGCAAGGATTTGAAAGATAACCACAAAGTCTTCTTTAGCTATGTCAAGGATCTATTTGGTGACACACAGATTTGCACTGTGCCGGTGAAATATACCACAAAATATGCTGACCCTACTGATATCGCCACATCCTTGCAGATATATTCTGTGCATACTTCATCCCCTAAAGAGCCCACAACACTACACGAAATGTACAGTATCCCACACATCAGAGACACACAGGTGGAAATGGCCCTCTCTAACAGCAGAACACAGCATCAGTGGAGACAGATGTTGTCCCAGACTGCATCTTGCAAACTGTACAAGACAACCTGCCCCCCACCTAATTAAGCTTTCCTACCTCAGCCTCTCCACAGGCTACATGCCCATAAAATGGCACATGGCAACGGTTATTCCACTCCATCAAGGTGGAATCACAGCTGACCATGGTAACTACCACCCCATAAGCCTGACTAGCCCAGTCTGCAATGGTATGGTTCGCATCCTCATGAACAAAGACATTGGTAACCTCCAAACACGTGACCCAACCCAGGTCAGCTTGGTTGAGTGCAGTTCATGCCGACTGAACCTGTTTGACTTCTTACATACAGTCACCAAGACATTAGATAATGGGGGAGGTGGTTCACACATACTACCTGGACCTCGCCAAGGCTTTTGCACCATGCTCCACTCAGATATTATTGATAAACACACCAGCCTGTACATACACCAATACATCACAGGTTGAGTTGCCAAGGGGCTTACACACAAAACCCACATGTTATGACTAGCGGTTTTGAGGTCCAACTCTTCATGACTCATGCCCCACAGGACTCAGTCCTGGGAGCCCTACTGTTTAGCATATACATCTTAGAGGTACAGGCAAACACAGGTGGGCTACTGCAGACCATGTTTGGCAATGACTGCGAACTGGGAGCCATGATTGATAGTCCAGCTGACACAGACTTCCCTCAAGGGCCCTCACAGAGAATGTCACAGGGTGTCAATGTCACGGCCTCCAGCCAAGTGCTACTAACTGCATGGTCATGCCATTGTGAAATTGGCACCCACATAATAACACATAAGTGGCAGCCACTTTAATACGGATGAGGTAATGGGGTATCTGGGGACTAAGGTAGATAGTGATCTCCCCTTTGACAATCATATCTCCACAGTAGTTAGGACATCCTTCTATGTAGGCCATCTGATTACTAAAGGATTTCCATCGAGACAAATTGGGGTTATAGTGCCCTTTTACTCATCACTCATCAGTCCCATCATAGGGTATAATAACCCATGTGGGATGTACCTCAGAAGACACTTCCAGCAGCTGGGAGGTCCACAAATGTACCTCGCCAAGGGGAATATTGGCCTCCAGCATATGGCCTATGCAACCAGACTGAATAAACTCCTGCTTTACTCAGTGGCATCTCGTTTACCCAGAGATGATCTCCACTGGCCAACACAGCCATGTCGAGCTCAGGCTTGATGGATATGCTCCACCTAATGGAATCCATGTCACAGTGAGCCACACACTGTAGTGAGCTGAACCTTGCCACAATAACTGGAAGATGCTGGAGGGACAGCTTCCTGTCACAGACACTCCCCATACTTTGGAACAACATCCCTAACTACATTATACAGAGCCCCTCACTAACATTCTGCAAAAGAAACTTTGAGGAGTGGATGGGGAACAGTAGATGCACCCCAGAGATCCCGCCATTGGCTCTGCTCCACAGAGGAACAGTTAATGAATCAATGGGGTGGCAAAAGCTGACACATTTTGGCTGGGCTTATGAATGGCCTCTGGCAGTTGTCCAAGTACATAAATATGAATCTTTACATATAGTATCTGCATATGCTGATAGCTTAATTTACTGTTCAGATATTGACTTACCTTGTGCCAATGGCAGTTGTATGTGTGCAATAGTTGAGGGCTGCCTATGTTGGATGCACACAGCAGACTGCCTACACATGACAATTTACAGGTAGTCTTGTGTGTGTGCCATCCATTTTTACTGTGTGTGCAGGTGGAGAAAGGTGTCAGTCCCTAGGTGCCTACACTGTCAGTGTGTGTGCTATACGTTCCCTCTTTGCCATGGAATGGGTATACTGGGCCTGCCTCCATCTGCCTACTGGGGCTGGCTCAGGGTGTTTATGGTCTGAGTACCTGTGTGCCTGTGGGGCCCTTAGCAATGGTGGTGGGCTGTGAGGGCCTTCACCATTCTGTCCCTACTGCAGCTGTTTCCACAGGACCATATTGTGTAGGATGGCATACTATGAATATGTGGGCACATGTGCCTGGAGAGTACTGCAAGGTCCACCAGATATGTCCAAGCAATGGAACCATGATTTCAGCATCCCAAGCACACGCTGTATGATGATTCTGTTTTGTGAATGTGCCTCATTATGGCATTCCTGCATGGGTCTGTGTGCATTTCTGATGGGCGTCGTCATCCACGATTGCAGTGCATAGCCAGCATCCCCCACCAGGTGGCCGATTGCACTGTCCCACCCCCTGGCAAATGACAGATACAGCTGTGAGGTATGCCAGATGTGGGAGCCGTGATAGCTTCCATGGCTGCCAGCACACACATCCATGATAATGCCCTGGGCATTGCACACAACCTGGCAGTTGATGGAAGGGTATCCCTTGCAGTTTATGTAGCGCCTACCCTGCTCACCGGGTGGTGACTTGATGTGTATGTGTGTGCAGTCTATTGCACCCAGTAACTCTGGGTATTCTGCCACACAGTGGAAGAGACGCATATTGCTGGCCAACTCCTCCTGCGTTCGGGGGAAGTATATGTGCTCATTGGCATGTGGTATGTGGTAACATGGCATCCAGGAACTGGTGTAGTACCCTGGATGCTGATGCCTGTGAGATCCCCATGATATCCCCAATTGGTCTTTGAAAGGTATCTGTAGCTAGTATTCTCAGGCTTACACATACCTTTGTATCCACTGGGATGGGTTCCCCTCTGTTTGTTCTGGCTCTAAGTCGTGGCCGGCACAGCTCCACAAGTTGCTGTATGATGTCCCCGTCTACCCTGTAATGCTCTACTATCTCCAGATCATGTAGCCCCTGGTAGGTTACCCTGGGTCTGAACACTCTCCTCCTCCTCTGGTGCCTGAGGTAGTCGTGTGCATCGTCCTCCACACCACCTTCAATCTCCAACACATGCTGGTGAATCAAAGCTATGGCAGCCCCAAACATGTACATAATAAAAGTTCCCCATCTGTATACACCACTAGTACAGAGTGTACGGGAATACACAAATGTGTGTGAGGTGCTTTCACACTTTATAGTATTGTGCTATGGATGGATGTCAGTGGATGTGTATGAACTATTCCAGCTGCAGCGTGTCTTAATTATGCGTTTTGCAATGAGTACTGCAAGTGTGCGGCCTTTACTGTGGAGATCTACTTGCCTGCCTTGATTAATCTGTTGCCCTTTAATTCATTTTTAGACCTGGATCCCCTCCCATTATCAGGCATGCATCCACCTGCCGTCTTTCTTGTTTTGTACTTTCCCTACCCGGTCATGACAAAATGTGCCTTGTAGCTGATATACTGCAAATCGGCTTTGTTCTGCTTTGACACTTTACTGTTTTCTTTGCAGGACAGCCTCTCCCCTTTCATGTTCTGCAGGTAGCTGCTTGTACCCTTCTTAGCTGTTGTCAATGGCCCACTGTAGGCTCATAAGTGTTAATTAGTCATCTGTACTCCAATTTCACTGCTGCAGCATTTCCTTATTTCTTTCCTATATCCTTCCTGTTTCAGCTGCAGTGCACGCCGTGCATACCCATTTACCGGGTTTACAAGCATTTTCATCTTCATTCACATGCATACTCGGTTACCTTGTGTACTCTCAGCTAAGCATAGCTATGGCCAATTCGACACACCCCTATCCTGCAGCTTTGCCTAGCTGGGGCAAACCGGTTTAGCAATGCTCCAATGTGCTTACAGCAATGGTGACACACCCCTCTCTTGATGTCATCTTTATCTCAAGGAGACCCCTCGGTGTTATAATGCTACACTGTGAGGTGCATCCTTACACCAGCGGGGAATCTGCGATTCACTATCACTCCTCTCATTTGCATGGCATTGCCTACTAATTCCTAGCTACTGCGCATAACACTGTCACTGCCCCTTAGCAACCCTTGCGCCATAAGTATGGTGTAGCATGCCTGCCATTGACTATTATGGGGAAATCGTGATATGTGTTTCATTGCAGTTTTATTCTATATTTTTATATATTCCTTGCAATCCCCTTTGCGCACTGCTGCCCTGCGCTTCCACATTGCGATACTGCGACTATATATATTAAATGTTAATTTTATATTTTGTACATGTTTTTTGCCAATGGCTATATATTTAGCCATTGGCATATATTAACAATATAATACATGTGTTTGGTTGGCTGTCATGGCTCCGATTTTATGTTTGCAAAAATGTAAACCGTTTTCTACAGTTTACCCTTCTGCATGCTTACCCTACACCTGCACCACTTCCTGAATCACTACATACCTTCATTTGCATGCTACACTGCTGCACATGGCCTAATTAGCATACAAGGCTCAGGAGTTATGTGGGTGTAGCATTTGCAGGTAGTGCACGTGGAAACGGCTCGTACCTGAATCGCTCGGTGGCCATATTTGGTGTTAGAACGCTGACGCTACTCCTGCACCTGGTGCAAGCGTCATGAATCCTGGGGGTCTATCTTTTTGATTTCTGCTATCATTTTGTCCTATTTTATACTTCTACCTAGTGATTAAATATCAGATACCATTTTCTGTGAGGAATAAATCAAAAAATGGAACAGTCTTTCCAAAAAGTGGTAAAAACAATGAATAAATAAAATAAAAACACTGGTGTGCTTGAAGACTAGGCTGCTGAGGCACTTTTTGCATAAAAAAACTTTAATTCTACACTTTCATCAAACAAAAAATGATTTCTTCAGAAATAAACGTGAAATGTTTAAAAAACACACTTTAAACACACATTTAAATTATTCAACTAACCTGCGACCATATGAAATCAGTAAAAAGCTAGAGATTCAGTATATGAAACTATGCAAATTATATATCTTCACAAATAAAATAATTTGGCAACATAGGTAAAAAATAATGTCCATTCCTTAAGTTTTAAAATACAAATTATACCACACTGTCCATTCAAAGCAGGTAACTTAGTTGCACAGTCTTATGGTACTATTAGAATTAATTTCTGTCCAGCTGGCTATTAAAGTCAATGCCCCTACTGGCTGGTATACCCTGGTCCAGAACATCAAATAAAAATATTTTATATATCTTACAAATTTCATAGTGTTTATATAACACATTTTAACAGCATATATTTGTTCATACACCCTAGCATAAAGAATGAACAAAAGATGTTGTTAAGGTAGCATCCGTGGATGCCAAAAGTCCAAATTACAAAGTGGGCATCTTTGAAGAATTCCTACTTATGGAAGATATTTAAACTTGAACTAACATAATTAAAAAAAAAAAAAAAAAACAGTCTGAATACTGTCTTGTTATTACAGTGATTTTGGGGAATAATACCTTTCATTACTTTAGAACTTACCGAAAGACTGGCATAGTTTCTATTTTAATAAAAAATAACAGCTCATGTACAAGCCTGAACCAGAACTTAAGTATATAGAATTTACCATTGTTTCTTTTAATATCAGCATAAATTAAGCTGATATTATGTGTTACAAGTAAGCCCCTGACTTCCATTAAACTCAAGGATATACAAAGTAAATTGGACGGCATAAAGAATTAATATAATACCTGTAGAGGAGACTTAATCTGAATTCTGACTGTTTAACTACTGCTTATATAATGTGTAACCAAATATCTATATTCTATAATAGGTAATATGGAATCCAGGAAGTGGAAATAATATTTTAGGAATTACAACCATGCATATATGATCTTAAGTTCTTTACCAGAAACTGATTCCAGTGTAAAGTCAAACAATGATTACACCATTACATTTTGTCATAAAACAGGAAAATTATTTGAAGTGTTTGCAGTGTGTGTAAGAGTAATAATTTGACTATAATTTATTTCATTCCCATTAGAAACATCAGCATTGCACATGACATAATTGCTATTTTTGGTGATCTGCCTGAAGGGGATGTTTATCTAAGTAACTATTCACTAACACAGTGGCACAATTAATAGCATTGCCACCTCATAGTACATAGCTCTACTCTGGTTGTATCTTTTTCCTCAGTGGACTATACATTCCATCCTTGTGTCTGAGTTTGATTATTCATGTGCTCCATTTTCTTCCAATGCCCAACATGCTTAAAGACGTCAATTGACATTCCTCTAATTTGTTGTAGTTTAGCATGAAATATATACGTGTGTGTATATTTGTGATAGTATCAATGCTTTTTAATTGCTGACGCAAACAATATAGCTGGGCACATACGCAACTCTTCTAGGTAAAAGTTAGAAAAAAAAACAGTTACCACGTCATTATCTTTCAAAAATAAAGCATAAAATGCATCACAATACATACAGACCTTCAGAGCTTCTGAGGGCCTGGCAGCCTCCGCTGTATAACTAGATCAGGGGTGTCCAACCTTTTCAGTTGCAAGGGCCGCATTGAGTCAACAGAATTGGTCTGGGGGCAGCATGTAAAATATATCATGCATAGACGGCAAGTGAGGACCAAAAAAAAAAAAAAAAAAAAAAAAAAAAGGTCTCTCGCGTAAACTGAAGAGCAAAAAAAAAAAAAAAAAAATACCATCACAGACTTTGGTAGCAGCTGAACTCCTTTTGGTGTTAGAATTGTTTGCATTAAGCATGTGATAGGTTTTCCATCAGAATCTGCAATTTATAATACACTGTTCTGTACTGTGTTTGGACCATATACATTAATATCATCAATCATAGCTCTCAACTGTCCAGATTTTCACAGAATGTCCATATTTTCACCTTGTATATCTTTTGGTGTATTCCTTATCAAATTTGTGGTTTTCTGCCATATCACTTGCATGATCTCAGGAGTGCTGTCACACAATAATTACATAATTTGAGTTTCAGATTTCAAATCCTTCAGAAAATGTATTTTCCACAAACCCCTTGTTATTCTAGCTAGCACATTTCTAAGTTTAAAAGAGCAAATACATAACAGCTGTCTTTATTTCTGGGTCATTGTCCTCCCATTATATTGTGCTTTAACCAGATTACTTGCACTAATAGATTGAGAGCTATGAGAAATATTATATGTTAAGCCCTGTGACCATTGTGGCATTCTGAGCAAACCTGCTCACCTACTTGGTTTCTGATAAATCGTTAGCAAAACAGTTTGAAAGTGATCAAGTCCAGATGTCAGGAGAGTACGATTCCACCTTTCTAATATACTCCATATTAGATGAAAAATATCGCCAGATAAAACTAGAGTGGCACTATGGGCAACTGTTTAATTTGAGTAATACTGCAAAATCTAATGATTAGTGTCTATTATTGCTTCTCAACACACAAATCTGTAAAGCGCTTAGGCTTAACCACTTAAAAAAAGGCAGAGTCAATACAAGACTCAATAAAAAGAATAGAATAATTGTGCTATAAAAACCATGTCAAGCATTCATGAATTCTTACTTAATACTTGTTATATAATCCTTATTCTTGTCAAATCTTCCTTTTGACTTATTTTGCAAAACCAGGGCTTAATGCCTTACAATCATAATCCTTCTCAATCTTCAGTTTTATTTCTTTTGTATACTTTTCCTTCACAAAAGTCATTGTGGGCATATAGGCCAGACATGAAGTAAATATAATGTGCATGTACGTACAGTTGGTGGGGTCTGGATTACTGCCTGTCAAGGTGATGTAACTATGGCAGTGTAGCTTAGGGCTATTAAAAGAGCACCAGTACCTTAGTTTTTTATAAGTAAACATTACCTGACAGCATTAGAAAAAAACCTTGCATCAACCTGTTTACTACCATTTCTCTTGTATGCCTCCCCCATCATGACTAACCTACATAGCAACCCCCCCCCCCCCACCCAATGAAACTGGACAGCTGTTTAGACTACATTATATACTGTAAAATTCCTCACTGTCTTAAGATATTAGCTTCTGTTTTTTCGAACACTAAACCAAGTTTCACAATTCTGTATCGTATTTTAACCTTTTGGGGTAAAATTTTATGATCTGTCATTTTGTATTCTGTATTTTCTTTCAGTTATGATATAGCAAAGTCGTAAGAAAAATACTCTTTGGCACAAACACCTGCAGATATCATCACAGTATATTGAGTGGAAACTTCAGCCAGGAAACATTGAACCAGTATATAGGTATATTAATTTATGCTTCAGAATACAATTAAAGTTCACTTTCCATGCAACCAGCTTTCATGAAAGCATTTTTCTTCCTGAGAGGCTGCCTTAGTTAGAACTTGGCAATGTAAGTGACCATTAATAAAGGTAGAATCTTTAGGTGCCAATTGTAAGCCACATCTCTACCCAATAGCAACAGATGGGAGAGATGAAAAAATAATAATCAATGGTTATCTGGATAACTATACACAATAATTAGAGTAGCTTGATTTTTGATTAGTGTTACATTGCATTTGCATAATAGTAGAAAGAGATAATATCAAAATTCTGGCTCAGGAGCGACAAAAGGACCATAAAACAGAAGTTAAAATGCACAAGCATTCATGTTTACACAAGGCTTTCTCAGTTTTCACATACAAACTGAAAAGCAGAGGTTAACTGTTATGAAACTAAAATCTTCCAGTCACTCACAACATTTCCTTAGAAGTGGGCAAACACATTTTGCATGACATTTCATATGATGTTCAAGAACTAAGTGTTAGTATGCATGCACTACTAGTAAATAAAAGCACACATATATACAAAGGAAGCAGTGCCAGTTCAGTTATTTGACAGTTGCCTGACTTGCCTTATTCAATGGTTTTATGTTTGGAAGGGTAATTTAACCAGTCTCATTAACAACTTGTAATAAGGCAATTGAATACTTACTTCAGACTGCAGATTCAAATCACTTCCTCTTGGATGCATGCTGAGACTATCATTTACTTTAAAGTTAAATTCATGCTGTGAACCTGATTCCAAAAAAATGTAGTCATAACTAAATGATAAGAGAATTTTCTTACCCTACTCTTTGTTTTTTTATTATTTTTTTTGCAAACCTTTATATTTATACCTTAGAAATCCCTGGGTAATAGTCAATGAATATGTGTCTGACTGCAGCTTTGCGTATGTGTGTGTGCTCCTAAAAAGTAGTTTTTGGCATTATAGCCCCTTTCTAATAATATTATTCAACATCTTACTATCTTAATTAGTACCTATAGTGCAAAAAAGGCCACGTTAGGAGGAAAACGCTTTCAAAATCTCTTTAGCTGTTTAGCAAATGACACACAAGTACACGTGTTATCAAACCAAATCTGTTTCTTGTACCTTTCCCTTTTAAGAAATAAACTAGTACATCTCATTGATAAAATAAAATAATTTTTCAAAAATAATCCATCATTTATTCAATAAATGATGGATTATTTTTGAAAAATAATTTTATTTTATCAATGAGATGTACTAGTTTATTTATTAAAAGGGAAGGGTACAAGAAACATAATTCTCCTCAAATTGCAATATCTTAGCTTACCTGTTACTGCAGATGTGTAGTCAGTGTACTGTAATAAATCCCCCTCGCTCTCAATTTTTTCTTCGCCACGATTTCAATCCTCTACCTTCAGCTTTTACCGTGAATGCATCTACCGACGCAAAAAACGAGAGAGCAGTGCTTTGGCGCATGCGCACACCAGCTGAAAGACGCTGGCGTGAAAAAAAAATTTGAAAAAAGTAATGCGGCGCATGCGCACAACAGCTGAAGGACGCGGACGTGAAAACACGCAGAAAAAAAGTAAAATTTCAAGTTAAGGGTCGCGGGCCGCATGGAAGAGGTCTGAGGGCCGCATGCGGCCCGCGGGCCGCGGGTTGGACACTCATGAACTAGATTGTAACACAGGCTTAGTAAACGCATTTACCCTGAACCTCATCTATTCATAAAACTGGCAAACTCAAAGATGTGCACAGATCACTGATTATTTCCTCTAGACAGGGTAAAGCATCATGCTGTTATATACATATCCATTTTCCTTACACTGCATTATACTAAGTTCCAGTCAAACACAGAGTAGTTGCATTTCTATTTACATCTTGAAATATGTTACTATGTTTTATTTGTTCTTTCAGTTTTGTCCAAGTCTGACATCAGAGTGATACACAGCTGATGACTATATTTTGAGTGTAGGGGTTAGAATCAAAGAAGTATACAGAAGGCTGTATTTTTATGGTAGGGTAGGGGAGTAGGCATGCCATATGTTTTTTTAACAGAAGCCACTTGAAATATATTGCTGTGGCCATTTGTTTCTTCATCCCAACGAAATTCTGGAGGGATACAGAAAGTGATTGTCTTTATAGAAAGTACGTGTAGGGATGCAAATGCTTTTCCCAGATATGATCTATGTATCCTCACAATCAATTATATTTATTAGTTATTTATTTCTCTTTGTTTACTGGGAAAGTCCGACTAGGTAATAGTCATTTTTAGTGGAGGCCAGGGAGAAAAGCTCCGTTTGCTTACATTGCATTATACAAAGTTCTAGTTAAACACAGAGTAGATACATTTATATTTATATGCACACATTCTAAGATTTTACAGAGGTGGAAGTTACTAAAGAGAATGCCCAGTTACAACTTAGTGAATTGTACAGGCAGCAGTTATGTATACAAATTGTTTTGTCATTTCAGTGAGAGGCTCAGTGTGTTTTGTTTAAGGACAGTATTATACAGTGAGCACAAAGCGTCAACCTTGAGATGAGCATGTGCAGGACCAGAATTGGTTAAGATGTTGTTTAAGCACTGGTATACAACTATTGAGTTTGTCTGAGAATTTTATTTGTGTCGGGATACAATTCCAGAGTTTAGCAATATATTGGGAGCACAGCAAGCTTCCTGCAACATTATTTGACTTATTTGTAAGTAATAAGAATTTGTTACTAGAGCAGAAGTCCCTTGTTGGACATGAGGGTAGTAAAAAGTTATGTAGTGCAGAGCATTTTTCTGGATGCTGAATGAGTTTGTGTGCTATAGTTAGTTGTAAATACGCTAGGTAGTAGTGTGGTTCAAGCCAGTTTAATTGGTTTCAGCTATGACAATGATGAGTCCTGTGAGGAAGACTGGTGGAAATTTATCTATTTTATTATAGCAGGAGGCAAGTTTCTTTCTCTGATTATACTTTAAGATTGTTAGGATAAGAGCTACACATAAGAGAGTCGTCACTAAGAAGGAGGTGGCAAAGTTTTTCTTGCAGTATATCAAGGAATCCATTGAACCTATAAAGGCAGCACAGTTTCTAGTGTGTAGATTTAATGCTGTGCAGTATATGGTGGTCATATTTGAGTTTGTCATATATTATAATGCCTAGAAGTTTACTGTGCATTACAGGTTCAATGACAGTATTAATTGCTAACTATATGGAGAAGACTGTTTTTGATTTTGGCAACTTAGTTTTCTTGGGGTTGAATAGAAGATTTAATTCTTTGAGCCAGGTTTCTGCAGAGGATAAATATTTTTGGGTAATGTCTTGTAGCTTATTTATTGTTGAGGAAGCACATATTAATGTTCAATCATCTGTATACTGAACTAAACTAGCAAACACCCTAATAATGGGTGACTTCAACTACCCCGACATTAACTGGAAAAACTATTCGTGTACCAACTCCTTAGCTTAACGCTTTCTGGAATTCATAAACTCCAATGCCCTAGATCAACTTATCCACACCCCCACCAGGGGCAACAATATCCTAGACCTAGTAATTACCAACATGAGTGACCGGTGTTCCACACCACAAGTCAACTCCTCATTGGTCTGATCTGACCATAAGCTAATCACCCTTGATATCCACATCCCGCCCCCACCCCCCATTAAGGAAACCACAGTAAAAAATGCATCCAAAGCCAGCTTCATGCTTCTTAAGACAGAAGTGGTGAACTTCATGACACCCATGCAGATGGACAATACAGTTACAACTGCTGAATCCTACACAAATGCACTCTATAAGCCCTTACACGAGTGCATGGATCGTGCTATCCCAAACAGAACCAAGACACTATCCTCCAAAAAAAAGAAGCCAATCTGTTGGTCCCCTGCTATAAACAAACTGTACAACAGAAGGAAGAAACTGTTGCAAAAGAGAGTAAAAGCCCATGAGTGGAGGAGCTCCCTGTCAGCCTCAGTAAGAAGCTGATATCCATTATAAGATACTCCAAAGCTAGCTACGAAAAGAAAATTGGCACTAATTCCAAGGACAACCACAAAGCATACTATAGCTATGTCAAGAATCTCGATGGCAACACCCACATCTGCTCTGAGTTACAGCACAAAGGCACAAAAATTACAGAACCAACTGATATTGCCAACATCCTGACAGATAGGTTCAGTGCTAACTTTACCCCCTTCTCACCCCCTAAAGGGCCCATATCTATATAGGAAGAATGCAGAGTCCCTGTAATCACAACTACACAGGTAAAAGCTGCACTCTCTAAAGCCAAAAACACAGCATCCATGGGACCGGACAACTTCCCAGGCTGCGTTTTACACGAATTTCAGAACAAACTGGCTTCCCACTTAAGCATCATGTTCAATAATAGCCTTGCATCAGACTTTGTGCCCACTGAATGGTACACCGCAACAGTTATCCCACTCCACAAAGGGGAAGCCACCACTGATCCCGGGAACTATCGACCTATTAGCCTGATGAGCCTGGTCTGCAAGGCCACGGAAGGTATCATCATGGAACTCATAAACAAAGACATTAGTAACCTCCAAACTCTGGATCCCACCCATTTTGGGTTTGTGAAAGGCAGATCATGCCTCCTGAACCTGATCGACTTCTTTGAGGCAGTCACCAAAGCCGTAGATGAGGGTAAGGTGGTTTACACAGCCTATATTGACCTCACCAAGGCTTTCAACACCATCTCCCATTCTGGAATTATAGCTAAACTCACTAAACAAGGTATAAATCCCTATGTCACAAGATGGGTTGTCAACTGGCTCACTGACAGAACCCACGCTGTAAAAGTTGCAGACTCCAAATCTGACCTCAAAGCAGTGACAAGTGGGGTACCACAGGGTTCCGTTCTGGGACCTCTCCTGTTTAGTATCTACTTCTCTGAAGTACAGGCTAACACAGAAGGCCTCGGGCTAATGAAGTTCACAGATGACTGCAAACTAGGAGCCATAGTCAAGTCCCCAAATGATGTGGACATCCTACAGAAGGGCCTCACTGAGACAGATGCCTGTTGTCAAAGCCATGGCCTCAAGCTCAATGCCAAAAAGTGCAGTGTCATCTCCTTTGGTAAAAACTCTGTACCCATGAACTACCACATAGGCAGCAATCTACTTAACACCGAATGCGTGATAAGAGACCTCGGGACCCAGGTGGATAGTAGTCTCTCCTTTGATAGTCACATCACCACAATAGTCAGGAAGTCCTTCTATGTGGCACACCTCTTCATAAAAGGGTTCTCATCCAGGAAAAAAGAGGTCATTGTTCCCCTCTACTCTACACTCATTGGACCCATTATAGAGTACAATGCCCCTTTTGGAATGTACCTCACAAGACATCTGCAGCAGCTGGAAAGGCCACAGAAGTACCTCACAAAGAGGATTACTGGCCTCAAACAAATGCTCTACATTGACTGCCTCAAAAAACTCCAGCTTTACTCCATAGCATATCACCTACTCCGAGGGGATCTCTGCCTAACATATAAAGCTATGTCAAACCCAGAGCTGTTGGACATGCTACACATAAAGAAATCCCAATCCCTCCGAGCTACACGCTCTTAGGACATAAACCTTGTCACCACAATAAACAGGACATGCTGGAGGGATAGATTCCTGTCCCGGAGACTTCCCATACTCTGGAACAGGATACCCATCTATGTCAAGCAAAGTTCTTCATTAGCACTCTTCAAGAAAAATCTTGATGAGTGGATGGGAAATAGGAAATACAACCCGGGGATCACTTCTGTGTCTCTGCTTGACAGTGGCACAGGAAAATAACTTTCTTGGGTGGCATAAGCCAGGGAACCTTGTTGGCTAGGCTTATGTAGGCCCTTGGGCTGATAGCCTAGTACCTACTTATGAACCTATGAACCTATGGTGAGTGGAGGTGCGGAGATCATTAATAAATATATTAAATAGAAGATCACCCAGGATAGAGCTCTGAGGGACACCTGTAGTAACTGGTTGAAAGAATGACTAGATTTGTTGCCATTTAATGGCTTGCTGGCTTCCAGATAGATAACTAGGAAACCAGATGGAGTATTGTGAAAGTTCTATTGAAGAGAGTTGAACGAGTGGTGTGAGACAGTATCAAATGCCTTTTGACAAGTCTAAGAATGTGGTGGTTGGTTTATTATATTGGTAAAACGTAGTAGAGCAGTAGTGGTGCTGTGCAGGGGCCTAAAGCCATGTTATGATTCTGACAACAGGTTATTTGAGGATCAGATGCATATAGATGCATCTCTCTCATATTTTGGAGAGGAGGGAGAGAAGCACGATTGGCCTGTAGTTATTAAACTCTGTAGAGTTGCCACCTTAGGGCAGTGGTATGTAGGAATTTTTCCACAGCGATGGGCCATATTTTTCTGCTATGGACCTATTAATCAGTATGGACACAAGGAAGACTATGACTTCTGTGGTCATTATTAGGTAGTTGATCTAGAGCCATGAAAGTGGTTTTTAGTTTAAGGATCAACCTCCTTATGAGTGAGATAGGTACTGGACTAAAACTGAAGAGCTATGGGTGGATTTGATTGGACAGGGGTACAGAAGGGCCTCACTAAGAGAGATAATATTGATTGTATAAAATAGGAATTATATTGTATGGGGATAGAGTCTGTCATATTGCCTGTTTTGGCAGATGGAGTGGTGATCTTGTCAAGGTGAAGTAGGTTTATTTAGTGATGTACAAAAATGTTTTGGGCTGTTTTTATGTTTGTATTGTAGGCTGGTATAGCATCTTTGCTTATCCTGTTTGACATAGGACTTTGTAAGGTTTCTATGATGCCTAAATTGCTGGAAGGTATTTTGAGTTCTATTTTATACCAATTTTTCAAGGCTTTCTCATTTTTTGTCATGATTTTTTTTTGTTTCTTTTGCTAGCCATGGTGTGGGTTTTGACTTTTCTCTTTTATTTTATGAAGTACTGGTGATAGATTATTTAAGGTCTGTAAAAATATGTTATAAAAGTACTCTACAGTGGTATCTAGCAGTATTGTTCTAAGTACATTCTAGTTATATTGTTTTAGTGTTTTATTGAAAATATCTTTCCTGAAACTGGTTGTATTTCTTAGCTGATTATAGGTAGTATGTTTACCTATGTTATGGTGAGCTGTAATAGCATATGTTGGTATGTGGTGAATTATGCTATCTGAGAGGCCTACTTTTGTCAGTTTATCTGGTTTGTTTGAAACAATCCAGTCTAATGTTGAGTGTCTCCCTGAAGTTTTATTGATTCTAGTAGGTGTGGCTATTAATTTCCCAAAGTTGAAAAAGTTTACTAATTCAGTGGGGGTAGGAGAACTGATGAGTTGCCAGTCTACATTTAAGGCTCCAAGTATTATAGTTTCAAGGTTAGTTTGTTGGGATATCCAATACATGATGCTTTCAGCAGTATTGATGTTATTTATGGTGGTATGTAAATTGCTGTTAAACATATACCCCAGGATTCAATAAAGCTTACATGGAGCTAAACTCTGTGTAAGCATAGTGGCATGGCTCGAACATTACTGTGCGATCCAGTAAACAAGGCTGGGGCTGCACAAGCCTCCCAGCGCTATTCCAACAAAGACACCATGGAATAATGCTATTCGCCTCATTTGCTGGTGAAAAACATGCAAATGAGGTGAATTAGCGATTCAGCAAGCAGACAGGCATCCGTGTTGGAGCTATGTCTGCTGCAGAATTGTATTCAGTCACTAACCGTGTACATTTCTGCAAAAATCAAAACGGGGGCGTGACAGCTCAAAGTAAAGCATGTATTAGGAGTATTCGGCATGCCAATGGCCAAAGTTATGGCCATTGGCATGCAAAAGTGTTTTAAAATTATAAAATCCAAAAATTCTTTTGGCCAATTTCGTCCATTTAAGAGGAGCACAGTGGTTCGTAAATGAGATTGTGTGGAATAAAAAAAAATGTATAAAGGCAATTTAATGTGAAAAATGAATTTTGCAATTATAAGGGGCAGCAGGCAGGCTCATAATAACAGGTAACAGTGATAGCTTAGGGACATAGGCAGCAGTGTAGTGGTGTAACTAGCGTCTAAGGTGGTGGGGTATGCAAATGAGCCAAATTTATTGAATAACAAAATGGGGACCATTTCTACATGCATCTAACCATGTCAGAACTATAATACAGTGGTGTAAGCAGGAGAAGCAGCTGACATGAAAAGGGGGTGTGGCATGCTTGCTGTAAGCACATTGGAGCTCTTCAGCTCCTATTTGTGCTCATCAAAGCACAGCTAAGCAAGGGGGTGTGTCTGAGGCTTCTTAGTTGTGCTTAACTCCTTCAAGAAGTGATGAACATGTTCATGTCCAGGGGAGGGCCTTTTCTGCTCAGCAATGTTTACACTTGCTAAAACAGTTTGCATGGAGCTCCACAGGGGTCAAACACAGTGGAAATAAAAAAAAAAAGGAAATAGCAGAATAAAGGTAATGGACTACAAATCACTAATACAGACTCTGCCACTCACAGTGGTCCATTCAAACCACTCAATAATATAGCTGCCAGGTGGAATGTATCATAGTTAGTCAATCACACAGACAGCATCTGCAGCACACCAGTATAAAGTATGCAAACACCTTTCAGTCTGTTTTCCCCACAAACCCTGCACCATTGGTGTACACAAGTAGGAATTTTAACTGACAAAATGTTAGAGGGTGCTGCTGCTTTGCTACATATGTACATGCTACAGAATGAGGGCAGTGATGAAGATGCTTCTGACAATTGCCCTAGATCAAGGAGGAGATGTGTGTTCAGACCCAGGGTAACCTTTTAGGCGCGACATGAGCTGGAGAGAGTGGAGCACTACAGGGTGGACAGGGACATACTACAGCAACTCATCAAGCTGTGCCGGCCTCACCTCAGACCCAGAGCCAGCAGAGGAAAAACCATCCCAGTTGAAATGAAGGTATGTGTAGCCTTAAGAATACTAGCTACAGGTACTTTTCAAAGGACAACTGGGGACATCATGGGGGTCTCACAGGCATTTGCATCCATGGTACTCCACCAGTTCCTGGATGCCATGCGAAAACATGCCAGTAAGCACATGTATTTCACCAGCACCAATGAGGAGAGGACCAGCAATATGCATTTCTTCCACAGTGTAGCAGACTACCCAGAGGTACTTGGTGTCATAGACTGCATGCACATCCACATCAAGGCACCACCTGGTGTAGAGGGTAGAGTCTATGTCAACCTCAAGGGCTATCACTCCATCAAATGCCAGGTCATGTGCAATGCCCAGGGTATCATCATGAATGTGTGTGTGCTGGCAGCCCTGGTAGTTATCATGACTCCCACATCTGGCATGCCTCGCAGCTGTACCAGACATTTGCCAGGGGGGACATCCTGTATGGCCATCTGGTGGGGGATGCTGGCTTTGCACTGGAGCCGTGGATGATGACACCCATCAGAAATGCATGCACACACACACACACACACACACACACACACACACACACACACACACACACACACACACACACACACACACACACTGAAGAACACCATAATGAGGCACACACACAAATCAGGAACATTTTAGAGCATGTCTTTGGGATGCTCAAGTCATGGTTCTGCTGCCTTGACATATCTGTTGGAGCCCTGCAGTACTCTCCAGCCACATGTGCACACATGTTCATAGTATGTGCCATGCTACACAATATGATCCCGTGGAAACAGCTGCAGCTGAAACTTCCCAAGCTTACAGTTGGTACAGTAAGTGTACACACACCTGCTAACATGCCAGGTTGTTGTGCTATATCACATGAAACCTCAGAAATCAGGTCAAAACATTGCCATTATTTCATATAACACATAGCCTGTGCAATCCAACTGAAGACCATACACATCAGTTACAGGTAACATATGGTAAATGAAATAGGTACAACAGGATGGTTGCATGAGTGTGCACACCCCTAGAGTAATACTCTGTTAAAGCACCTTTTGATTTAATCACAGCACTCAGTCCTCTTGGGAAGATGTCTATCAGCATGGCATAGCTTGACTTGCCAATGTTTGCACACTCTCTCTTGCAAAACACCTTCAACTATGTCAGATTGCAAGGGCATACCCTGTGCACTGCCCTCTTCAGATCAACCTGCATATATCCTATTGGACATAGTCGTGGGCTCTGGCTGGGCCAGTGCAGAACGTTGCATGTGTTCTGTTGAAGCCAACCATCTGTTTGTAGTAGGCATGGACACAAGGTCAGAACACAGTTGTCCACCTCTACAATTTCAATGTGATACTCATGCTTTTTCTAGTACCCATGTCTGTGTTTGAGCAGTGCCAAAACCAGTAGCTTTAGAAGTGTGACTCTGTTGGATGCACAGAAACTAAGGTTACACACATGTACAACATGTACAGCTTATTTACCTGATGTTTTGCATTCCATGTCAGTTGTTATGAGGCAGCCAGTTACACCTACCCATACATACATATGCACAGGTAATACCTGATATACATTTCTGTTCTTTGTCAGTATGGCACACTGAAATTACAGTCTTACTGCTCAGTCAGTCATGTCAACCTGTTAGGGCAGGACATCTGGAAGACACCGCACATACATGGTGGGCTTTTGGCCAACATTAGTGACACTTTCTTCATATTGCTGTAACACATACACATCATTTGATAGTGCAGTAGCCTTTGCATTCACAGACATACCCTGGAGGATGTCTGATGCTCATATGGCAGGCAGAGAGGAGAAAGGCTGGGAGTGTGGTAGTGAGGGTTGGAACTGTTAATGTTTTGAGTATGACTGGCATGGGGACAGCGCTAGCTAATATGATGGACAGAGGAAAGGTGGATATATTGTATGTACCACAGACCAGATGGAAGGGGTGTACAGCTGTGTGTACTGGAGTCAGGTACAAAAAGTACTACCATCATGTGTATGGGAGGGAATCTGGTGCATTATGCCAAGAGGGTAACTACATCCAAGCTAGTAAGGAAGGTGAGTAGAACAGGGCTTGGTGTGACATCTGTACAGAGGAAAGAGGACAAGGAGACCTGGTGGTGGAATGAGGAAGTACAGGGAGGGTTTGGATTAGTGGCCTAATGGTTAATGTGTTTACCTTACAAACACAAGGTGCAGGGTTTGAATCTCACAGGGGATAATTGGCTAGGCTTAAAATGGCTCACAAGGGCAGTTAGCCTAGTACTAATCTATGAACCTAATCTATGAACCTATAAGAGTGTTTGTGGAGGTGATAAGAGTGTCGGGTAGAGTGATGTTAAGGAGGCTGGGAGTTGATGGTGTAATGATAGCAGTTATTAATTGTGTGTGTGATGAATGAGACAGACATACTTTGGTGTGGTTGGATGAAGTGGTGATGAGTGTACCCAAGCGTGAGATAGTGGTGATTGGAGCAGATTTCAATGGGCATGTTGGTGAAGGGGACAGAGGGGATGCACAAGTGATGGGTAGGTATGGTGTTAAGCAAAGGAATGCAGAATGTAAGATGGTGGTGGAGTTTGCAAAAGAAGTTGGACATAGTTGTGGTGAATATGTAGTTTTACAAGACTGAGGGGCATAGGCTGACATACTAGAGTGGTGGAAGATGCACACAGGTGGATTAATTCTTATGCAATTGGGCCTGTTTGAAGGGGATTTGTAACTGTAAAGTGGTGACAGGGGAAAGTGTAGTTACGCAGCATGGAATGTTGGTCTGTGGGATGATGTTGGTGATCAAGAAGAGGGGGATGAGTGTGAGGGCAGCACCATGTATCAAATGGTGGATACTGAGAAAGGGTGATTGTGAGGTTGAGTTCAGGGAAGAGTTAAGACAGACAGTGGGAGGCAGTGAAGAGTTAGCAAATATCTGGGTAACTACATCCAAGCTAGTAAGGAAGGTGAGTAGAACAGGGCTTGGTGTGATATCTGCACAGAGGAAAGAGGACAAGGAGACCTGGTGGTGGAATGAGGAAGTACAGGGGAGTATATAGAGAAAGAGGTTAACCATGGAGAAGTGGGATTGAAAGACAGTTGAAGAAAGTAGACAGGTTTATAGGGAGATGGGGTGCATGGCAAAGAGAGTGGTGGCAAAGGATGAGGAATGGGCATCTGAAGGGTTGTATGTAAGGTTGGACACCAAGGCTTGAGAATAGGACCTGTACCAATTGGCTAGACAGAGGCATGTAACTTGGAAGGATGTGCAGCAAATTAGGCTGATAAAGGATAATGGTGGAAGTGTACTCACAAGCGAGGAGAGTGTGTTGAGCAAGTGGAAACAGTACTTTGATGGTCTGTTGAATTAAGAGAATGAAAGAGAGAGAGAAGGTTGGATGATGTGGGTATGGGGAATCAGAACATGCAGCAGATTATCAAGGAGGAAATAAGGATAGTTATGAAGAGGTTTAAGAATGTAAAGGCTACTGGTCCAGATGACATACCTCTGGAAGCATGGTGGTGTTTTGGACAAATGGCAGTGGTCTTTTTAACCGGATTGTTTGCTGTAATCTTGGAAAGTGAGAGGATGAGTGAGGAGTGGAAAAAATGTGTTTGGGTACTTATTATGAAAATAAGGGTGGTGTGCAGAGCTGTAGCAACTACAGAGGGATAACATCAGTCAGTTACAGCATGAGGTAATGGTAAAGGGTGGTGGAAGCTAGGTTAAGAAGGGGGTGAGGATTGCTGATCAGCAGTATAGTTTCATGCCAGGAAAAAGCAGTACAGATGCGATGTTTGCTCTGAGAGTGTGATGGAGGCTTACAGAGAAGGTTGGAAGTAGCACCATTGTATCTCTGAGGATTTAGAGACAGCATATGACAGGATGCCTAGGGAGGAGTTGTGGTATTGCATTAGGAGGTCAGGAGTGACAGAGGAATTCATAAGAATGCTACAGGATATGTACAAAGCTAGTGTGACAGCAGTGAGTTCTGCATAGGGAGTGACAGGTTCATTTAAGGTGGAGGTGGGAGTACATCAGGGATCTGCAAGGTGCCCTTTCTTACTTGCAGTGGTGATGGACAGGTTGACAGACATGATCAGAAAGGAGTCCCCCTAGACTGTGCTGTTTGCACATGACATTATGTTCTGTAGTGAGAGCAGAGAACAGGTTGAAGAGACCCTGGAGAGGTGAAGGTATGGTCTAGAGAGGGGAGGAATGATGGTTAGCAGGACAAAGACAGAATATATGTGTGTGAATGGGAGGGAGGATAGAGGAATGATGAGGATGCAGGGAGTACAGTTGCAAAGGTGGATAGGTGAAAATACCTGGGAACAACAGTTCAGAGTAATGACGAGTGTGGGGGAGAGGTGAAGATGAGAGTACAGGCAGGATGTGGGTGGTGAAGAAGAGTGTCAGGAGTGAATTGTGACAGATGAGTACCATTAACAGTGATAGGGAAGTTCTACAAGAGGGTAGTGAGACCAGCTATGTTATATCGGTTGGAGACATTGGCATTGAAAAAAAAAGGCAAGAGCCAGAGCTGGACCTAGCAGAGTTAATGATGTTAAGATTTGCACTGGGTGTGAGGAGGGTGGACAGGATTAGGAATAAGTATGTTAGGGGGTCAGCCCAGGTTGGACAGCTTGGGGACAAAGCCAGAGAGTGACAGGATTATGTTGGTTTGGACATGTGATGAAAAGGTATGCTAAATATATTTGGGAAAGAATAAGGCTGCCAGGTAAGAGGAAAAGAGGAAGACCTAAGATAAGGTGTATCAGTCTTTATTAATGACCTTTACTCTGCCATTCCAGATGCTACATGCATACAATACGCATATGATTCCCCATTGATCTGCTCAGCCTCCACCCCATCTGACCTGCATATACTATCCCAGAAAACATTTAACACAGTTGAGAACTGGCTCTCATGCCGCCATTTGCTCTTGAACCCTAAAAAAATGAACTACTACTTTTCTCTATCACTCACAGGTCAACACCACTTTCCTTTACAATTTCCTCTAATAATGGAACTGTTATTTCCCCAGATAACCATACTAAGCTCTCAGGGGTAACTCTTGATAATAACCTTAAATTTGACATGCATATCAATCAAACCATCAAAACCATTAATAAAAAACTGGGCTCCTGATATAAAAATAAACCTTTTCTTACCCCACTAGAAAGGACAGCCATTGCCCACACTCATCTTCCCTCCGTCCTTTTCTATGCCTCCTCCATTTTCACTAATTTGAATAAATCTGAACTGTGAAAACTCTCAAACTGTTATAATCACTTTGCTAGATTTTCCACTGGCTCTACTTACAGAACTCACCACTGTCAAAACCTTAAACCACTAGGATGGCTAGAATTTACTAGCTCACTTCAGTATAATCAACTTGTAGTAGCCCACAAAATTCTTAACCAACCAGATAATACCCCTACACTTAAAATCATTATTTATCCCCACAGGAACACGAGGCCACTGCGATCTTCTAACAAACTACTAATTCAAACACTCAAAACTATCAACTCAGCTGGCGACTCCTTGTTTTCTAACTCATTTGGCAAAATTTGGAATTCACTTCCAGCTGATCTAACACTAGAACAATCATTAACCCAATTCAAGAAAAATCTCAAACAGTATTTCATGACACACTGGCTTTGCCCCTGCCAGAATCCAGACTAACTCTTCCCATACTTAAGTATATGAAACAGTATTGTAAGGAATACCTAGCTGCTTATATCTGATTGTAACCGTATAAGATTCAGCTATGTCTGAAAAAAATTGTTTTTAATGTTCATGCTTAATTTCAATGTAATGTTTTTAATGTTGGAGCTTTTCTCTCCAGGCCTCTGCCGAAAATGAACATGTATCCAATCGGATTATCCCAGTCAACAAATGTAAAATAAAATAAATAAATATGTGGTGATAGAGGACATGCAGATGGTTGTTCTGACAGAGCAAGATGCAGAAGACTGGAAGACATGGAGACAGATGATCTACTGAGGCGACCACTAACGGTTACATCCAAAAAATGAGAAGGTGATGTTGTAGTGTCAGTGTTCACAGGTTTACAATTATTTGCCAGACATAACACAACTCTTGATGACACAACTACAAATATGAGGCACACATATGGTCAATGTGCATAACACTGGACAGTTGAATGGTATGAGTTCAGTATATCACATGTAGTTTAACACACACAGCTGTGACAATATTTCAGTATGCAAATACCCTGTAGAGGTCCATCACATGTCTGAGACAAACATGTATATCTTGTTTGTATTAACAATTAACATATGGATATCTGCGACATCCCAGTAGCTGGCCTAGCAGTGTCACAGTCAGTACTGTGCAACACATACTCCAGTAGTGGTCATATGTGAGCCATCCTTTCTTGGGGTGACTCAGGGCCATGAGCTGTGTTCTATGTCACTGTGACAGACACAGATGCTATGGCCATAGGTTCTGCTCAGCAATATATCACTACAGCAGGTGTTGTTGAGACATAATATTTTTTGAACGTCCTATGTTCCACGTTTACATACCCCCTACTACATTCCATTACATGCTTAGTTGTTTGACATACTTGTTTTTTTTTTTTTTGGTTCAGTTGGTAGAATCCATCAGTTTCAGAGTGTCTGTCTGTTTGTTTCTCTCTCTCTCTCTCTCTCTCTCTGAGACAGATGTAGGATATACATCTGTTTTGTATAGGCAGTAGCTTTTCTTTTGTAGATAATGCTGCTGATGGCCTGTGCACTAATTGGAGTCCCCCATTTGCTAATTGCATGTAGAACAGCTGTGGTATCATTACCATACCCAATAACATGGAAACACACTTCTATAACTGAGTACTTCATGTAGGCATTGCCCCTTTTCCTTGAATGTGAGGAGGATTTCATGGAGGTGTGTGACAAACAGCATCATAGAGGGTAGTTGGAAATATATCTTGCAACAAACACTGTGGAGACAGCCCCACAAACTGGGGAGTATGTTCCGGAGATAAGGACAGAATGTAAGTATTGCTGTTATACAGTTGAAGTAATGCTAGTTTGACAGGGTTTGTGTGGTTATGGCTGCTCTACATGAATTTAAGTCTGATAGTGTTATGTGGTTGACATACCTATCAACTGTAGGGCTATCTGCAAACTGGCCAGAGTTTGGACTCATATTTGGTGTGTTACTCACACATTTTTTGCCCTTGGAAATTCAGTAGCATACTCTGAGGATAGCAGTCAGTAAATGCTAACATCCATGTATGGTTCTGACTTCATATCCCTCAGAACAGAAATGTTACAACCCTGTTGCACCAGTAACTTTCTCAGTGTATAACAGCAATATGTCAATAATGCCCCTGTGTTTAGGCCTCTGCCCCTACGTATGTCAGGCTTTGCCCAGATGTCATACAGTAAGAGGTGAATAGGTATAGTATATCATTATATAGTGACTTCATTCCTGATATTATCACCAGTGATGTATCAGACTGCTGGACATGTTATGTGTTATGAGGACAAACCCTGGACATTCTGTGGGACTCAATACAGTTGAGAGGAGTGTGTATTTCTGGCATTTGTTGACAGACTGTCAGGATTGTGTAGCAGTGTATTGTGAAAATGTTATTTAGCCTGTGTCGGGATCAGGGTAGATGTAAGTGTTATGGGTCCTTTTCTATGTGACTTTGCATCCTGGTCCAGTTTCTGATGCTCTATCAACTGTATATGTTGGTAGGGGCAGGCTGACACATGTCCCATACCACAGTCAGGTGTCAAATGACACTGTGAATTAGGCCAGTATATGTAGGGGTATTGTGTGAGTGGCAAACATGTTGATGATTTTTTTAATACAGTCCATATACTCTACTGTTCATGTGGCTTACCAGTATGTCACTTTAAATGTGGTGAGATTGTTTATATGTCCAGAATTCTTGCACTAAGAGGTGGAGAGGTATGGTGCTAATATATGTTATATTCCTTTTTTGATATATATATATATATATATATATATATATATATATATATATATATATATTTATATTACAGTATATATGCATATATTCCATATGTATTTGTTTTATATGTATAGCTCCATATATCTGATGTATATACTTTTTCATATTTATATATCACCATATACATCTATATGTGTATCTTTACATATACTAAACATGACTGATTCCATATTTTGTTCCCTACTATTCTATACTTGTACTGAATGATATATTTGAAAAAGCAGCATTCATTATTACAGGACAGATGGTGTAGTGATATGGTGCTCTGACTATGGTGTAGAGGGTTCTGGTTTTGACACTTGGTAGCGCTGATTATTTTGCTGTTAGGCAGAACAGTGGCTAATGGATACAGAATGATTAAGGCACTTTTAAGCAGTTGTAGGCAGGTTTGTGTGGGTTTGTATGATGGTATGCGATGCCAACATACGGGTAAATTGGAAACTGCTTTATCTGTTTAGGCATCGCTTAGCATTGTGCAAACCCGCTTACTCCCCTTACTGCTGCTTACTGCTGCTTACTCCCACTTATGCTGTGCTAATTTCTTTGAAAGAAAAGAAAAAAAGGGGTGATACGAAAGTGGTGAAAAAGGGGGCACACAGAGGGAAAAGCAATATGAGAGATAGCTAGGGATATGAAGGATGGGTGGATGGAAGGTCCATAGCTGTCCATTTCTGATACAGCAAAAGCTGTGCATTTGTATAGAATTTGGAGGTGAATCTGGACACTCAAATCCCCAAGGGAGAGCAACAGCAATGTGTTGTTAAGCAAATTAGACCAGATTACATGTGTCCAGTGGACACATGTGCAAAATGGACAGCTATATATGGGGTGACATTTTATTTTTGTGGAACAGATTGCCCTTTTTTTTTATAAGGTGAGAGTAAGATGTTGGGGAAGGATAGTAGGTACAATTGGGGAGATAAGTTGGGTAGGAAGACAGACAAGACAGATAAGACAGCAGACAGGGGTGGTATACAACACAAGTGGGGGGTAAACACCTTGAATGGGGAGGGTGGTTGGGAGGGTCACCACTGCACCTTCATGGCTCTGAAAGTGACTGTGCCTGGGGCTGTGCAGAAGGGCAGACTGATCCTCAAGATGTGCCAGATGGCCCTCAAGCTGATCACCATACTCTGAACAGAGGTACTGTGCACCAATCCCCAGGCCTGACTGAGGGTGATGGTCTCCTCTCCTCCTCTGCTCATGGGGGGGATGAGCCCCATCCCCTGAGGCAGTTCTACCCAAAGATGGTGCAAGACCAACAGAAGAGGAAGGTCTGGGTTAAGTCCCAGACGTGCTGGGCCCAGTGCCATGGCCAGATGAGGCGGGACAGGTTGATCCACCAGGATCTGCCTTCCCAGACATGCTATGGTGTTTCAGTATAAAAAATATGTTGGTTTGTCAAGAACAATACATTTCAGGATTAGTTATAACAGCATGCAGGGGTGTTCAAATTAACCCCATAAAAAAGAATTGAAACAGATGCATAGCAAACAGAACACATGCATATATGAAATCACAGTAGGCATTATAACAGCATGCAAGTAACATTGATAGCAACAGGCCACCAATGATAGTATTTGAACAGAGAACATTAATATTCAAATGGTTCAATATTTGTATAAAAATAGGACACATGTCCCAAAAGTAGGTTTGGTGATGAACATACCCATTTAATGTGTATGAAGTTTTGTTAGATAGGGTGGGGGAGAGAAAGAGAGAGATCAATTAACAACTGTCTAGGCTTCAGTTATCAACAACTGTACAGATCATTACTCTACTCATTAATCTCCATGGATGACCTCACTGTATATCTACCTATGGCCTGGGGGTGGACAGTGGGATTGTTGTGCACAGTGTATTTGTTAAGCCTTCTTACAGCTAATAGACACATAACAGTACCTGACAGTTTCTACACATATTCACATCTTCACAGTTACATTTGTGACACTGACAGGAGTCCCTGGCACTCATGCGTGGGAGGTGTGGTACTAACATACTCCATTAGGATTTCTAGCTTTCTCCCTAGTTATTAGCAGCAGTGACCATTAGCTTTGACAGTGTGACACTTGAGGGACATGTAACAGAATAAAGTGCTTGATGTATGTACTTATCTTGCTGTCATTTGCAGCCTTAGGGTTGGACAGAGGATATATTAAACACAGAGTGTGTTGGTAAAGACTTCTTACATCTATTGCAAACATTTCCTTACCTCGCAGACCTGTAAAGGTAATTTATGTGAATACTACCTGACTGTTTATACAAATATTCACATATTCTTGTTTGACAATATGCATTCAGTGTACTACCACTTCCAGGATTTGAACCATGCCTGTTTGTGCAAAAAGGTACACCACAGCTGTGTTTCATCACAATGAGCTACTAAGAAACTGCTGCCTCATGCTTGACTTGTGTCTCCCTAGTACTCTCTGGTTTGCACAATCTGACCTTGTTGTTAGACAAATACCCTAGATAATGACAACTGTACTGCAATTTCCAGACAGCAGATATGTGTTACGTTTTCAGTAATAGTTGCATAAAACAGTTATTTTCTACCAGAACACACCTAACTATGCAGAACTTGTACACATTTATATTCCTACCACAACATGACAAAGTAGACACAACAGTCTAGGGGTTTTATTTTTATTCCATGTTACAGAGACCTTTATTCAACTGATAACAGTCCTTTATTCATTGCACACAGTACACAGTTTACCTAATAGTTGTTGACAATCTACTACTTTCTGTTTATTTGCCCTGAATACTACAAGCTAAATTTTTACTCACCAGCCTCCTGGCACATCCTTAGCAGCCTACTGGCATGTGCATCATTATGTGTAGACCTCTCATCTTCAGCTGTACAGGAGATGAATTAACATTTATGCATACTTATTAGGTACATTCTCAGGCTGGACTTTGCAGAACACTAATTGATACTGATATTTACACACTTCAGGGACATTCCATGCCTGTGGGTCTTGGCTCTGCTGGTCCAAGTGATCCCTCTTCCTACGCTTCAGGTCAGCATGCTGGACCTGCTCATCAGTCAGAGGGATACCAGAAGCATTGGTGAGGTCATGTGCAAGACGGTCCCAGGCCTCCACTTTGCATCGGGAGACCTCGTACTGGTTCTGCAGCAGTCTCCCTTCATGGTCTTTTACAAGGAGTCCAAC
Source organism: Protopterus annectens (assembly GCF_019279795.1). Classification (NCBI taxonomy): domain Eukaryota; kingdom Metazoa; phylum Chordata; order Ceratodontiformes; family Protopteridae; genus Protopterus; species Protopterus annectens. Next base: position 185,769,546 of record NC_056741.1, on the reverse strand, counting down.
CATGACCCTGGACTCCTGAATGACCCAATACTGTGCCCAAAAGTGCACACCCTCACCTATGTCAGCCATAGTGCCAACAGTGATCAGCTATAACTAGTCTATGGTTGTATTCCCACCTGTGGGATTTAAATAGGGCTGGATTCCCACCCTTTGCTGTGATTGGCTGATTTTGAATATGCTGAGCTAAGCTAAGTGACATGCAAACCTGCTTAGCTAAGAAAAGTATTGCTTAAAGGATTAGATGCTAAGCAGTGCTTACCAGTGTGCACATTTGCTTAGCTACGCTAATTATTGCTAAGCATTTACATTTAAGCAATGCTTACACCTGCTAAGCATAACTGAGCATAATTTAGCATTGTTCAGCTTTCATAAGCTCATAGGTTCATAGGTAGGTATTAGGCTACTGGCCCAATGGCATTATTAAGCCTATCCAAAAAGGTTCCCTGGCTTTTGCCACTGAAGAAAATTATTTTCCTGTGCCCCTATTGAGCAGAGCTACAGAAGTGATCCTGGGGATGAATTTCCTATTTCCCATCCACTCATCAAGATTTTTCTTGAAAAGTGCTAATGAGGAGCTCTGTTTGATATAGATGGGAAGCTTGTTCCAGAGTATGGGTAGTCTCTGGGACAGGAATCTATCCCTCCAGCATATTCTGTTTATTGTGGTGACCAGTTTTAAGTCCCTAGCGTGTGTAGCTAGAGGGTTTCTTTAGGTGGAGCTTATCCAGCAGCTCTGGGTCAGACATAGCTTTGTATGTTAGGCAGAGATCACCTCGGAGTAGGCTATATGCGACGGAGTAAAGCTGGAGTTTTTTTGAGATTGTCAGCATAGGGCAACTGTTGAGGCCAGTAATCCTCCTTGTGAGGGATTTCTGTGGCCTTTCCAGTGGTTGTAGATGTCTTGTGAGGTACATACCAAAAGGGGTGTTGTACTCTATAATGGGTCTAATGAGTGATGACTAGAGGGGAACAATGACCTCTTTTTTTCCTGGATGAGAACCCTTTTGAGATGAGATGTGCCATGTAGAAGGATTTCCTGAACACTGTGGTAATGTGATTATCAAAGGAGAGACTACTGTCTACCTGGTTCCTAAGGTCTCTTATTACACTTTTGGTGTTAAATAGACTGCCACCTATGTGGTAGTTCATGAGCACAGAGTTTTTACCAAAGGGGATGACAATGCATATTTTGTCATTGAGCTTGAGGCCATGGCTCTGATACCAGGCATCTGTTTCAGTGAGGCCCATTTGTAGGATGTCCACATCATTTGGGGATTCAATTATGCCTCCTAGTTTGCAGTCATCTGCAAACTTTGTTAACCAGAGACCATCTGTGTTAACCTTTACTTCAAAGAAGTAGATACCAAACAGGAGAGGACCCAGGAATGAACCCGGTGGTACTCCACTTGTCAATGGTTTGAGGCTGGATTTAGAGTCTGCAACTTTCATGGTTTGGGTTCTGTCAGTGAGCCAGTTGGCAACCTATCTTGTGATGCAAGGATTTATACCCAGTTTAGTGATTTGTCTATAATTCCAGAGTGGGGGATGGTGTCAAAGGCCTTGGTGAGGTCAAGATAGGCTGTGTGAACCTCCTTACCCTCATCTACAGCTTTGGTGACTGCTTCAAAGAAATCTATCAGGTTTAGGAGACATGATCTGCCTTTTACAAACCTGAACTAGGTGGGGTCCAGAGTTTGGAGGTTACCAGTGTCTTTGTTTATAAGTTCCATGATGATACGTTCCATGGCATTGCACACCAGGCTCGTCAGACTTATAGGGCGATAGTTCCAGGGGTCCATAGTGGGTCCCACTTTGTGGAGTGGGAAAACTGTTGCTGAGCACCATTCAGTAGGCAGAAAGCCTGAGGCAAAGCTATGATTGAACATGGAACTTAGGTGGGGTGCCAGTTCATTCTGGAGTTAGTGTAAAATGCAGCCTGGGATGTTGTCCGGTCCCATGGATGCTGTGTTCTTGGCTTTAGAGAGTGCTGTTTTTACCCGCATAGTTGTGATTATAGGGTCTATATTACAACATAGAATGCTTAAAACAGCGAATGATGTGTAATCGACCCTATTTCAGTGAAAGCTGAAAATGTTGACACCTAAGAAGAGTGATTTCTTTCCTATGGAAAGAAATCGCTGTTCCAACCAAAAAAAAAAAAAAAAAACAGTAAACAGTTCCAAACACATACACACTTACCTTAACCCTAATTCTACCCCCACCAAAAAAAGTAAACAGCTGAAAACATATATGCACTCAACTCAACCGTACATCTAAAGCAAAAAAAAAAAAGTAAACAGTTTAAAATATATGCACTTACCTTAACCCACACCCTAACCCTAATGTCAGTGACTGTTGCACATTTACATTCGGGTGCTATACCGGATAAGGGAATCTCTGAGACAACACTACAGTGCAGAACACGGCAAAGTAAAGAAGCGGCCAAGCGACTTCTTTCCCAGTTCGCTATTTAGGGGTCGATGAAAATGCATTCAACAAAATGTGTTTTCGTCTTTCTAATAGGAACCCGTGATTACAGGGACTCTGCATTCTTCCAGTATACATATGGGCCCATTAGAGGGTGGGGGTAGAGTTAGCAATAAAACTATCTGCCAAGATGTTGGCAATATCAGTTGGATTTGTAAATTTCATGCCATTGTGCTTTTTTTTCAGAGCAGATCTGGGTGTTGCCATTGAGATTCCTGACATAGCTATTGAATGCTTTGTGGTTGTCCTTAGAATCAGTGGCAATTTTGTTTTTGTAACTAGCTTTGTAGGATTTTATGAGGAATCTCAGCTTCTTGCTGAGGCTGACACAGGGAACTCCTCAAATCATGGGATTTTACTCTCTCTTTTGCAACAGCTTCTTTCTTCCATTGTAGAGTTTGTTTATGGCAGGGGACCATCAGACTGGCTTCCCTTTTTTGGAGAATAGCATCTTGGTTCTGTTAGGGATAGCTCGATCCATGCACTTGCGTAAGTGCTTATAGAGTGCATTTGTGTAGGATTCGGCAGTTGTGACTGTATTGTCCACCTGCATGGGTGTCGTGAAGCTTGCCACTTCTGTTTTAAGAAGCAAGAATTTGGCTTTGGAGACATTTTTTGCTGTGGTTTTCTTAATGAGGGGTGGAGGTGAAATGTGGATATCTATTGTGATTAGCTTATGGTCGGATCTGACAAATGAGGAGTTGACCTCAGGTGTGGAACACTGGTCGCGCATGTTGGTTATGACTGCGTCTATGATATTGTTGCCCCTGGTGGGGGTGTGGATAAGTTGATCCAGGGCATTGGAATTTATGAATTCCAGAAAACGTTGAGCAAAGGAGTTGGTATATGAGTAGTTTTCCCAGATAACTGAGTGGTTGTTGAAATCACCCATTATTATTGTGTTTGGTTGGACCTTAATATTTTCCAGTATATCAAGAAAGGAAGAGTGGGAATCCTGGAGCATGGTGGGGAGCATGGTGGGGGATCTGTAGCAGGCTACAATTTGGATTGCAGTTTTTCCCAGAGTTATTTGCACTTAGATAATCTTGCATGCATTATGCTGAGCAAATAGCCTGGAGGTGTGGATATACTTAATGAATATGGACACTTTTCCGCCTTTAGTATTTTGGTCCAGGTAAGATGGTCGAAAGGTGTGGTATGAATTATAGTCTGGGAATGCATGAGTGCTGTCTGGAGCCTTGAACCAGGTCTCATTCACTGCACAGATATCAATGTTCTCCATTTTAAGGAGTGCCTCGAGTGAGTGCATTTTGAGGTTTAGACTTCTAGTATTGAGTAGCATTACCCTCAGTTTTTACTTGCCTATACCATGTTACAGTGGTGAATTTATCCTTTGAACCTTGCCTAAAAAGGCACTATAGGGGCGGCAAGAGCCTTGGTCAGTGCCCAGAATCCCAAGGGTGACAGGTGCAGGCTATTTCTGGCAAAGCATTGTGGTCTGTCGACCATGTCATCCCAGGCAGACAGATACTGGATCCCCTTCAAATGATACCAGAAGCTTAGACAATTCTTGAAGTCAATCATTTTGTCCTTGTACTGTGGTATCATTCTTGGCATTGGCAGGATGCTACTCAGGGCTAGGGTCATACCGGCTTCAGCTACAAGATTGGATAGCTCTTCCATGTCTTTTTTTATGTAGTCCAGGGAGGTACATCTCAGGTTGTTCACACCAACATGGACAATGACAGAGTCAAATTTGTACTTGTCAACCTGCATATATCGTATTGGACATAGTCGTGGGCTCTGGCTGGGCCAGTGCAGAACGTTGCATGTGTTCTGTTGAAGCCAACCATCTGTTTGTAGTAGGCATGGACACAAGGTCAGAACACAGTTGTCCACCTCTACAATTTCAATGTGATACTCATGCTTTTTCTAGTACCCATGTCTGTGTTTGAGCAGTGCCAAAACCAGTAGCTATAGAAGTTTGACTCTGTTGGATGCACAGAAACTAAGGTTACACACATGTACAACATGTACAGCTTATTTACCTGATGTTTTGCATTCCACATCAGTTGTTATGAGGCAGCCAGTTACAACTACCCATACATACATATGCACAGGTAATACCTGATATACATTTCTGTTCTTTGTCAGTATGGCACACTG
>NC_056741.1:185496476-185764432 GCF_019279795.1 Protopterus annectens | reverse complement strand
AAAGTTTTTCAGAGCTGTTCATAGGTTCATACTAGGCTATCTGCCCTAGGGCATTTGTAAGCCTAGCCAGAGTGTGTTTGGCTTTTGCCACCTATTTAAATGAATTTTACTATGCCCTTTTTCGAGGTTTAGTTTACTGTGCCTCTGTCTAACAGTGACACAGAGGTGATACCTGGGGTAAATCTACGATCTCCCATCCACTCATCCAGATTCCTCTTGAAGAGAGTCAGTGAGGGACTCTGCCTAACCTGGACTGGGATTTTATTCCAGAGTGAAGGGAGCCTCTGGGTTATGAATCTGTCCCTCCAGCATGTCCTAATTATTTCTGTGCTGAGGTTCAAGTCCCTCGAGCATGTAGCTCAATGGGATTTGGATTTTCTAAGGTGCAGCATGTCCATTAATTCTGGGTTGGTCATGGCTTTATATGTCAGGCACAGATCGCCTCTAAGCAGGCGGTAAGCAACCGAGTAGAGCGGGAGTTTCTTCAACTGGGCAGCATATGGCATCTGTTTGAGCCATTTGATCCTCTTGGTGAGGTATTTTTGGGGTCTTTCTAGTTGCTGCAGGTGTCTGGTAAGGTACATTCCAAAAGGGGCATTGTACTCAATTATAGGCCTGATTAGGGATGAGTAAAGTGGCACAATGACCTCCCCTGATCTAGATGTGAATCCCTTCATGATTAGGTGGGCTATATAGAATGTTTTTCTAACCACTTTGGCCACATGGTTGTCAAATGAGAGATTACTATCAACTTGTGTCCCCAGGTCCCTAATTACTTCTTCCGTACTTAATGGATTACCACCTATGTGGTAATTTGTGGGTACTTTGTTTTTGCCAAAGGAGATGACTATACACTTTTTGGCGTTTAGCTTGAGGCCATGGCTCTGGCACCAATTGTCTGTTTCTATGAGACCTTTTTGGAGGATGCTTGTGTCAGCTGGAGAGTTGATTATGGTGCCCAGTTTTCAGTCATCTGCGCACTTGGTCAGCCACAGTCCTTCCGTGTTGGCCTCTACCTCTGAGAAATATATACCGAACAAGAGAGTTCCCAGGACTGAGCCCTGAGGGACGCCACTCCTAACTGGTTTGGAGTCTGACATGGCTCCAGCAATTCTAACCATGTGGGTTCTGTCCTTGAGCCAGTTTGTAACCCATCTAGTGACATAGGTGTTTATATTTAAGCTGGATAGCTTATCTCTGATGCCCGAGTGGGGTATTGTATCTAAGGCTTTTGTGAGGTCCAGGTAGGCTGTGTGGACCACCTTCCCTTTGTCAATGGCCTTGGTGACTGTTTTAAAGAAATTGACCAGGTTTTAGAGGCAGGGTCTGCCCTTAACAAAGCTGAACTGGGTAGGATCCAGTGTCTGTAGGTCCCCAATATCTTTATGAGTTCCATGATGATCCTTTCCATAGCTTTGCAGATCAAGCTAGTCAGGTTTATGGGGCGATAGTTTCCAGGATCCGTTGAGGCTCCACCTTTGTGGAGAGGGACCACTGTTGCAGTACGCCACTCTTTGGGTACATATCCTGTAGTAAGGCTGAGATTGAACAGTAGCTTTAAGTTTGGGTTCAGTTCATCTTGGAGTTCATGTAGGACGCAGCCCGGGACACTGTCTGGTCCTATTGATGCTATGTTTTTTGCTTTGGAGAGGGCGTTTTTTACCTGAGCATTTGAGATGTCAGGGGGGCAGCACTCTGTTGGAATAGACATTTGCTGTCGGCTAGGATGTTGGCAATGTCTGTGGGTTCAGTGTATTTTTTGTCATTTTGGACTAATTCTGAGCATATCTGGGAATTTCCACCCAGGTTCCTAACATAACTAAAGAAAGCTTTTTGATTATCTTTAGTGTCCTGTGCAATTTTTCTCTCTAAGCTGGCTTTCGATGATTTTATGAGTGTCCGTAGATTTTTGCTAATACTGTTCAGAGGTGCCTTCCCTTTTTGGGATTTTGCTCTATCATGTAGTAACTTCCTTCTTACATTGTATAGTTTGTTTATGGCTGGGGTCCACCAGACAGGACGCCTGCCTTTGGGGGATTGGGTCTTAGTTTTATTTGGGATTGCATGATCCATGCATTCCTGAAGGTGTTCATAGAATGCATTTATAAAGAATTCTGCAGTTTGGGCCATATTATCCACAGGCCCGGGGGCTTTGAAGGATTCCACCTCGGTTTTGAGTAGTGTGAAGTTTGCTTTAGAGAAGTTTTTCACTGTGGTTTTCTAGGCAGGGGGTGGGGTCGGGATGTGGATATCCAGTGAGATTAATTTATGGTCTGATCTTACCAGTGAGGGATACACTTCTGGTCTGGAGCATAGAGTCCCCATGTTGGTGATGATCAGGTCCCTTATGTTTTCCCCTCTTGTGGGAGTGGTCACCAGTTGTTCTATAGCATTTGAGTTTATAAATTCTAGGAACCTTTGGGCTAGGGTGTTGGTGCTAGAGTAATGCTCCCAGTCTATGTTTGGGTAGTTGAAGTCACCCAATATAATGGTGTTTGGAGAGACCTTCATATTTTCCAGTGTTTTCAGGAAGGCCCAGTGGGGCTCCTGGGTTTGGTAGGGTGGTCTGTAGCAGGCTATAAACTGGAAGGCAGTTTTACCCACTGTTAGTTGCACATGGATAGTCTCTGATGCTTCGTGCTGTGCCACCAACTTGGAGGTGTGGGAATCTTTGACGAATATTGATACTCCCGCTCCTTTTGTGGTTCAGTCCGAGTTTTGGGGCCAAAAAGCATGGTATGAGGTATAACCTGGTAGTGCTGGTGTGCTCTCGGGAGCCTTGAAACAGGTTTCTGTTACTGCACAGATATCGATGTTCTCCATGCTAAGGAGAGTTTCGAGTGCATGCATCTTGAGGTTTAGACTTCTGTCATTGAGTAGCATTACTCTTAGTTTCTTATCTATTGTGATACCTATGGAGGTGTGTTTGTCTTTTGAGCCTTGTCTAAAAAAGGCACTATGGGGGTAGCAAGAGCCTTTGCCAATATCCGAAAGCCCAGGGGTGACAGGTGCAAGCCATCCCTAGCAAAGCAGCGTGGCTTGTCGAGCATGTCATCCCAGGCTGACAAGCATTGGATCCCCTTTCAATGACACCAATACTTAAGCCAATTGTTGAAATTGATCATCTTGTCTTCATATTGTGGCATCATCCTTGGTGAGGGTAAGGTGCTACTCAAGGTCAGGGTCATACTGGCCTGGGCTACATGCTCAGAGAGCTCCTCTATGTCTCTTTTCATGTAGTCCAGGGAGGTACGTCTCAAGTCATTCACACCAGCATGGACAATGACTGAGTCATATTTGTACTTGCTTTGGAGTGACCTGAGTGCTTGTGTTATGTGATGGATCCTAGCGCCCGACAGACAGCTTACCGTGACCTTCTCCTTGTTCAGCCTGGTGAGCGGGACGTCAGTGTGCCTGACGATAGAATCACCTATTACAAGTGTGTCAGGTGTGTTGTTTAACCTTAAGGGCTGTGACTGTTTGGCACATTGGCTTTATGAACTAAGTGTTGCACTTGTTTTGTTTTGGGGTAGTGGCTGCTTGGGTGTCTGCCTTGGAGGTCTCTGCTGCTTAGGCAGATTTTTATTTAGAGCCTCAGAGTATGTTTTTGTGTGTTTATGTGTTTGGTTTGCTGTCGTGGTAGGTCTATGTGAGACTGGAATTGTAGTGAGTGTGGATACCTTCTCCTAACTGGTTACGCCAGTACTGAGTTGAGACAGCTTAGCCTCCAGTTTGGCTATATGGTTGCATCTCTCACATATGTTGAAACTTGTTGGGAGGAGGAGAGGGTTGTCTGTGTACATGAGGCAGTTGTAGCATTGCCTCAAGATTCCCAGATTCACCAGCTGGACCGGAGATGAGACTGCCAACTGACCTTTGGACATGCTAGAATAGTACAGGAAACTCCTTTAAAAATAGAAAAAAGGGTCAATGGGGAATAAGATACTCAAGGGGAGTTTGTGAGGGTATAGTGCTTTTAATTTTTTTAGTGTTTGTTTATATAATTGCTTTAGTGAGCAAGTGCCAGGCTTTAGAGTAGGAATAGGGTGTTTATTATGAGTACTAGAGCAGTTCTAAGGGAAAAAGTGAAGAGAAGACTTTGTGGAGCCGAGAAAAGTGTAAACCCAATTAACCGGCACTGCCCGATGACGCACTATGTGCAAAATTGCGCAAAGCCACGCTAAAGTGGGTTTTATACAGTGGGACTTGAAAGAGCTAGAAACTGGCCCAAAACAGCCAATAGACTACCAGATTCTTGTGCTGGGAACACTCCTCCAGGGATAGATAGGCTGCTCTAAGCTCCCCACTCCCACTGGTGAACAAAGAAGCCTCCGGTTATCCAAGAAAGGAAATGGGCAACACAAGAACTTTGCAAAAGTCCAGAATACAGCAATGCCTGAATTTGGACTGCTCTAGGTCAGGAAAGACGGGAAACAAGGATCATTTTTTTTTTTGTTTTTTCTTTTTTTAGCAACAAACAGCAGGAAAATGCAGTAAATCAATAACACAGGCTAGCACACTTGAGTGTGTAGCCTCAACAGGTATATGCAACAAACAGGACAAACTTAAAAAGGGCAGGTACAAAAAAAACTTTAAATAGCTTAAAACAGTTCGAGAAGCACAGATACTTGTAGTTTAGCTAGATCGGACAGTCGCCCAGGTAGTAGCAGGAGAAAATTATTTTATCAGGTTAGCAGTCACTCTTACAGCCTCTCTGCTGCTAGCACCACTCTACAAGACCACGAGGAGCTTGGCTGTCTAGTAACAAGCGCAAAAACCGAGCCAAAGCAGGTTTTATACAGGGGGACTTGAAAGAGCTAGAAATTGGCCCAAAATGGCCAATAGACTACCAGATTCTTGTGCTGGGAACACTCCTCCAGGGATAGATAGGCTGCTCTAAGCTCCCCACTCCCACTGGTGAACAAAGAAGCCTCCCTTTATCCAAGAAAGGAAATGAGCAGCTCAGGAACATTCCAAAAGTCCAGAATACAGCAAAGTCTGTATTTGGACTACTCTAGGTCAGGAAAGGCGGGAAACAAGGATAATTTTTTTTTTGTTTTTTTTCTTTTTTTAGCAACAAACAGCAGGAAAATGCAGTAAATCAGTAACACAGGCTAGCGCACTTGAGTGTGTAGCCTCAACAGGTATATGCAACAAACAGGACAAACTTAAAAAGGGCAGGTACAAAAAAAACTTTAAATAGCTTAAAACAGTTCGAGAAGCACAGATACTTGCAGTTTAGCTAGATCAGACAGTCACCCAGGTAGTAGCAGGAGAAAATTACTTTTATCAGGTTAGCAGTCACTCTTACAGCCTCTCTGCTGCTAGCACCACTCTGCAGGACCACGAGCAGCTTGGCTGAGTAGTAACTGTTAACCACTTTTCTTGTGACAGATAGGCTGCTCAATGCTTACCACTGCCATTGATAAACAGAAAGACTTCCATGTACAACTGCAAGGTCTGGACAACTCAGAAACACAAGATAAAGTCCTGAAACCAGCAAATCTGGGATATGGACTATTCTAGTATAGGAAAAGGTGAGAAATGAGCAAAGCAGATATTATTTTTGTTTTTTTTTTTTTGTTTTTTGTAGACTACAGGATTGTGGGGTTGATTCCTTATTAGTGACATCTTATGATATGTATCTTGAACTTCCATAACATCCCCCTATGTGCTTTCATTACATTATATTCTTGCGTGGCTATACTGTATGGGACACGTGTTTATATGGCGGTTTCACATCTGTACTACACTGATAACTCACATTTGGACCTGCTACACTACCCTGCTTTCACATATAAAAATGAATGGACTGTATTGGGGCTAAAACCGTGCATGACTGCATGTTAATCGAAAGCTGTAACCACTACACTATCTCACGTTGGGTATTTTGGCTGTATATTTCTAATTAGCTCCTTTCAATGTTTAAGCTATGCTGAACACAGCTGCATGACATGCACACCCACTCAGCTATGCTTAAACTTTAGTGGTGATGGGAAAAAAAGCAATATTTGTTTTATTTGTCTTAGTTTAGGGATATACACATAGTTGACAGTCATACCTGTCAACCTCTTAGGCAGCATAATATCTGGACAAAGCCTAACATGATGGAGGACATAGAGGAACAGATTTTAAATATTGCTCTTAATAACTTAGAAAATTTATAGAATATAGGTTTTTCATTAGCCATGCCTTTCTTGAAGGATGTGGAGTCTTAGACTCAAATGTTTGTCATGTTATGAATTCTATCCTCAGCTCTTTGCCAGAGGAGTATAGATTTTGCATGGAACACACCTAATATATGCAGCAAAACTTGTCATTCTGCAAATATCTGTTTAGTTGAGTGGTATGCGAGTGTCTGCGGACACTGTTTTTGTTTACAAACTGCCGTACGGAACTTCCTGAGTGCAGGGAGCATATTTACTGTATGAGCACTGCTCGGACATGCCCCCTGCACTTGTTCATTTCTCTTGTCTGTGCAAGTTATACAGCAGTGTGCCTTCATGAATATGCAGGGCGCACTGCTGTGCTGCATGGGCACGATCCACTCTGTGCAAGAATAGACTTATTCTTGCATGGAGGTTGATTGAATCCCAGGAAGAGTAAAGAATTATGAGGATGGTGGGGACCATGGGAAGACAAGGATGAGTACAGGGATTGTAGTGTGAGCATGTGTGTGTGTGTGTGTGTGTGTGTGTGTGTGTGTGTGTGTGTGTGTGTGTGTGTGTGTGTGTGTGTGTGTGTGTGTGTGTGTGTAGCTGCAGTGTGTGTGTGTGTGTGTGTGTGTGTGTGTGTGTGAGAGAGAAAGAGAGAGAGAGTGAGTAGAGGAGAATCCTACAGCTTAATGAGACTAGCAGGACACTACCACAATGTGCAAGAATGTCATGATCTTCACATTGTGGTGGTACCTGTGACATAGGAAAATGCAAATGATCCAATAATGAGGTCCAGCCACATCATGCCCAGCATACTCCTGAAAAGCAAATGGGCATGTCTCGCTGGAAAAGCCTTTGCTCATACTAGGACCTTTAATGAATTCTAGACAGAATGTTTACATAATGCAATAATCTTATTGTTATTTATATAACATAAATATGCTCATAAATTCATAAACTTATTTTTTTAATAGTCCTGCAATGTAAAAAGTTTGTCTTTAAATCACAATTTACAATATAAATTAATTCCATGCAATAATAATCACATTTATTATGTATTTCATAAAGAAATTTGGAACTCTGTCTATATTATTATAATCTATATTACTGAAAGTTCAAGGATATTAGTTGTCAATTTCATTATTTCTTCATCCATTTTATTATTACTATATCAGACTAAGCAGTCTTGTCCTTACTTACTTTCTTTGAGCCAACACATAAAATAGGTGTACATTTTTCATCTCTCCCCGGGATTCAAGAAGATCGGCGCAAGGATGGTTTTAGCCTTGTGCTGAGTGTCCTCACTACAGATGGTGCAGCAGTGCCATATGAATATGTACGAGGGCGCACCGCCGCACCCTCAACATGCACAGGAAATGTGTGCGAGTGCAGGAGGCATGTACAAATGCTCTATGGAGACATAAACATGCCCCGACAGTTGCAAAACCTACTATGCTTACTAGTAGAGCCCGCCTCTAATAGTAAGTCAGTAATTCAGTGTCTGTGGATACCGAAATGTATGCTAAGCATACAAGAGTGTCCACGAACAGTGAAATAAAATCGAAGTAGTAAACACAGAAGCACGTAGAGGAATGGTGAGCCCTGTCCCTAAAACTTTCACAATTAGATTCCCTGTGTCCCTATTATAATTTTTGAATTGCTGCAATATTGAAGGTGTAAGCAAAGTGTAGCATGTTTGCGAGTCGCTGCCCTCCATCGAGCATAGCTTCCACATCAAATTCATTCAAATAGAGAAAAACATGCAGAATCAACGTAAATGTCAATAGTGTAGTGTTTAGAGCATCTGCCTAACGAACAGGCATTCACAGTTCAAGCCCAACAATAGCACATATCATTTTCCATTGTGGAATGAATGTCGTCTTGCTGTAAAACCAACATAAGAGTATCGCATGAGATATTTAACTTAAATATCATTCAATCAAAGTGGCACTGTCATAATGAATAAGGCACATGTAAATAGGTGTAAGTACAAATCAGCAGCAGTAAACACATATAAGTACCAGTAAGCAAGTCTGAGTGCACTTGTGCGGGTCTAAGCAGTGCCCAGCATAGGAAATGTACATAAGTATGTACAGATATATATATATATATATATATATATATATATATATATATATATATATATATATATATATATATGTGTATATGAAGAAAGAACGACGTAACAATAAAGCATACAAAAGGAATGAGAAGGGAATAAACAGCAACCCCAGTATTATATAGGGCTGTCAGCGTTAGTCATATCAAGCTGGGCAGGAATGATCAAAGCACTGCTACTCACACCACAGGCAGGATATTACCAGTGTGAGTAACATTGTTGATCTGCTTTACACACAGAGGGTAGTCCCTAGTTGGACTACCCACAAATTGATAGGCTATTTGGCCATCCGACAATTACACAATCAAGGACAGGTATGTTCAAGGACTAAATGGTGGGAGAGCCTGAGAATACATGGGTTGGGACAACATACATGTAGGGCCCCTAACGCTCTGGAGAGGGCAATGTGTGGAGGTGTGTCATGGCTACGATAACAACTGGACAATGGATGGTATGCGTGTATGTTGAACTCAGGTGGGGTGGAGGAACTATGGGTAGGAAATTATGGACCCAGGCATGCCAGGGTTGGATGGGCTGGTTCAAACTGGACCGCCCCATGGAGGTCAGCGAGTTCATTATAAGTATATAGGCATACACACATGCAGACATCAATATGTAGAAGTACATTTTCTGTAACGCATTCATTCCATTTGCAGACATAATTAACATGAATGTGCCCTTACAAACCTCGACAGTAGCTAGAATAATAGGTTGTGCATAAGAGGGAATGGACGAAACTGCTAAAACAAAAAGTGTGTACAATGTCTGAAGTCAGTGCTGTGCTGAAAAAAATCAAATGTGAAGACTTTCCCACACATGGAATCATTCCTGTGATCTGCCTGCTATGGCAACGTCAATTACTAAACTGGTCTATTTGTAAAAGAAATACGCCAAACACGTACATAATTAGGCTCTCATGTATAACATGTGCATTACCACATAGTCATACTTATTAATTCATTGTAGTGTCATGTTAACGGGAGTAAGGATGTAATGAAGTATAGAGTCAAATCTTGACATAAACTCATGCATGTCCCATGTGGGACAACCCATAAATTGAGAATAGTGTCCTTCTGGTCACTCATGTCACCAATGTTTGTGGACTAAAAGTTTGGAAGTTCTGAGGATACGTGGAGTGAGTCAACCGAAGGGATGGGTCTATAGTAGTAGGGAGTGGCCAATGTGAAGTGGTGTGGATACACCGCAAATCCAACTGGAGAATGGATGACTGCAGTGTAAGGGAAACATTGGGGTGGGTGTTTGGGGAACCAGGAGTCATGGGTATATATGCAAATGAAGCAGCACAGCAATAGTGTATTGGTTAGAGCAACCGCCTAACGAACAGACATTCCCGTTCTGAATCCCACTGCATCACATACCATTTACCATCGGTAATCTGTGCATGAAAATATTGCGACATCTGTCCACTGTATAACCTGCAAAATAACAATTAAAAGTTACCTAGAGCGAAGTGTCAGTGTCATAAAGAATAAGGCACTAGTAAGCAGGTTTAAGCATATATAAACACCAGTAAATGTGTGTAAATGCGTTTGTGTGAGGTATGCATTGCTTTACAGACACACACACATATATGTATATATATATATATATATATATATATATATATATATATATATCTATATATATATATATATATATATATATATATATATCTGTATATATATATATATATATATATATATATATATATATCTGTATATATATATATATATATATATATATATATATATATATACATATATATCAGCATCTTCTTTCGGCTGTTCCCGTTAGGGGTCGCCACAGCAAATCACCTGTTTCCATTTCTTCCTGTCCTCTGCATCTTGCTCTGTTACACCAACCACCTACATGTCCTCTCTCACCACATCCATAAACCTTATCTTAGGCCTTCCTCTTTTCCTTTTACCTGGTTGTTTCATCCTTAGCATCTTTTTCCCAATATACTCAGCATCCTTCCTCAGCACATGTCAAAACCAACGTAATCTTGCCTCTCTGGCTTTGTCTCCAAACCTTCCAACCTGGGCTGACCCTCTCATATACGTATTTCTAATCCTGTCCACCCTCGTCACACCCAGTGCAAATCTTAACATCTTTAACTCTGCCACATCCAGCTCAAACTCCTGCCTTTTTGACAATGCCACTGTCTCCAACCCATATAACATAGCCGGTCTTACTACCCTTTTGTAGACCTTCCCTTTCACTCTTACAGGTACTCATCTGTCACAAATCACTCCTGACACTGTTCCCCCCCCACTTCATCCTGCCTGTACTCTCTTCTTCACCTCTCTTCCACACTCACCGTTACTCTGAACTATTGATCCCAAGTATTTAAACTCATCCATCTTCACCACCTCTACTCCTTGCATCCTCACCATTCCTCTATCCTCCCTCTCATTCACACACATATATTCTGTCTTAGTCCTGCTGACCTTCATTCTTCTTCTCTCTAGAGCATATCTCCATCCACTGGGGATGCACAAGCCAGTGCATTTCTTTGTGCCAGTCCAAAGCCCGGATAAATGGGGAGGGTTGCGTCAGGAAGTGCATCCGGCATAAAACTTCGCCAAATCATTTCATGCATTCAATATATATATATATATATATATATATATATATATATATATATATATATAGTTGCAGACATATACATATATTATATATATATATATATATATATATATATATATATATATATATATATATATATATGTACACACACACATATATATATGTGTGTGTGTGTGTGTGTGTGTGTGTGTGTGTGTGTGTGCATAGATATACTCCGATATACAGCTATGATAGGAAACAGCACACAAGAATGACATATGTTCACAGGCTATGCCAATGGAAGTGAGGGGCCCAAGCAAGAAGCATGAAACACGTAGCATGACCTTCCACCCCCCTGCAGCCGGACACGGAAAACATACACACAAACAATGTAAAGAGTCCACTCCTCCCCAGACCACAGGCAGGATACAACCAGGGGGGGGTACACAGTGCACCCGTGAATTCTAATCATTGAAGACAGACAGGAGCATCCCTTGCGGGACACCCCAAAAATTGACAAGACCTAAAAAAAGGTGATAAACTGAACATTCTGACTGGGGTGTATACGTACCTGGAATACAAAGGTGGGAAAGCCTGATGACCCATTTGTCGAGACAATTTTATGAAATGGGTCTCGTGAAGTGGAGAGTGGGCAGCATGTAGTGGTGTGTCCAGAACCGTCCTGGACCCAGAGTAAGGATGTGTGCTGTAGAGGAGGTACGGGTGGGGGAACTCTGGGTAGCTACTTTTGGGTCTAAGTGTGCAGGTGTTGGCTGATGTGGGCCTATAACGACAGCCCCGGGGATGTAAACAAATGTGTTCATTGGGCAGAGGCATCGTCCAATGAGCAGCCACACCCACTACGAATCCCACTGCAGCAAAGTGTAATCTATATGGCAAGGAACAGAATAACCAGATGTAGATGTATATATGTAGAGATATGTGTGTGTATATCTACCCATAGCGACACAGAGATAAACCTCTCCCTCTCCATAGTACAAATGTATACATACAGAGACAGAATACATATACATACCCGCATACAGATATATACATATGCAGACACCCATAGACCCATATGTTGTTAGATATATATATCTATATGTATATATATATATATATATATATATATATATATATATATATATATATACATATATAGAAAGCAATATATAAATATATACATGTATGCATATACATGTATATAGTAATATATATATATATATATATATATATATATATATATATATATATATATGACTGTAGATATACACATGCATATGATACAGCAGTTATGAGTTACAGGCCATGCATATGGGGGTGAGGGGTCCAATAAACAAACGTGTAACACATAGCATCAACCCCCCCAACTCCCCCAGCTAGGCCGGTGAGACATACAGACACAGAATAAAAGTAAGCACATCACTGCTTCCCAGACCACCGGCAGGATACTACCAGTGGGAAGAGACCTGCCAGGACTAATCTTGAAACATAGACATCGATGTCCCTTGTGGGACACCCAAAAATTAATGATTATCAGTGTCAGCCCCAGTAATGATTCATCAAACCAGGCTGCAGATGTACACGGACCAGTAGGTTGTGCAAGCTTGATAACCCATGGGTCGAAACAACGTACGACATGTGTCCCGACACGCGGAGAGTGGGAAGTGTGTAGTGGTGTGCTTATACCCCACCTGCACCCACAGTAAGGATGAGTGCTGTAGAGGAGGGGCAGGTGGTGGAACTATGGGTATGTAATTATGGGCCTAGGCGTGCAGGTGTTGGCTGGCGCAGTCATATTAGAACTGCCCCAGGGATGTAAGTAATATTCCAAAATGGGCATAGCTGATGCTCATACCTCTCAACCCCTAAGAGCAAATCCACTGGACAGAACATAAACCATTGGGGGAACAAATAGGGACCATACCTCTGAACTGTCCCCGATTTCCAGGGACGTCCCTGATTTCACCTCAATTTCTAGCTCTGTCCCACTTAATCCCTCCTAAAACTAGTGACTTTTGGAGGAAAGGTGGTGAATTACACGTAATGAATAATGACAACAATTAAGAGTTATAAACATCATTTACCTCAGAAAATATGTATGAATTCATTAGCTCTGAGTCTGTCAGTGTGTTAGGTTAATAGCACTAATAATTTAAATGTGTCCCTGATGTTGTTATGATGTGTCCCTGATTCAGTTGATATATTTCCCCAATCGTATGAGAGGTCTGATAGGGACAGAAAGAACATATTCCACTGACAACCTTAGAAAGATGATTGAATATATTAGGTATTCAGTAGCATGACTTGGCTGAAGGATGTGGGTTCCAAAACCCAATTACTTGTTTGTATTGAAGAGTGTCAATTCCCATGTGTTAGCCAGACAGGTGCAGATTGTAAGAGGACCACATCAATAATACGAATCAAACTCTGGACAGGCCGCGGATTCCATACAGTTGAACGGCATGCTTTTGCCTAATGGGCAGCCATTCCTGATAATGTAGGCATATAATCCAATGTAATAGGCATCACAAGGTAATATCGTAGTCCTCACTCCCACCCAGGGGTGTGAGTGTCAGATGCAAACACCAAATGCAGTGCATTTGCAAGTGCAGGAGCAAGCGGGTGTAAGCCTGTTTGGCCACCAGTATGCGAGTATTACACTGGTGAAGCAATGTAGAGGCTAACTGTGTGTAACAAACTATAACGGGAGGTTAGCATTGCTTATCTCCACACAAACCCATGCACAGCCGCTCACAACTGCTTTAATGTGCCTTAATCACTCCGTATCCAACAGTCTTGGTCTGTCCAGCAACAAAATAAACAGCCTATGCAAGGCTCGAAATCAGGACCCTGCACACACAGCTATTGTGATTTACCACTAAGCCATGGCAGATATTTGGGTATCAGATCTTATCACAAACATATCATCCAGCGCAGTTATTCACCAGCATAGGAAGTGTATTTCATCATGTAGATTTATGTGTGTGTGTTTATGTCCAGAAATAGACATATACATATATATAGATATATCAAGAACATCCCATGTGACACCAAAGCATTACAAAGGAATGAAAAGGTAAACACCAGCAATGCCTGTATTATGTAGTGGTGTTGTCCTATGTAATATCAAGACTCCCTCAGACAGACATTTGTCATTAATACACGCAAACATTTGTACATTGGCCAAATACATCACTCTGTGCATTTTATTTACATTAACACAACAGTTCCTGTCCAATCATTATGTGAGAACAGTACTCTTGCAAGGTGCTGTGTGCGACATCATCATCATGAAAAAGGGAAATGGGGTAACCATAGAGGGATCGGTAGTGTTGTGTGTACAATGAGGTCATCAGCATCACATGTACCTGGAAGCTTTAGGAGTCATGTGCATACCAGGATCGTGTGCCTGAGAGACAGGGGTGAGGACAACTGGAGTATGTTGTGATGCATATTAAAAGGGTTACATGTGTCCAGTGGACACGTGTGTGAAATGGACAACTATGTATGGGGAAAATGTTGTTCCAGGAACCAATTGGCCTTTGTTTTTCCGTAGGGTGAGAGTGGTATGTGGGGGAAGGAGAGTAGGTATGCTCGTGGAGGATAGGTTGGGTAGGATGACAGACAAGACAGCATACAGGTTCGGTATATGACATGTGCGGGGATACACCTTGGACGGGGAGGGGTGTTTGGCAGTCACAAGCCCATGGGCCTCCAGATGGAAGCAGTGGGACAGAGGTCCCCAGCCATGTGCAGCCATCACTGGACCAAAACAGCCCCAGAGGTGGCAGTGCTGGGGGCTGTCTAGAAGGGGCAGGCTCACCCTGTATATGTGACACTCTGCCCTTGAGCTGGCGTATCTGGCCTCAAAACCCCTTATTGAGCCCCCTATGCACCATGTCCGGGACTGTACAACAGCGGACATGTTCCTGTTTGGACCTGCTCCCAGGGGGGACAAGCCCCATCCTCATTGGTGGTTCCACCAGAAGGTGGTGCAGAGCCAACAGAGGTGGAGGTCCAAGGCTGGGCCCCAGATGTGCTGGTGCCCAGTGCCATGGCCAGCTGAAGTGGGACAGGAGGTTCTGCCAGGACCTCCAAACCCAGACAGCCTATGGTGTTGTAGTTTAAACACAGATATGGCTCTGTAATAGTCAACAGCATTCAGGATTACTTATAACAGCATCCATAGATATGACCATCAACCCAACACAACAGATGGTATACATTTGCAGAGGGAGCACAACACATGCATATATATATACTGCATGACATCTGTAAAAAGTGTAGAAGACTTGTGACTGCAGCTATGAACAGTGGCCCATTATTGACATGTCACTGAGAACCTCAGACAGTGTCTGTCATACCACTGTTTCATGTGTCATATGTCCAATCAGGGATGCAATGGCAGTAACTAATCACTATCACCATTTACTGCAATCCTCCCACTATGGTCCTGCAGTTCACAGATGTGTGTTCAGTGAGTAACACAGGAAACAAATGGTTCCACACACTGACCAGTCCACAGATGGCCCTACAGATGGGGGTCCCTCGCAAACAGAGCACTGTCTTGGCATTTTTATAAAATGCAGAATAGCCATTACCACGCACAACTTGTTAAACTGGCAGTAGTCTCAATGAAGCATAGCTACACTTACATGCTGTAGTCATGTCTGGCACATCACCCTCCTGTCTTTAGGCTATTTCCCACTGTGTATGTTGTTTGAGGAACATACAGATATCATCTGTGATGCCATTTACCAAACACCAGATCCAGGTACCACTCACAGTGACTGTCATGGGAAAACACCAACATGATGTTCCTAGATATTGTACTGTGTTTCCATGCAATTGGCTATGGGAACATCATCACAGCTGTTCCACATGCAATCAGCTAGAGGAGGACTGCAATAGGTGCAGAGGCCATCACCTGATCATGACCATCACTTACAAAACACAAGCTGCTGCTGAGCAGGTGTACAACTCCACATCCACCAGAGAGTGTGTGGGAGGGACAGACAGAGGCAACGTACATCAGAGAAGGGCTTGGAGACTAAAACCTAAGCATTGTCTGTCACACACCTACCAGTACAGGAGTTCAAACCCCTAACTGACTAGTCATTACTATTACAAGTGCATGCAGTTACTCCATGTGCCACAAAGCTGATATGTTGGTGTGCTGTAAGAACATATATGTGTGCTGGTGAGCGACATCTGCAATAGAGATATAGTAGACATACATTAGGTGTAGCGCACGTGGCTGTCCACATGAAAGGATGTCATTGTCAACACAACCACACTCTGTAATGGACTCACATTGACACACTTTCCAAGCCCACAAATACACTTCCTAACTACTTAATTTGCCACACTGCAGTAATGCACAGGTACTACATGCACCACAGGGGATATCAGGAGGTTCTATGGGCTAGGGCATGTGAACGTGTCTGACATCAGTCGTTATGCCATTGGGGGTTATACTGGGTGTGACTGTGGTTTGGAGCATCATACCCCACATGGAGATACAAGGTGCCAGTACTGACATGCATGTGTGCATTGCTTCATGGGTGTGTAGTGGTTGGCTGTGTAAGATGGCTGTACAAGGCTGGGTGAGGGATAATACTTGGCATCATGCCATGTGACAATGGTGTGCAGTGTGATACAGGGGTGTAGTGTCTGCAATGTCCCTCACAGATGGGTATTGTAGGAACTGTCCTGACATCCTGGTTACCATTGTGTATGGCCATAGCTTTGCAATGCATGCCATGTCTATGTTTGATAGTCCTTGACATGGACATTGCCTGGGATGTGCACATCCCACAATAATGTACAGTGACATGTACAAGTGTAGCTGGTTTGGCTGGCACATGTTGTGTACACAGACTGTTATCCTCAGATATGCCAATACTGGCCTGGTGTGGCAGGGCCTGCTTATAGACAGTAAGTTGACCCTGCACCTGCATTGATAGCATGATACAGGTATTCCCTGGTGTCAATGGCATCGGTCCATACAGGGCACATGTGTAAGGCATCGTATGGCCTCTGTGGATCACATTTGATGGCACTACATATATTACAGGCATCCAATGGGGAACATAGTGAAGGCACATTTTCCGCAATTATGTGCCTATTGTACTGCTGTACAGGGTGCCATGCCCTCTGCAGCCCACTGCAATCACACCATGCCTACTATCTGTCATCAATGTGCAGGGTACTAGCAACATAGTGGGATATTCAAGGCAAGTGTGTTTGTGTATGACAGATGTGTTCAGAACGTATTCCGGGTAATAGTAGGGTTGCATACTTTGTTCACCAGGACTTCTGCTAAATGTAGGGGTATGGCTTGCCAACACAGTCCCTTGGCTGACTGACATCTGTACTCCTCACGAGGTGGACATTGTCACATATAATACGGACACCATATAGGAAAACTACAAAATCCGCTCCCTAACATGTCCAGTGGTTGGACACTCACAGCCACCTCCACACAGGCTCTGACTGTCAAACACACACCTGCCATGTCTTGGAATAGAACCCGTACCTAACTAGTGTATCACACTACAGCATTACGTAGTTACAGCATGTTGTTGTGTCTTTCGGCTTTTCCCAGTTAGGGGTCACCACAGCGAAACTCCGGTCCGCTAATGATTTGTAGTTGATATTTATGTGCCAAGTTACCAGCCCTGATGCACAACCTTTAATGAAGGTACACCCAGTCACGCATGTCTCCATGCAGAAGACACTCTAGCTGAGAATCAAACCGGACAGTGTCTGACTGTGAGGCGACAACACTACCGCAGCACCACCACTGTGGATTTTTACGTAGTTAGAGCATGTGATACGGAGATAATTGGGTTACTGCACTCCCAGAGGTGTATTACTAGGTGGGTGACAACAGCAGGATTGCCAAAGGTGGTTATGTGAATTGTAAAGAGTGTGCATACTCTAAAAAGCATTGTTCCTTTCTCAGGCAGACAGAGACACATACGCACAGTTGGCTTGTCATGGAATAGAACCCCTACCAAACTAATTTATCACATTACAGCAGTATGCAGTTATAGCATGCGCTACAGAGATTACTGAGCTGCAGAAGTCCCAGAGGTGTATTTCTAGGTGGGTGACATCAGCAGGATTGCCAAAGGTAGTTATGTGAATTGTAAAAAGTGTGCATACTCTAAAAAGCATTATTACTTTTTCAGGCAGATAGACACACAGTTGGCCTCTCTTGGAATTGAACCCCTACCTAACTAGTTCATTACACTAAAGCAGTATGCAGTTACAGCTCATGCTGCGTAGAATACTGTGTTACAACAGTCCTAAAGGTGTATGTCTAGGTGGGTGACATCAGCAGGATTGCCAAAGGTGAGTATGTGAATTGTAAAGAGTGTGCATACTCTAAAAGCATATTTTTTTTTCACAGGCAGACAGACAAACACACACAGTTAACCTGTTTGGAATTAGAATGCCTACCAAACTAGTTTAACACACTACAGCATTACACAGTTACAGCACGCACCCTGGAGATTACCAGGTTACAGCACCCCCAGAGGTGCATTCGTAGGTGGGCGACATCAGCAGGATTGCCAAAGAAGGGCATTTCAAGTGTACTGCGAGTTGTAGAGGTCTGTTACCTGCATGTACCCGCTGCTTACTGTCAAGAAAACACATTTACATCTGCTTACACCTGCCTTATGCAGTCCTAATTGACAGTATCATCAAGGCTTGTAGGTCTTGAACCCTGAACCATGCAAACTGAGGTCACTGGATGTACCACTAAGCCATCTGGGTTGTACACATTTTGCATGGAGTCTATAATGCATAGGTTCATAGGGTCATAGGTAGGTACTAGGCTATTGGCCCTAGGGCCTATATAAGCCTAGCCAAAGGTACCCTGGCTTTTGCCAACCAAGAAAATTAATTTCCTGTGCCACTGTCGAGCAGAGCCACAGAAGTGATCCCCGGGGTGAATTTTCTATCTCCCATCCAATCATCAAGATTTTTCTTGAAGAGTGCTAATAAGGAGCTTTGTTTGATATAGATAGGTAGTTTGTTCCAGAGTATGGGAAGTCTCTGGGACAGGAATCTATCCCTCCAGCATGTTCTGTTTATTGTGGTGACGAGGTTTAGGTCCCTAGAGCGTGTAGCTCATAGGGATTGGGATTTCTTTAAGTGGAACAGGTCTAAAAGCTCTGGGTTTGACATAGCTTTTTGTGTTAGGCAGAGATCGCCTCTGAGCTTAGAATACCCGGACAGTTCTTACTACATGTATTCCACAGTACTGACAACAAATGGGACAGTCACTTTGTGTACATATGTATAGTACCCTTGAATGTACTGTACTCTGTGAAACAACAAAGACAAGTCTACATCTGTACAACTGTCATAACCACATATATATATATATATATATATATATATATATATATATATATATATATATATACCTACAGGATGTGTACACACACACACACATATATATATATATATATATATATATATATATATATATATATATATATATACACAGGCACAGCTATAGCCATATATATGTATATATATATATATATATATATATATATATATATATATATATAAATATATATATATATATATATATATATATATATATATATATATACACACACACACACACCTGAATGCCCTTTGTGACACAGAAGGGTTCCAGAGCAACTGACGTGTACACAAAAACAGAGGCATCTCTTGTGTTATAACATTTAAATCTTAAGCAGTTCACCAGAGAAGGGATGGTTGTTGTGTATGTTGAGCTTGGGGTGAGGAATGATGGCTATGTAATCTACCCCAGGGATTGTGGAGTTAGGGTGGGGGAATGAGGGGTATGGACTTACACCCCAGCGAACACTTCTGTGTTACTGCTCGACAGTGGCACAGGAAAATAACATACCCAACTGTAGTTGTGCTTGACTGTGTATTTTTTACCATTCCTAACCATGTAATACATTATAGACACCGGTCATCACAGATGTCTACCATGGTGTGCTAAAAGACATTACACATGTGTATGCCTGGCTACAGGGTAGTCACACATACAAACATGCACACACTTGCCAGTATTGTGCATACATGTCTTGCCTATGTAAAGGTAACTAGTACAGTGGTATGCATTTGGGGTATGTGCCACAGAACACATACAATTATACTTACTCTGATTCCACTTCTGAGCTGGGTGACATCACAGGACCAATTACTTGCAGTGGGGAGTGGGGAAGAGAGAGGTTTTGCAGTTGACAAGGATAAAGGCCAGTGCAAAAGGAAGTATCTCTTTGTAATGCAGCAAAACCCACTCGCATGACAGGATGCAGACACAAATACACAAACACAACCACTCGCTGACACATACACTCAGGCATTTGCTGTCACACTCACAAACACACACACACACAGTTGCCAGAGGTGGGGTCAGAACTCCTGCCTATCTACAGATTACTATTACAGTACTACGCAGTTACGAGACGCACCAAAGAGATTACACATTCCAAGGTAGTCAGACTGCCCTTCTAAGACTTAGGACAACAATATGGAGACAGTCACAAAGTACATAGCTGTAAACCTGTGTGTTTAAAGTAGCTGTCCATTACAACCTGTATACACAAACAAGACACATCATCTACAGGTAGGCCTGAAAGGTATAGTTGTAGCACAACAGGAACCTGAACTGGAGTATGGCCATCTGTGGAATGGACAACTACTATCACTATACAGGGTTACAGTGGGCATTTTCATACACTTAGTAGCACAGGGCCATTTGGGATGTACTATGACTACAACTACACAAGGTTATACTGGGCATGCTCATACACTTAGTAACAAAGTGCTTGTTGGATGCACTGATTCAAATTACACAAGGTGACAGTGGGTACGCTCATACACTTAGTAGCACAGGGCTGTTTGGGGTGCACTCCGATTCTAACCACAGAAGGCCACAGTGTGCATGCTCATACACTTACATGTACAGAACATGTTGTAATGGACTCCTATTGTAAACACACAGGTTTACAGCTATGTACATCTAACCTGTCAGTATATATGCACATCATACTGGTTTACTACCTGATACTTGTATGTGGCCCGTAAATTATATATCTGTGTCTGTGCTGTGTGATACACATGCATACATGTACATGAAGTACTGACATATATATGTTAAGTATACACATTCATACATGTGTGGACGTGACAGACAATAGTTTACCTGGGACACACAGGTGGATGCTACCTACAACATGTGTCACACACCTTGCTGCCCTGAAAGGCATACATTGATAGCAGGTTGTGGACAATGACATTATACGTGGAACAGTGGCATGTGCAAGCATAACATGTGAGCCACATTGTGTAATGGTACTGAGGTGCAGGTGTCAAGATGTCCTCTCCCAGCTGTTTTAGTAGTTGTCATTATTAGCAGGACTGTTACCCTAAGTATATCTCACATTGGTCATATACACAATTTCTGCTGCTGTCCGTCACCTTACATGAAGCATTTACTACCAAACACATTACTGCCACTCGCAGTGATGTCATGGTATGAGAGGCGACTGCTAGATCAAAACAATGAGCCAATGTCCTGCTGTTATTATGAGGTTGTCCAGTGTCTGTCATTCCGGGCTGTCATGACTGAACAACAAGCCTTCAACACAGAGCACATGCATCCATGTTCCACGTGTGTGTGGATAATACCTAGGTCACATTTACCTATAGCCACATTCCAAGGCAAATGTCCTACACCCAGAAGTAACACCCTGACACCTACAAGACAAATGCGTTGGATGCTTATGCTAACCAGTGCTAGATGTGTGGCTTTAATAATCCATTTGCTCAATGTAGAACCTACAATGGGGAACACTGATATCTGTGCAGTGAGAAACACCTGGCTGAAGGCTCTGTTGTGCGCAATTCCACTACCACCATATAACTCAAATCCAGACATGTGGGCCATAACAGTGGTATGGACCATTCCAGGTGGTGGTGTACACATATTCATAAAGGCTACTCACATGTAAAGACCACTTCTCCAACATAGTGCATCACAGATGAGTCAGGTACAGGTGACAGTGGCAAATGCTGCATTCTAGGCTGTATCCTCATATACATCCACCACTTTGTCCCCAGACTACCAACACACATCCATATGTGGTATGACATAGTATGGCAGACCACCAGATAACCCTCGATTGGTGGACTGTACCTAGGCCTACATCAAATGTGCAAAGTACCCATGTACAGACACAGCTGCATAGTGTGTTATGCAATGCAATAATACCACTGCTTGTAACTAGCTCAGTTGTACACATACCAGAGTCCCTCGGATGTTGTCAGCATTAACACGGTCGAGTGTTGCTGTACTCTAGTAAACAACACCCTCATGGTTGGATATGACCTAACTGTACCTGCCGTGGATATGTACATCCACACTCATGCAACATAAATTACATTACCATAGTTTTTGTTATCCTTTCTACATACAGGTGGCTACAGTCATTACACACATGCACATGGCAGATAGCAGGCTGACAGTACATAAGGTTGGATATCTCTGTTAACAGAGGTAATATTTCCTCTCTACTGGTCACCCATGACACTTATCATATCATACAACACTCCATGTGGCATGTATGTTATTAGACATGTCCACCTAATGCAAAGCCTACAAACATACCCAAACAACAGGATCATAGGACCTACACAAGGCCTGTATTGACAGACTCAGGGAAATCCAGCTCGGCTCTGTATTTTCCTGAGTAGTCACAGGTGATATGTTCATGACATGTACAGCCATGTGTGACCACAGCTCCTACATATATCCCATGTCAACAATTGCAAGCCATACATGCTATGTGCTGTCTGGACATTAGCCTTAGTACCACAATAGCCAGTACATGCTGGGGTGAGATGTTTACAAACCACAGACCTTGCACATGCTTGAATGAGTGTACTGCCTATATCTAACAGGGCACATTGCTGAAACTCTTCCAGTAAACATGAGGTGTGTGTGGCAAATATGATGTGCTCACTGTTGACCATTACAGTGCCCTGGTTTCACCAAGACACTGTCAAGTAACAGTTTGTAGAAGCATGACATGGAATAATGCTGTGTGTGCCTGACTGATATGTGCTGTTGTCATATATGTACACTTGGCTACTCGGTTAAGGTGGTGGTGTCCTACCAGTACATGAATACAACATCCATTATGGTGTAATACTCAGCTATGTTTCACACATGGAAAGGGGAAGGTGTGGAATGCATCCTCTTGACCTGCTAGTGCACTTACTGATGTAGACCGCATATGTGTAGAGTCCATGTGTGTGCAGTTTTCTGATGTCTGAAGGTGACTGTTGTCTTAGTACATCATGCTGTTGCAATACAGCCTCAACATTGCTAACTGTATATTGTGATATGCTCTAAGTACAGTAAGCCGTACATGAGGTATGGACAGATGTTTGGACATGTCTACTAAGTGGTGGTGCTTCTATGCGGATGAATGATTGCTGAGGACAGCTCACTGTTGTGTTACAACCAGTCCTACAATAACCTGTGTAACTGCTAAGGTCAGGTTTTGTTAATTGAAGTGGAAGACAGACAATGTAGAATGCTGTAAGGGTGACACTGAAGGCAAAACCCATGACACCTGTAACAGTAATACCTCCCCTGTGTATATATTGTGCATATATCAGCACAGTTGGCAAAGGAAAGAGTCAGTAAGCTTTGTACCGGATGTGATAGGCAGGTGTTTGATTCACAGTACTGACATGTGCATGTGTGTGTGTGTGTGTGTGTGTGTGTGTGTGTGTGTGTGTGTGTGTGTGTGTGTGTGTGTGTGTGTGTGTGTGTCCATATATGTCACATATGGTTGGGAATACATCCCACATGTTATCACTCTCCTGAACACTGTTGTTGACACCAGTACAGAGTGAAGTGTAGAAAGAAAGGCATAGGCAGGTGGTTGAACCTCACACATGTAAAGTGTCTGTATGTGTGTGACATAGGTGTATATCTTTGTGAATGCCACAGTGTGTGTTTGTGTGTGTGTGTGTGTGTGTGTGTGTGTGTTTGTTTGTATGGCTGTCCGTGTGTATGGCTGTCTGGTCCCTGGACTGAGGCTGTATTTTACCATAGTGAAATCTTAATGCCCCCTCCACCCATCCACTCAATGCAATCTAGCATCCCTGTTGATATCATCAATCGTAGATGGGCATTCAAACTGCTTGTTAAAATGTAGGTTCATAGGTTCATAGTTAGGTACTAGGCTATCGGCCCAAGGACCTACATAAGCCTAGCCAACAAGGTTCCCTGGCTTATGCCTCTCAAGAAAGTGATTTTCCTGTGCCACTGTCGAGCAGAGACACAGAAGTGATCCCTGAGGTGTATTTCCTTTTTCCCATCCACTCATCAAGATTGTTCTTGAAGAGTGCTAATGAAGAACTTTGTTTGACATAGATGGGTAGCCTGTTCCAGTGTATGGGAAGTCTCTGGGACAGGAATCTATTCCTCCAGCATGTCCTGTTTATTGTGGTGACAAGGTTTAGGTCCCAAGACCCTGTAGCTTGGAGGGATTGGGATTTCTTTAGGTGTAGCCTGTTCAACAGCTCTGGGAATGACATAGTTTTATGTGTTAGGCAGAGATCACCTTGGAGTAGGCGATATGCTATGGAGTAAAGCTGGAGTTTTTTGAGGCGGTCAGTGTAGGGCATTTGTTTGAGGCCAGAAATCCTCTTTGTGAGGTACCTATGTGGCCTTTCCAGCTGCTGCTGATGTCTTGTGAGGTACATTCCAAAAGGGGCGTTGTACTCTATAATGGGTCTAATGATTGTCGTGTAGAGGGGAACAATGACCTCTTTTTTCCTGGATGAGAACACTTTTATGATGAGGTGTGCCATGTAGAAGGACTTCCTGACTACTGTGGTGATGTGACTATCAAAGGAGAGACTACTGTCCACCTTGGTCCCAAGGTCTCTTATCACGCATTCAGTGTTAAGTAGATTGCTGCCTATGTGGTAGTTCTTGGGTACAGAGTTTTTACCAAAGGGGATGACACTGCAGTTTTTGGCATTGAGCTTGATGCCATTGCTCTGACACTAGGCATCTGTCTCAGCGAGGCCCTTCTGTAGGATGTCCACATCATTTGGGGACTTGACTATGGCTCCTAGTTTTCAGTCATCTGTAAACTTCGTTAGCAAGAGGCTTTCTGTGTTAGCCTGTCCTTCAGAGAAGTAGATACCAAACAGGAGAGGTCCCAAGACGAAACCATGTGATACTCCACTTGTCACTGCTTTGAGGTCAGATTTGGAGTCTGCTACTTTTATACAATGTGGGTTCTATTAGTGAGCCAGTTGGCAACCCATCTTGTGACGTAGGGATTTATACCTAGTTTAGTGAGTTTAGCTATAATTCCAGAATGGGGGATGGTGTTGAAAGCCTTGGCGAGGTCAAGATAGGCTGTGTGAAGCACCTTACCCTCATCTACAGCTTTGGTGACTGCCTCAATGAAGTTGATCAGGTTCAGGAGGCATGATCTGCCTTTCACACACCTAAGCTGGGTGGGATCCAGAGTTTGGAGGTTACCAATGTCTTTGTGTATGAGTTCCATGATGATACGTTCCATGGCCTTGCAGACCAGGCTCATCAGACTAATAGGTCGATAGTTCCTGGGATCAGTGGTGGCTCCCTCTTTGTGGATTGGGATAACTGTTACTGTGTGCCATTCAGTGGGCACAAAGCCTGATGCAAGGCTATTATTAAACATGGTGCTTAAGTGGGAAACCAGTTTGTTCTGAAGTTCGTGTAAAACGCAGCCTGGGATGTTGTCCGGTCCCATGGATGCTGGGTTTTTGGCTTTAGAGAGTGCAGCTTTTACCTGCGTAGTTGTGATTACAGGGACTCTGCATTCTTCCCGTATGCATATGGGCCCTTTAGGGGGCGAGAGGGGGGTAAAGTTAGCACTGAACCTATCTGCCAGGATGTTGGCAATATCAGTTAGTTCTGTAATTTTCGTGCTATTGTGCTGTAACTCAGAGCTGATCTGGGTGTTGCCATCGAGATTCTTGGCATAGCTATAGAATGCTTTGTGGTTGTCTTTGGAATTAGTGGAGATTTTGTTTTTGTAGCTACCTTTGGTGGATCTTATAAGGGATCTCAGCTTCTTACTGAGGCTGACCAGGGAGCTCCTCCACTCATGGGATTTTTTGCAACAGTTTCTTCCTTCTGTTGTACAGTTTGTTTATGGCAGGGGACCACCAGATTGGCTTACTTTTTTTGGAGCATAGCGTCTTGGTTCTGTTTGGGATAGCATGATCCATGCACTCG
Source organism: Protopterus annectens (assembly GCF_019279795.1). NCBI lineage: Eukaryota > Metazoa > Chordata > Ceratodontiformes > Protopteridae > Protopterus > Protopterus annectens. The sequence goes on along the minus strand of NC_056741.1, from coordinate 185,738,250 downwards.
TGTAAGTGCTTATAGAGTGCATGTGTGTAGGATTCAGCAGTTGTAACTGTATTGTCCATCTGCATGGGTGTCTTGAAGTTCACCATTTCTGTCTTAAGAAGCATGAAGTTGGCCTTGGAGAAAATTTTTTGGTGGTTTCCTTAATGGGGGGTGGGGGCAGGATGTGGATATCAAGGGTGATTAGCTTATGGTTGGATCGAACCAACGAGAAGTTGACCTCAGGTGTGGAACACCGGTCACTCATGTTGGTAATGACTAGGCCTAGGATATTGTTGTCCCTGGTGGGGGTGTGGATAAGTTGATCCAGGGCATTGGAGTTTATGAATTACAGAAAGCATTAGGTTTTCCCAGTTAATGGTGGGGTAGTTGAAGTCGGCCATTATTAGGGTGTTTGTTTGAACCCTAATATTTTCCAGTACATCAAGAAAAGAGGAGTGGGAATCCTGGGGCATGGTGGGGGATCTGTCACAAGCTACAATTTGGATTGCAGTTTTGTCCAGAGTTAGTTACACTTGGATAACCTTGGATGCATTATGCTGAGCAACTAGCCTGGAGGTGTGGATATCCTTAATGAATATGGACACATCTCTGCCTTGTACACCCTGGGGTGTGACCTGTTATTACATAGCTTACTGATGGACCCCACATACCCTCACTGCACTGTAGTATCCCTCTCGATGTCCTCGATCTTAGGCCATTCAGACTACCTGTACATGTGTAAGCTCTGTGGAGCGTCTTGTAATTGCGTAGTACTATAACAATGATATGCACATAGGCATGGGTTCTCATCCTAACACTGGCAACTGTGTGTGTGTGTGTGTGTGTGTGTGTGTGTGTGTGTGTGTGTGTGTGTGTGTGTGTGTGTGTGTGTGTGTGTGTGTTTGTGTGTGTGTGTGTGTGTGTCAGAGTGTGTGTTACTGTGTCTGTGAATTCCTGAGTGTGTGGGTGTTTCTCTTTGTTTGCATGCTGTCATAGCAGTGGGTATTACTGCTTTCCAATGAGAAGCACTATTTCCACTGGCCTTTACCCTTGTCATCTGGCATACCACTGTTTTACCTCCTCCCCACTCCAGGTAACTATACCTGTGATGTCACCCACTATGGATGTGACGGCTCTGAACACAGTAGCTTACTACACAGCTATCATGCTCTTGGATCATTAGAACAGTAAACATAAGTGAAACATGGGAGAATATAACTGTGATGTGGAAGCTACAAAGTGCATGCAAGTATTGCCATACTGACCTGTGGGTAGTCAACATGTACATATGGGGCACTAACCACAAACACAGACATCCCCGGCACATGCAACTACACCTGAAAGAGGAAAGCAGAACATCAAAATCAACATGCTGTTAGTGTTGTTACACATGATACATATTGTCAAACGTACAAAATGCATTCTAAAACTGTAATACATGGTATGTCTACTGCCTGTCAACACTACTCAACAATATTAATCCACAATTGTCTACCTAGTATGTTCATCCTGTACATCAGACCATATGAGCATGTCCCTGCACTGATAGCATGGATGACAAGGATGCGACACAGGCATCATCATATGCACAGGGTGATAATGTTTGCAGGAGGCCTAGGCTGCACCATTGGATGACATCATATGTATGTGTTAGAGCCTGTGATATCATTGGGTGTGTGTGGATGTTATGTGTGTGTGTGTGTGTTGAGGTGCCCTGCATTTGTTTCTGGTGTGTGTGTATCCATGCACACAGGTCTGACATGTGGCTGGCCTACACAGGGATATTATTGACAGCTGCAGACTGTACAAGGCAGGTTTCACAGTTCACAGTGTCTGGCTATGGCCAAGTGACCTGCGCCTGCCAGGGGTTGAATGGGCACTACCAGAGGTCCAGATTGGGTACTGTCTGATGACACATGTCCACTGGAATAATGTCCCTGTTGGGACCATCCAGGACTATGTGCACGTGGCCTGCTGTGTCCTTTTGTGGACTGCAAAGCACCAGCTGCACTGCTGCTGCTACCACCACTATGGGGCGGGCATGTGCAGTAGCATTTTCACATAGACCTTCAACAGGTGATGTAGCTGACCTACGTCCACGTGCCCGACGCCTCACTCCCACCAGATGTTCCAGCACAGACATTCCACGCTCGAGGATTGACATGCCATGGTCAAGGACTCCCACCATGTCACCCAATCGTCTATTCAAAACATCTGCAAGATTATGGGGAGCATTTGCAAGTGCCTGGATGTTGTCAGTTAATGAACAAACAGCAGCCCTCTGAAGCCTCAGACCTTCTCTGTTGTGCCATTCAGCATGTGCCTGTGCCTCCATTACAGCCTGAAACATGCATCTGGTGACTCCAGCTGATGTGATTTGTCTCACAGGGGCATGTTGGCCAGTGGTCATCCTATGAGCAGTGCTTGGCACATGCCTGTGTGGGACATTACCAGTCAGTTGACTGGGATTGTGGTGTGCAGGCAAACCTTCCATAGTCTCCACACTTCCCTGTTCCATGCTACCATCAGCCAACTGTCCTTCCTCTATGGTCAATAGTGATGGGGTATGTGTAGGCAGGGGAACTGTCTGCGAGGATGAGAGGGAGACAGGTGGAATGGCAACCAATGACACAGATTCAGACCCTGACAACCCTGCTTGTGCCTCAATCATACTATCATCATCACTGCTAGAGTCTGTGGTGACACTAACATCAGGTGGACCACAGGAGGGCAACACACTTACATCAAAACCTGTGAGGGGAAGACAAGAACTGTAAATTACAAGTTATACCAGACACACACAGACAGACAGACAGACACAAACACACACACACACACGCAGACACACACACTGACACACACACAGATATACACACACACACACAGACATGCACATAGACACACACCGACACACAGACATACAGACACACACGCTACATACAGGTGATATGGCAGATGACATTCAGCTTAGACAATTATAGTTTCAGCTTAGACAATTATAGTGGTAGTTATCATACATTCCTGAGTTGCACACAACAGCATGCATGTGTGATAGGAGATGGCATGCACCTTACACAATTATAGTGGTGATTAGCATACATACCTGTATTGCACCATTTGTGTTAGTAGCCTATGCCCCATACCTGCAACATAAAATGCATGCACTTTGCACCATTGCACTGCACTGCCATGGTGTGTGCAACATACACCACATGTTAACAGACCATCGCTGACCTTTGTACATCTGACACTGATGCTTTGTGTTGGCCACCGCCCCTATGTGTGAGGACATGAGCAGTAGGGTATGTCGACTGCATACTATGTTTGCCTGAGCCATAGCTTGCATATCTCCCCAAAGTAGTGTGGTCTGTTCAACATTATTCCGCCTACCCCTGAGCTGAGTCTAGACATTGTGCATGTGCTTGTACACACATGTTTGACATGGCTGTCCCTACTTTGCAATAGTACCACAGACCAGCACAGGTTTAAAGTACAGCAGCCTGCTGTGTTGGCGTATGACCTTGCCAATCACATGCGGTATGACATGTCTTCTGCTGCCCTGTTGAATGACATGCATACAAGTGTAACACAGTGGTGTCCTTTCCAATCTACAGTACGGTAATGGTGTCCCAATGCAGGGACATGTTATAATAACATGGGCCTTCAGCTGATGCAGTGTTATCTGTCCACCCTACAAATATGCAGGGACATACTGCACATTGAGCTGATGTGCATAGCCATTGCAAGGCATCATGTGGCTTCACAATTGCTATACAGTGTGAGTTACTGACACAGTTCATAGCCATGACTACGTTCACATACAATACATATCTAATGTGGAATGTGACCCACGTCACTGAGATGCATACACACTAAACCCTAATGTGGAATGTGTGACACAGGTCACAGAAGGGTATACAGATGACACCCCTGCACATCTGCAACCATATTACTGATGCCTGGCAACTATGCCCACACATGGCTAACTTAGCAGTACTCTATGTCCCACATGCCATCTGTGTACCTCATACACATGAGGAGCAGGCATGACAGTGATGTCTGACACCAGCAATGTGAATGTACTGTATCTGTGGCCTGATGTGGTTGTATGTGTATGTTGTGCAACACATGTATGCATTTGGATACTGTATAGGTGAATGCTTTCAGGTCATGACACACTCAAGATGTTCAAGACATGTTATGTGGTGGTTTCATGTTATGCCTACACAAGCTGTGCACAGGCCTGTATGATGTTTAGTTTTTTATATCTGCAATATCACCATTACAAAATGGCCATAGTTGTATTGTGTCAAGCCAATGAAGAACAGGGTGTACACACATGTACATCACTTCTACAGTGTGCATTGCTTCATGTCTCTGGCCATCCTCCATGGCCATGTGTACACATGTTCTGTCCAATAGTTGTGATGGCCATCTTATTTCACATGTCAGTGTTATCCCATATGAACTACACCCATAGATGTCATATGCTAGACTAAGGACAGGGTTATGCAGACAAAGGGTGGTATGTATGGGATGTGAGACATGTTTTGCAGGATAGTTGAGCAGTGTTGCAGTCAGCCACTTCATTTCATAGACATGTCAGATAGCACATGACATTGTGTGACATTCATAGCAAGGGTATAATCCACAAGGCTCTATCCTGTGGGCCTGTCATACTCCAGCTCCAACACATTTAGAGTGTGTGCACACATATGCTCTCTGTACAGTACTGTTCTTATTTCCAACATATGTAATGCTGATATGTAGTACCTGTCCCTACAGTGAAACACACCTCCACGATTGTATTCACTGTTGTCCACACATCTGCCAATGAAAGTTTGGAAGGTTTAGTGTAGGTGTTTCATATAGTCTTCAATTGTTTCACATGGGTAAACACTGTGATGCATTGCAGGTCTGACCAGCATCCATTAACAGGACCAACATACATTATGTGTACGTGTGTTATGGCAGATAGCATGCAGTTAATATGTTCTGTGCATTATCAAGTCTGGTAAATAATAACAATCTCACCTGACACAGGCTGCTGTCACTGCAAAATGCCAGAGGTACCTAAACAGGAGTGTCACAGCAATAAGATCATTATCCACACCTGTGTGATAGCTACAGGGTGCAATGTCTATGTTAGCACATAGGCCAGTACAATACACTATACTATGGATTATGCACATCTGTGTATACATAGAGTAGCAGACTATAGTATGTGGCATGTGTGCATACATGCCTTGCATATGATGTTACATTACATATTGTACAGTAACACATGTAACTATGTGAAATAAAGTTGTGTTATATGTGCAGTTGTGACTTAACAGGCAGCTCCAGGCTTGGTGGTTGAGAGACACCCACCTCCACAATACCAGCTAAAACTTGTGGATGGAGGTCTGCAGGTGTCCCCAGGTTGGCCAGTAGCTCCTCGGTACGTGTGAGTTTTGGGCTGGGTGAATGGCCCCCCACCTGTTGCACCTTGTTCCCTGGCGATTGCATTAGCATGCTGTTTCACCCTTCTTATGAGGTCAGTGCAGTGTCAGCGCACCTGCTGATAGGTGCAATTGTGACCACCAACATCATTTAGCTTCCTGCAGAGTTCCTCTCACAGGGCATCCCACTGCTGTGCATCCTGTGGCACATGGCTGAAGAGTGTTGTATGGTTGTCAAGGAGGTATGGAACGAGGACCTCATCCTCCAAGCAGCTATATGCCAGCAGTCTGCAAGGTGGCATACCTGGAAGACATAATGATGGAGACAGGTCACAGTAACTCACAGAGAAGTACAGATGTACAGCTGAACAGACATGTATACCACATTTATTAAGATTACACATACGTCTTTGCAAATCTACATGACACTAACACCACTGACATGTATAAGTCATACACATTTTACACTTACTGGTGAAGTGATGTTATTGCCATATATGTGTTTGTCATGTGATGACATTGCCTATATACCATGTGAATGTTGTCTTGACGTGGGCATGCCTGTTTGCCTGCACTGGTGTCTTTACCTATCAGCACATGCCGGGATGTGTTCACATTAATGCAATTGACCTTAATGCTGTGTATATGTCACAAATATTGGCATGCATTGCCATTAGGGACATGACTTGTGACCCTGCAGACTTGCAAGCATGTATGTGTTTTGCCATATACATCTACATGGCACTGCACAGCTATGTAGCATCCTGCCATGTATTGCCTGTGTTGCACATGTGTGACACATGGGACAATAGCTAGCCTGATGATATTTGCTGGGTTGGATATCAACTATAGCATGTATGGTCATAGTGATCTAGTAGGCTATATGCCCTGGGCCATTTATGAGCGTAGGCAGACAGGTTACCTAGCTGTAGGCAACATACAGTTATGTTTCAGTGGCCAGTTCAAGCAGTGCCACAGAACTGATCCACAGGGTTACTGATATATTTGGCATGCAGTCATCACACCATGTCACAGAGAGGGGCAATGTGCAGCTTTGCTGGACAGGGATGCATAGTATGGCAAGAGTATGTTAAGTGTATGGGACAGAGATCTGTCAGGCATGTTGTGATCCTTGTACTTGAAAGGTGGATGTCCATGAAGTATGTGTTTATTTGGGATCAGGATGTGTTAAGTGTAGCATGTCCAACACCTCTGGGCTGGACATGACTTTATTCAGGGTAGGCTGCATGCTACGTAGTGCAGCTAGGGATTGGGAAGGGCAGTGTAGGCCATCTACACATGGGCAATAACCCTTAAAGGAAATATGTGATCTATTACGGGTCACATGGGTGTTGATTATGGCTGAGCAATTATCTCTATATTCCTGGATGGCACCCTGTCATGATTAGGGGTGTCACATACGACTACCTGTCTGGTGTGGTGAAGTAACTATCAAAGGAAAGAGTACTGCCCAGCTGCATCACATACACACAGTTGCCATTATTTGACCACTGCCTAGGTGGTAGTTCATGGGTACAGGGTTTGTAACATAGGGGATGACAATGCAATACTTAGCTGTCAGATTGTGGCCATATGTCAAACACCACACATCTGACACACTAAGGCCCTTCTGTATGTTGAACGCAGCACACATTGAGTTGACTATTGCTCCTAGCTCATAGTCATTTGCAATCATCAATAGGCTGATGCCTTCTGTGTTAGTCTGTGTGGTAAACATAACAAAGAGGGGGAGTACCAGGAATGAACCCTGTATTATTGTGGCTGGCACTGGTTTGACATGCGTGTATTAGCCAGACATCTTCTGTAGTGTTGGTTTTGCCAGCAGTTCAGTTGCCAACCACTTCTGTGACATAGGAATATACACCTAGTTTACTGAGTGTAGCTGGAACACAGTATGGTTGATGGTGTCCTATGACCTGGCAAGGTCATGATATGCAGTATAAATCAACCCTACTGTCATCTACATCTGTACCAAGCACATCAAATACGTTGATCATGGTTCATGGCCTTACAGACCAGACTCAGCAGGGTAGTTGTGCACTATTTCCCATTATCAATGGTGTCTCTCCCTTTGTGGGGTGAGAAAACTGTTGCTGTGCACCATTCGGTGTGTACACAGCCTGACATGGAGCTATGATTGAACATGATGTGTATGTGGATAGCTGAATGTTCTTACATTTGTGCAGGATACACCCTGGGATGTTGACAGGTCCCATGAAAGCTGTATGTATGGCTTTAGACAGTGCAGCTTGTACCTGCATAGTCATTATTACAGGGGCCCTGTAGTGTACATGGATATATTACTAAGTGTACCTGTTGGGGGGAGAGATGGGAGTGGGTTTAGATTCTCCAAGACCCTATCTGGATGAACGGGTGCTATTTCTGTAGGTGCAGTACTTCCCATGCCATAGTGCTGTGCAGCACGGCTGGTCTTGTCGTTGCCATTATGATTAATGACACAGCTATAGAATGCTCTGTGCTTGGCCTCATAATATGTGGCTGATTAGTTTCACAGTAACTTTGTGTGGTTTTATATGGTGTATCTGCATCTTACTGAGGCTGACCATGGATCACCTACACTCATGTGTGTTCACTCTTGCAACATTTACTACCTTCTGTGGTACAGTTTAAAGCATAGTACCACTAGTTTGCCTTCTTGTTTGTGTTGGGTCGAATCCTGGTTTTCTTTCTGTGACACAATCACTGCACATATGTGACTGCTTAAGATTCATTTGTGTAGGATTCAGCATTTGCACATGAATTGTACATCTGCATGGGTGCCATGACAGTCACCACTCTGCTCTTAGGAAACATAACATTGGCATTGGAGACTAATTATGTGTAGCATACTGTTAGCTCTGTTGGTGTGACTACTGTGATCCAGGTCAGTGGAGTCGATGGAATCCAACATGCATTGATCACAGGGGTTGGTGCATGAGGAGTCTTCCCAGTTCATAATGGAATAGTTGAGAGTAGCCATTATTATGGTTCTGTCTCAGACCTAATCTTCCCCATTACAGCACATTATGACATTTGGGAAATCCGCGGCCTGATGGGTGATCTGTCTCAAGATGCAATTTGAATTCAACTTTGGCACAAAGGTAGTTGCTCAGCATAATGCATCTGAAGTTATGCAAGTGCAACTAGCATAGGGGTGTACTGGTGGGTGATCTGTCGCAGGGTGCAATTTGAAATCCACTTTGGCACAAAGGTAGTTGCTCAGCATAATGCATCTGAAGTTATGCCAGTGCAACTAGCGTGGGGGTGTACATATCCTTCAGGAATATGGACACACCTGTGCCCCATGTGTTCCAATAAAGGATAATGGGCAAGAGGTGAGGTATGTGTTATAACATGGTCATGCAGGTGTACTCTCCAGAGCATTGAAACATATCTCAGCCACTGCACAGATATGTTCTCCATGTCAGGGATTGACATATGTGTGTCCATATAGTGTTTCTGACATGTATCATTGTGTAGCGAGACCCACAGTTTATTGCTTGGCTGTCCCTATAACAGCAGTGGACCATTACTTGAACTGTGCATGATGATGGCACTGTAAGGGAAGCATGAGCCCTAGGCAGTATCCAGATTCCCAGGGTGACAGTTGCAGGCCCTGTCTGGCAAAGCATCATGGTCTGTCAACCATGTTATCCCAGGCAGACAGATACTGGATACCCTTTGACTTGTACAACTACACTAGACAATAGTGGAATACAATCCTTATGTCCCTGTATTGCAGTATCATTCTGGCCAATGGCAGAATGCTACCCAGGGCTTGGGACATACCTTAATGGACTACAAGACCTGACAGTTCCTACATGTGTTTCCATGCATTCCAGGCTACTGCATCACAGGTCCTGCACAACAGCATGGAATATGCCAGAGCCATGTGTATAGTTCAAAAGGTGGTCTGAGTGCATGGGTATGTGGCTAATCATGGCAGACAGGCAGCTGACAGTATGTATGCCCTCGTATAGGTTGGTATGTAACAGTGCTAGAGTTTGCATTCACAAATGAGAACTTTTGGGCGTGTTTCCGGCCCCGTGTTCTGAGGTGTGGCACAATTATGCAAACTATGTCATGCAATTTGTGTATTTTGGTGTCTGTCTCTTCCTGCTTGGGGGGGGGGTCACTTGTTTGGACAGATACTTAGAAGTGTCTGTGAATGTGTGTGATTTCTGGTAGTGTGTGTGCATGTCCTTACTGTGTTCTGGTAAGAGTATGTGTTGGTTGTGTTGATGAGCTGCATGTGTTAACCTACACCTCATGACTGTCCAGTCCAGTCATGGCTGTAGACTGGGCTGCCTTCCAGCTTACCCCTGTAGCTGCATCCCAAACAATGTGTGGGGCGTGGTGTCAGGTGGGTTTGGCAGTGTACATGGCATAGAGATTACATTCCCCCAGGATGGCCACATACAAAAAGCTGACATTAATAAACACCAGTAGCTGACTAGTGGACATGCCTGTATGAGCATTCAGAACTACAAGTACCAAGTACTGTATTTAGTTTACATACTGCTTATGAAGATGTTTTAGACAGTGATGCTCACATGTAAATATTTGTGTTATGGATGTGACAACACTGGTTATTATGGAAACATTGTAGCTACCTTTAGCAGCAATCCTCCTCTAAGGAGCACATCACATCCTGTTAGTTGATTACAGATGATGCAAGTGTCTACAGGTCTGTTTCCTTCTCTGGGTATATACTCACATATCCACCAGGAACATGAGCTGTGTTGGCCACAGACACCCACTCTCCAAACAGAGTCATGTATCAGTAGACTCTGATGCCACTGTCAACATGATCAGGATATAATCGAATAGTGTGAGCCATCACCTATTACACATGGGCAGCTGTCTCCTACATCTTACACTCCTTCTGGAAATGTTATACTGGAGTTAAAGATAATATGCAACCTGTTTCGTTACCAGTGCTGTACACTGCCTTACATACAGTATGTGCAAGCAGCTGTTAGGTTGGCAATGAGCAGTTGGGCTACACAAACCTGTTAGTTCAACCAGTGTGTCTCTACTCTCAATATCCACTCTATGTAGGTGTGCACATAGCCATTTGGCCCAGCCCTGTAACAAGGGTCACTACACAATTGCATAACATGTACACATGCACAGCTGTTATTGCTTGCAAACGATACTAGAGAGGACCAGCCCTGTAACAAGGGTCACTACACATTTGCATAACATGTACACATGCACAGCTGTTATTGCTTGCATACGATACTAGAGAGGTCCAGCCCTGTAACAAGGGTCACTACACATTTGCATAACATGTACACATGCACAGCTGTTATTGCTTGCAAACAATACTAGAGAGGACAAGCCCTGTAGCAAGGGTAACTACACATTTACATAACATGTACACATGCACAGCTCTTATTGCTTGCAAACAGTACTAGAGAGGTGGATATTACATGTGTTATGTGCATGGATAGTTACCTTGCTCTTCCAATTATCTTTGCTATCATGCTGCTAAACTGTCAGATGAATACAAATGATATGTATCCTGTTATTGAGTATTGTTATTGCCAACAGACATAACTACTGTTTGCATAACATAATAGAACTGCTATGTAGAATAGAATACAGATCTGCCTAAAATACTGTACATTACACAGTTATTGGCACAATATCCCACAATGCACACCATATTTGCACAGTAAGCCCACCTTTAACATGTTCATCTGACTTATACACCCATAAATATGTCGACTGTTACAATATATTGACATATACTATCCCCTGTTATAGCACATACTTGTTGGACCAATCCTGACACTGACAGTGGCTGGAAGTGAATTGGTGGGTTCCAAACCCATATCATCCCTTGTGGTGTATGAGGAGTTTGCCTTGTGACCTACAGCAGTACACACATAGAATACTACAAGCATTACTACTGCTCAACAATACATCACTATAAGATAGCTATTTCCACTATATGCATTGATTACATTGTAATTCTTACAGAACAGGTACTACATACACAGGCATACTACATGTTATACATACCTTCTTAGTAATTGGAGGTGTTAATGACGAGTATAATACTCATTTTCGGTTCATCTTTCAGTGTTTTGTACTGTCGTACAGGTAGATACAGATGGTCTGAATGTGTGACAGGGCAACCTTTTATAGTTATAGATCAGTAACATGTGCTATCCCAATGGCCAATTGGTGTTCCTAAGTAGCTAATTACATGCACATCAGCTGCGCTACTACTGCCTTAGCCAATACCATGGCTGTAGTGGAGTATAACTGAGTGCTCCACTTGGGCATTGTCCCTTTGCCTTACTTGTGAAGAAGACAGTGTGGAAGGGTTGTTTGGAATCTATTGCAACAGCTGTATGGAGTCGAACAGTAATATATTGTGTGTAATGCCTAGAGGATTTGGTCTAAATGTGAGTACTGCTGTTATATTTCTGAACATTGCTACTTGTGCAGGATTTGTCTGTACCTAATACTTCTGCATTTGTTTCAGTCTGGCCAAGTTGTTTGACCAGCTCAAGGCTGTATGGCTATGCATATAATGTTAGGGGTTTACAGTGTGCTTACCAGACATATTTAGTTTGGTGCTACTATGTATCATACTGTGCTGATAATCAGCACTCGGTAACACTTCCTGGTGTACGGACCTTTCAACCCTCTGAAACGGGATTAGTTCATACAAACCCTGTTACATCAGCAGCTGTTCAATTATATAACGGCAACTATTTCACATAGGGCCATGTTAGTGTGTCTGTTTCTAGGTATGTTAAGATTTCAGAAGATGTTGTACAATAGTTGAGTAATTGGTTATGATATGACAGTATGTACTGATGTAATTATTTTGGTTTTGGGGTAGATGTTGGTGGGTGTACATAGCACATGGAGGTGTGTAGAAACCCCTTTTATGAAGCGTCTGTATGTGTGTGGGTGTTTTTTCCCTATGTGAACACCTATCCCTTAGTGGACTAATACTATGGTAATTGCAGGCTGATTCATTAAGGCACTGTTAAATGTTTCCTGTATAGCATGCAGGCACTATAAGTCCTTGAATCCTGTTGGCAATACATCGGAATGTAGTAAAGTTTTGCAAAATGAAAGCTGTCTGTATTTCTGTCATGGATATTTGCAGTCATTGCAGTTGTGTTGGTGACTGTGTCCATAGAACATATTTGTAATATTGTATTGGCATATACTCTTCATATGTTATGTTCATATTGTTTGGGGGGAGGGTAGAATGTGTGATTGCTATGGCCCCTGTTATACTCAGATATGAACACTTCAGATGCTGTCTACAAACATGTATGTATGTATGTATATATGTATACATATATATATATATATATATATATATATATATATATATATATATATATATATATATATGTATGGATGTGTATGTGTATATGGATATATACATATATATATATATATATATATATATATATATATATATATATATATTATTGCATACGTTTATCTGTACCTCCATAGATGTGTAGATGTTTTTAACCTATATATATATATATATATATATATATATGAGCATACATCTTCAGCTGGGTACATGGCGGGTTGTCTTATTTCATCACATTCCTCCCTTTTGTATTTTAACCTGCCTGCATACCCAACTGGGATAGGTACATCCCAGGTAGCTTATTGTTAGGTTACTCTGAGGATTGAGTACATGGTTGCAGGTTCTACTCCTTGAAGGTGTTATTATTTTACGTCTGAGAGTAGGCACTGGTAGGGAAAGTGTGAATAACGCACATTTACACAGTTGTAAGCAGGTTTGCCCATGGTCTGTGTGATGTTAAGCAAAGATTAAACCTGTGAAGCGCTTCTCCGTTTACCATGTTTCAGCACCGCTTACCATTGCACAAACCCATGGAAACCCGCTTACAACTGCTTAAGAGTGCTTTAATCCACCTGCACCCAACAGCCCTTATTCTGGCCCTCAAAATAACCTAACAGCCCTTGCAGGTCTTGAACACCACAATCACTGACTTTACCACTAAGGCATTTGAGATATGTACAAATGCTATGGTGTTTAGAATATACATTGTACTACAGACATTCCTCACTACTGAAATCAAATGTGACAGTCAGTTGGTGTAGATATGTCTGATACATGTTTATGTTCATATGTTTGTGAAATTAGGTCTTGCAATGTGACATGACAGGGTGTATTATGAAAGAGAAAGGTTCTTGCTTTGTGTCCTTTTTATATTGTCCCCATACTCCATGTATATCCCTTCAGTTCACTTATTGGACATCCTACCCAGGCCCTCCTTGATGCATGATTGCATTACCCATCATTCCTCCCCCACCCCAATCTTCACATACACAACAACCACCCCTTCTATGTTGAATTAGGTTAACATTAATTATTATAATACCAGAGCTGCATGTGTTTTGTGTACACTCCAATTCCTTTGGAGTGTTTCTGTGTCACGAAGTGTGTTAATAGATGTTTATATATATGGCTATTGATGTAACTGTATAATATTTATATATATATATATATATATATATATATATATATATATATATATGTGTGTGTGTGTGTGTATAAATATATTTATATATGCAGACATCATTGACATGTATATACATATATATATATATATATATATATACACACACACACACACACACACACACACACATATATATATATATATATATATATATATATATATATATATAGATATATATATTGTATTGATTTGTTACAGTAATACATATGTAGACTGGAATGGGTTGGTTCACAAACTATAGTACATTACAATGTACTATACATATGTACACAAAGTGACTGTCCCATTTGTGATCATTGCAGTGAAATGCATATGGTATAAGGTTTAGTCTCAATACCATAAAACATGTATACATCTCGGATGGCTTAGTAGTAAGTCCCATGACTAATGTGTGCATGGTCCAGGGTTCAACACCTGCAACGCTTTACAAATGTATTTTTACTCCAGAATAAGGCTCATTTAAGCAGTTGTAAGCATGTTTAAAAGTGTTTGTGTGACACTATAGCAGCTGTTAAACACAGTTAAACAAATATAGTAACGTATAACCTGTGTGAGGAAACATGGCCACGTCCGCTAACCACTCAGGATATATACATGTCAGTGAAGTAACATCTCATTATGTGCTGACATGACATTACATTCTCTGTTGACTGTACTCTCCAGAACACATGGGTTTATATTGGTGTTTCGAATGTTTATTATACAGACGATTACTACCTATATATGCAAGCTGTGGTTTAGGTATACTTTTGAACATGATAAACATCTCTGCCTTTATCGGGATTGGAACCTCAAATGCACAGATACTATGCAGATGCTGTAACCATTACACTGTTGACATTAACGTTGCTTCCACCTATTTCCTATTTAGATGATTTCTATGTGTAAGCTAGGCTAAGCAAAGGGCGGAGGCCCCCAAACTCACTGAGCTTCACGTAATCTTGAAATAACAACATGTAACAAATGTACTGTGAGACAATGCATTACATTCCTAACTACATTAGGTATAGTCCCTCACTGACACACTTCAAGGTAAACCTTGTTGTGTGAATGGGTAACAGAATATACACCTCTGGGATCATGTGTCCCAGAACTATACAGCCAGGGGGTGGGGGAGCCTATCCAGTTTGATAGCTGTGAGACCTGTTGGGGGAATTGAATGGTGTTGAATTGTCACATTAACATGCCCTCTTTAGATCACTAAGTGCCCCTATTACCCTCCACAACTCCAGTCTTCAACAGCTTCCAGCAACTCTGCCTGGAATTGCTTCATTGGCTATGCTTGATAGAGGCTCAGTTACTTCATCAATGGTGCGGGGAAAGCCAACACACTGTAGCTATGCTTCTAATTGCCCTTGGGCAGATAGGTTGTAGGCTATCTGCTAACCTCTAAAGTGCATGCCATCACAGCCATAGTATGTGAATAAACAGACCTTCAGATCACAATATACAGTGAGAAATCACCATGTAGTCAGGAAACAGTTAAGTACAGCAAGAACATACAGAACACTGATACTTAGTCACTCCAAAAGCCTGTCTTGGAAGCTAGAAGACTTGTATAAGTTTAAGGCTTTCTATTACTGACCAGTAGGTTACCTACAGGAGAGAGATGAAAAACAAGCACAGATTGGAAACATGCATGCAATGATACCATACCGGCCTATGTGTCAGCCTTAGGCTTTGGAATACTGGCCAAGGCTATTGGCACCCCCATGGTGCCTTATCTAGGAGAGTCTCGAAGGTGAATACCAGCTCTGTAAACAGCACAATAGCAGATTCAATGAGGGTTATGCTACTCAACACCAGGGGTTGTGATCACAAAATGCATGCACTCACAGCACTCCTCAGGATAGACAACATCAACATCTGTGCAGCAACTGAGATCTGTCTTAAGGCTCCTGAGAGCACACCAACACTACCAGACTACAACCCATACCACACATTTCAGCCAAAGAACATGGACTGACAGACATGGAAGGGCTGTATCCATATTCATCAGGGATACCTACACCTCCAGGTTAGTGGGGCAGCATGATACCTCTGAGATCATCCATGTGCAGCTAACATCAGCCACAACTGCAATGTAAACTGTGGCCTGCTATGGATCACCCTCCATGACCCAGGACCACCACTCCACCTACCCGGAGACAGTGGAGAACATGACAGTCTTAAAGCACACCCTGGCATTGGTCAATGTCAACTGCCATGCCATTAACTGGGAAACTTACTCTGGTACTCACTTCCAGACCCAGCGCTTCCTAGAATTTATCACCTCATATGCCCTGTATCAGGCGGTAACCTCCCTAATGTGGGGTGGAAACTACTAGAAGTGGTCATCACCAACATGGGCAACAGGTGCACCACTGCAGAGGTAAACTGGTCACTAGGTTAGATCTGACTTTGAACTGTTCACTGTTTCCACACCCAAGCATCTCCCCCGCCCATGTATACCACTGTGTATACCTTTCCTACAGCTAAATTTACACTACTAGTGACAGGGGTGAGGAGTTTCACAGCTCCCACGCTAAGGGGAAACACTGCTCAAGTTACAGACAGATTTACAAATGCAGTCTATAAGCACCTACACGGATGTATGGATCATGCCATCACTTTTAAACCAAGACTCACTCCTCTTAGATAAGGACACCGGTCTGGTGGATCTCTGCAGTAAACAGGTTATACTACAGAAGTAGGACAGTGTTCCAGATAAACAGCAAGTCCCATGAAGGGCAGACATCTGTGACCACTATTAGTATGATATCTAGGTCCCTCATGACATCATCCAAGGCTAACATCAGCAGGAGAATACGCAAGGATTCGAGAGATAACCACAAAGTCTTCTTTGGCTATGTCAAGGATCTATGTGGTGGCACATAGATTTGCACTGTGCCAGTGAAATATACCACGAAATATGCTGACCCTACTGATATTGCCACCATCCTTGCAGGTACATTCTGTGCATACTTCATCCCCTAAAGAGCCCACAACACTACACGAAAGGTACAGTATCCCACACATCAGAGACACACAGGTGGAAATGGCCCTCTCTAACAGCAGAACACAGCATCAGTGTAGGCAGATGTTGTCCCAGACTGCATCTTGAACACTGTACAAGATAACCTGCCCCCCACCTAATTAAGCTTTCCTACCTCAGCCTCTCCACAGGCTACATGCCCATACAGTGGCACATGGCAACGGTTATTCCACTCCATCAAGGTGGAATCACAACTGACCACAGCATCAGTGTAGGCAGATGTTGTCCCAGACTGCATCTTGCAAACTGTACAAGACAACCTGCCCCCCACCTAATTAAGCTTTCCTACCTCAGCCTCTCCACAGGATATATGCCCATACAGTGGCACATGGCAACGGTTATTCCACTCCATCAAGGTGGAATCACAACTGACCATGGTAACTACCACCCCATAAGCCTGACTAGTCTGGTCTACAATGGTATGGTTCGCATCCTCATGGCACTCATTAACAAAGACATTGGCAACCTCCAAACATGTGACCCAACCCAGGTCAGCTTGGTTGAGTGCAGTTCATGCCTACTGAACCTGTTTGACGTCTTACATACAGTCACCAAGACGTTAGATAATGGGGGAGGTGGTTCACATATACTACCTGGCTTTTGCACCATGCCCCACTCAGGTATTATTGATAAACACACCAGCCTGTACATACACCAATACATCACAGGTTGAGTTGCCAACGGGCTTACACATAGAACCCACATGGTAAGACTAGCAGTTTCCAGATCCAAATCTTGACCAGTCATGACTGGTGTCCCACAGGACTCAGTCCTGGGAGCCCTACTGTTTAGCATATACATCTTAGAGGTTCAGGCAAACACAGGTGGACTACTGCAGACCATGTTTGGCAATGACTGCGAACTGGGAGCCATGATTGTTAGTCCAGCTGGCACAGACTTCCCTCAAGGGTCCTCACAGAGAGTGTCACAGGGTGTCAATGTCATGGCCTCCAGCCAAGTGCCACTAACTGCATGGTCATGCCATTGTGGAATTGGCACTCACATAATAACACATAAGTGGCAGCCACTTTAATATGGATGAGGTAATGGGGTATATGGGGACTAAGGTAGATGGTGATCTCCCCTTTGACAATCATATCTCCACAGTAGTTAGGACATCCTTCTATGTAGGCCATCTGATTACTAAAGGATTTCCATTGAGACATACTGGGGTTATAGTGCCCTTTTACTCATCACTCATCAGTCCCATCATAGGGTATAATAACCCATGTGGGTTGTACAACAGAAGACACTTCCAGCAGCTGGGAGGTCCACAAATGTACTTCGCCAAGGGGAATACTGGCCTCCAGCATATGGCCTATGCAGCCTGACTGAATAAACTCCTGCTTTACTCAGTGGCATCTCGTTTACCCAGAGATGATCTCCGCTGGCCAATGCAGCCAAGTCGATCTCAGGCTTGATGGATATGCTCTACCTAATGGAATCCATGTCACAGTGAGCCACACACTGTAGTGAGCTGAACCTTGCCACAACAATAACTGGAAGATGCTGAAGGGACAGCTTCCTGTCACAGACACTCCCCATACTTTGGAACAACATCCCTAACTATGTCCTTGGCCCCCTATTGTTCGGCATCTACTTCTCAGAAGTACAGGCCAACATGGGAGGTCTTTGGCTGACAAAGTTTGCAGATGACTGCAAACTGGGCGCCATAGTGGAAAGTGCATTGGACATGGATATCCTTCAGAAGGGACTCACGGAAACAGATAGCTGGTGCCAGAGCCATGGCCTGAAGTTAAACACCAAAAAATGTATAGTCATACCCTTCGGGAAAAACAAGGTAACCCCAAGCTACCATATAGGTGGCAATCCACTAAGCACAGAAGAGGTTATCAGGGACCTGGGGACCCAGGTTGACAGTGGCCTTTCTTTTGACACTCACGTTGCTAAAGTGGTTAGAAAGACCTTCTACATTGCCCACCTGATCATGAAGGGATTCACATCCAGATCTAGTGAGGTCATTGTTCCCCTGTACTCTTCACTTATCAGACCAATGATCGTGTACAATGCCCCATTCGGGATGTATCGCACCCGACATCTGCAGCAATTGGAGACCCTAAAAGTTCCTCACCAAAAGGATAAAGGGACTCCAAAATCTGTCATATGCTGCCAGATTGAAGAAACTCCAGCTCTATTCAGTTGCATACCGTCTGCTCAGAGGTGACATGTGCCTGACATACAAGGCCATGTCCAACCCGAATTAATGGACATGCTCCACCTCAAAAAATCCAAATCCACCAAAACCACTAGAGCAAGCGACTTAAACCTTAGCACAGATATAAATAGGACGTGCTGGAGGGATAGATTTATCACTCAGAGACTCCCTATGCTGTGGAATAAAATCCCGGTCCATGTGAGGCAGAGCACCTCGCTGGCTCTGTTCAAGAGAAATCTTGACCTGTGGATGGTAGATCGTAGGTTTATCCCGGGAATCATCTCTGTGTCACTGCTGGACAGAGGCACAACAAACTAAATGGGCACAGTATTTTTTCATATAAGGGGTGGCGTAAGCCACAAAAATTTGGGCTAGGCTTATAAATGCCTTAGGGCAGATAGCCTAGTATAAACCTATGAACCTATGAACCTATTATACAGAGCCCATCACTAACATTCTGCAAGAGAAACCTTGAGGAGTGGAAGGGGAACAGTAGCTGCACCCCAGGATCCCGCCATTGGCTCTGCTCCACAGAAGAACAGTTAAAGAATCAATGGGGTGGCAAAAGCTGACACATTTTGGCTGCGCTTATGAATGGGCTCTGGCAGCTGGCCAAGTACATACCTATGAATCTTTACATATAGTATCTGCATATGCTGATAGCTTAATTTACTGTTCAGGTATTGACTTACCTTGTGCCAAGGGCAGTTGTGTGTGTGCAATAGTTGAGGGTTGCCTATGTTGGATGCACACAGTAGACTGCCTATACATGACAATTTACAGGTAGTCTTGTGTGTGTGCCATCCATTTTTACTGTGTGTGCAGGTGGAGAAAGGTGTCAGTCCCTAGGTGCCTACACTGTCAGTGTGTGTGCTATACGCTCCCTCTTTGCCAAGGCATGGGTATACTGGGCATGCCTCCATCTGCCTACTGGGGCTGGCTCAGGGTGTTCATGGTCTGAGTACCTCTGTGCCTGTGGGGCCCTTGGCAATTGTGGTGGGCTGTGAGGGCCTTCACCATTCTGTCCCTGCTGCAGCTGTTTCCACAGGACCATATTGTGTAGGATGGCACACTATGAATATGTGGGGATATGTCCAAGCAATGGAACCGTGATTTCAGCATCCCAAACACACGCTCTATGATGATTCTTTTTTGTGCATGTGCCTCATTATGGCATTCCTGCATGGGTGTGTGTGCATTTGTAATGGGAGTCTTCATCCACAGTTGCAGTGCATAGCCAGCATCCCCCACCAGGTGGCCATTTGGGCTGCCCCCCCCCTGACAAATGACAGATACAGCTGTGAGGTATGCCAGATGTAGGAGTCGTGATAACTTCCAGGGCTGCCAGCACACACATCCATGATAATGCCCTGGGCATTGCACACAACCTGGCAGTTGATGGAGGGGTATCCCTTGCGGTTTATGTAGCACCTACCCTGCTCACCGGGTGGTGACATGATGTGTATGTGTGTGCGGTCTATTGCACCCAATACCTCTGGGTATTCTGCCACACAGTGGAAGAGATGCATATTGCTGGCCAACTCCTCCTACGTTCGGGGGAAGTATATGTGCTCATTGGCATGTGGTAACATGTCATCCAGGAACTGGTGTAGTACCCTGGATGCTGATGCCTGTGAGATCCCCATGCTATCCCCAGTTGATCTTTGAAAGGTATCTGTAGCTAGTATTCTCAGGCTTACACATACCTTTGTATCCACTGGGATGGGTTCCCCTCTGTTTGTTCTGTATCTAAGGCATGGCCGGCACAGCTCCACAAGTTGCTGTATGATGTCCCCATCCACCCTGTAATGCTCTACTATCTCCAGATTATGTAGCCCCTGGTAGGTTACCCTGGGTCTGAACACTCTCCTCCTCCTCTGGTGCCTGAGGTAGTCATGTGCATCGTCCTCCACACCACCTTCAATCTCTAGCACATGCTGGTGGATCAAAGTTATGGCAGCCCCAATCATGTACAGATAAAAGTTCCCCATCTGTATACACCACTAGTGCAGAGTGTACGGGAATACACATATGTGTGTGAGGTGCTTTCACACTTTATAGTATTGTGCTATGGATGGATGTCAGTGGATGTGTATGAGCTATTCCAGCTGCAGCATGTTTTAATTCTGGGTTTTGCAGTGAGTACTGCAAGTGTGGGGCCTTTACTGTGGAGATCTACTTGCCTGCCTTGATTAATTCACTTTTAGACCTGGATCCCCTCCCATTATCAGGCATGCATCCACCTGCTGTCTTTCTTGTTTTGTACTTTTCCTACCCAGTCATGGCAAAATGTGCCTTGTAGCTGATATACTGCAAATCAGCTTTATTCTGCTTTGATACTTTACTGTTTTCTTTGCAGGACAGCCTCTCCCCTTTCCTGTTCTGCAGGTAGCTGCTTGCAGCCTTTTTAGCTGTTGTCAATGTCCCACTGTAGGCTCCTAAGTGTTAATTAGTCATTTGTACTCCAATTTCACTGCTGCAGCATTTCCTTATTTCTTTCCTATATCCTTCCTGTTTCAGCTGCAGTGCACACCGTGCATACCCATTTACCGGGTTTACAAGCGTTTTCATCTCCTTTCACATGCATACTCGGTTACCTTGTGTACTCTCAGCTAAGCACAGCTATGGCCAATTCGACACACCCCTATCCTGCAGCTTTGCCTAGCTAGGGGCAAACCGGTTTAGCAATGCTCCAATGTGCTTACAACAATGGTGACACACCCCCTCTCTTGATGTCATCTTTATCTCAAGGAGACCCCTCGGTGTTATAACGCTACGCTGTGAGGTGCATCCTTACACCAGCGGGGAATCTGTGATTCACTATTACTCCTCTCATTTGCATGGCATTGCCTATGAATTCCTAGCTACTGCGCATAACACTGTCACTGCCTCTTAGCAATCCTTGTGCCATAAGTATGGTGTAGCATGCCTGCCATTGACTATTATGGGGAAATCATGATATGTGTTTCATTGCAGTTTTATTCTATATTTTTATATATTCCTTGCAATCCCCTTTGCTCACTGCTGCCCTGTGCTTCCACATCGCGATAGTATGACTATATATATTAAATGTTAATTTTATATTTTGTACATTATTTTATGCCAATGGCTATATATTTAGCCATTGGCATATATTAACAATATAATACATGTGTTTGGTCGGCTGTCATGGCTCCGATTTTATGTTTGCAAAAATGTAAACCGTTTTCTACGGTTTACCTTTCTGCATGCTTACCCTACGCCTGCAGCACTTCCTGAATAGCTACATACCTTCATCTGCATGCTACACTGCTGCACATGAGCTAATTAGCATACAAGGCTCGGGAGTTATGTGGGCGCAGCGTTTGCATGTAGTGCACGTGTAAACAGCTTGTACCTGAATCGCTCGGTGGCCATATTTGGTGTTAGAACGCTGACGCTACTCCTGCACCTGGCGCAAGATTCATGAATCCTGGGGTCTGTCTTTTATGATTTCTGCTATAATTTTGTCCTATTTTATACTTCTACCTAGTGATTAAATATCAGGTATCATTTTCTGTGAGGAATAAATCAAAAAATGGAACAGTCTTTCCAAAAAGTGGTAAAAACAATGAATAAATAAAATAAAAAACACTGGTGTGCTTGAAGACTAGGCTGCTGAGGCACTTTTAGCATAACAAAACTTTAATTCTACACTTTCATCAAACGAAAAATGATTTCTTTAGAAATAAATGTGAAATGTTTAAAAACCACGCTTTAAATACACATTTAAATTATTCAACTAACCTGTTACCATATGAAATCAGTAAAAAGCTAGAGATTCAGTATATGAAACTATGCAAATTATATATCTTCACGAATAAAATAATTTGGCAACATAGGTAAAAAATAATGTCCATTCCTTAAGTTTAAAATACAAATTATACCACACTGTCCATTCAAAGCAGGTAACTTAGTTGCACAGTCTTATGGTACTATTAGAATTAATTTCTGTCCAGCTGGCTATTAAAGTCAATGCCCCTACTGGCTGGTATACCCTGGTCCAGAACATCAAATAAAAATATTTTATATATCTTACAAATTTCTTTGTGTATATATAACACATTTTAACATTATAATTTATGCTGATATTATCTGTTACAAGTATGCCCCTGACTTCCAGTAAACTCAAGGATATACAAAGTAAATTGGACGGCATAAAGAATGAATATAATACCAGTAGAGGAGACTTAATCTGAATTCTGACTGTTTAACTACTGCTTATATAATATGTAACCAAATATCTATATTCTATAATAGGTAATATGGAATCCAGGAAGTGGAAATAATATTTTAGGAATTACAACCATGGATATATGATCTTAAGTTCTTTACAAGAAACTGATTCCAGTGTAAAGTCAAACAATGATTACACCATTACATTTTGTCATAGAACAGGAAAATTATTTGAAGTGTTTGTAGTGTATGTAAGAGTAATAATTTGACTATAATTTATTTCATTCCCATTAGAAACATCAGCATTGCACATGACATAATTGCGGTTTTTGGTGATCTGCCTGAAGGGGATGTTTATCTAAGTAACTATTCACTAGCACAGTGGCACAATTAATAACATTGCCACCTCATAGTACATAGCTCTACTCTGGTTGTATCTTTTTCCTCAGTGGACTATACATTCCATCCTTGTGTCTGAGTTTGATTATTCATGTGCTCCATTTTCTTCCAATGCCCAACATGCTTAAAGACGTCAGTTGAGAGTCCTCTAATTTGTTGTAGTTTAGCATGAAATATATGCGCGTGTGTATATTTGTGATAGTATCATTGCTTTTTAATTGCTGATGTAAACAATATAGCTGGGCACATACGCAACTCTTCTAGGCAAAAGTTAAAGTTAAAAACAAAACAAAAAACAGCACATCATTAATTTTTAAAATTAAAGCATAAAATGCATTACAATACATACAGACCTTCAGAGCTTCTGAGGGCCTGGCAGCCTCCGCTGTATAATTAGATTGTGACACAGGCTTAGTAAACGCATTTACCCTGAACCTCATCTATTCATAAAACTGGCAAACTCAAAGATGTGCACAGATCACTGATTATTTCCTCTGGACAGGGTAAAGCATCATGCTTTTATATACATATCCATTTTGCTTACACTGCATTATACTAAGTTCCAGTCAAACACAGAGTGGTTGCGTTTCTATTTACATCTTGAAATATGTTACTAGGTTCTATTTGTTCTTTCAGTTTTGTCCAAGTCTGACATCAGAGTGATACACAGATGATGACTATATTTTGAGTGTTGGGGTTAGAATCAAAGAAGTATACAGAAGGCTGTATTTTTATGGTAGGGTAGGGGAGTAGGCATGCCGTATATTTCTTTAACAGAAGCCACTTGAAATATATGCTGTGGCCATTACGGGATAAGACATGCTGCATATTTGTTTAACAGAAGTCACGTAAAATATATGGTGTGGCCATTTGTTTCTTCATACAAACTAAATTCTGGAGGGATACAGAAAGTGATTGTCTTTATAGAAAGTACGTGTAGGGATGCAAATGCTTTTCCCAGATATGATCTATGTATCCTCACAATCAATTATATTTATTAGTTATTTATTTCTCTTTGTTTACTGGGAAAGTCCGACTAGGTAATAGTCATTTTTAGTGGAGGCCAGGGAGAAAAGCTCCGTTTGCTTACATTGCATTATACAAAGTTCTAGTTAAACACAGAGTAGATACATTTATATTTATATGTACACATTCTAAGATTTTACAGAAGTGGAAGTTACTAAAGAGAATGCCCAGTTAGAACTTAGTGAATTGTACAGGCAGCAGTTATGTATACAAATTGTTTTGTCATTTCAGTGAGAGGCTCAGTGTGTTTTGTTTAAGGACAGTATTATACAGTGAGCACAAAGCCTCAACCTTGAAATGAGCATGGGCAGGACCAGGATTGGATAAGATGTTGTTTAAGCACTGGTATAAAACTATTGAGTTTGTCTGAGAGTTTTATTTGTGTTGGGATACAATTCCAGAGTTTAGCAATATATTGGGAGCACAGCGAGCTTACTGCAACATTATTTGACTTATTTGTAAGTAATAAGAGTTTGTTACTAGAGCAGAAGTCCCTTGCTGGACATGAGGGCAGTAAAAAGTTATGTAGTGCAGAGCATTTTTCTGGATGCTGAATGAGTTTGTGTGCTATAGTTAGTTGTAAATACGCTAGGTAGTAGTGTTGTTCAAGCCAGTTTAATTGGTTTCAGCTATGACAATGGTGGGTCCTATGAGGAAGACTGGTGGAAATTTATCTATTTTATTATAGCAGGAGGCAAGTTTCTTTCTCTGATTATACTTTAAGATTGTTAGGATAAGAGCTACACATAAGAGAGTCGTCACTAAGAAGGAGGTGGCAAAGTTTTTCTTGCAGTATATCAAGGAATCCATTGATCCTCTAAAGGCAGCACAGTTTCTAGTGTGTAGATTTAATGTTGTGCAGTATATGGTGGTCATATTTGAGTTTGTCATGTATTATAATGCCTAGAAGTTTACTGTGCATTACAGGTTCAATGACAGTATTATTTGCTGACTATATGGAGAAGACTGTTTTTGAATTTGGCAACTTAGTTTTCTTGGGGTTGAGTAGAAGGTTTAATTCTTTGAGCCAGGTTTCTTCAGAGGATAAATATTTTTGGGTAATGTCTTGTAGCTTATTTATTGTTGAGGAAGCACATATTAATGTTCAATTATCTGTATACTGTACTAAACTAGCAAACACCCTAATAATGGGCGACTTCAACTACCCCGCCATTGACTGGAAAAACTACTCATGTACCAACTCCTTAGCTCAACGCTTTCTGGAATTCATAAGCTCCAATGCCCTAGATAAACTTATCCACAAACCCACCAGGGGCAACAATATCCTAGACCTAGTCATTACCAACGTGAGTGACCGGTGTTCCACACCTGAAGTCATCTCCTCGTTGGTCCGATCCGACCATAAGCTAATCACCCTTGATATCCACATCCCGCCCCCACACCCCATTAAGGAAACCACAGTAAAAAATGCATCCAAAGCCAACTTCATGCTTCTTAAGACAGAAGTGTTGAACTTCATGACACCCATGCAGATGAACGATACAGTTACAACTGCTGAATCCTACACAAATGCACTCTATAAGCCCTTACACGAGTGCATGGATTGTGCTATCCCAAACAGAACCAAGACACTATCCTCCAAAAAAGGAAGCCAATCTGGTGGTCCCCTGCTATAAACAAACTGTACAACAGAAGGAAAAAACTGTTGCAAAAGAGAGTAAAAGCCCATGAGTGGAGGAGCTCCCTGGTCAGCCTCAGTAAGAAGCTGAGATCCATTATAAAATCCTCCAAAGCTAGCTACGAAAAGAAAATTGCCACTTATTCCAAGGACAACCACAAAGCATTCTATAGCTATGTCAAGAATCTCGATGGCAACACCCAGATCTGCTCTGAGTTACAGCACAAAGGCACAAAAATTACAGAACCACCTGATATTGCCAACATCCTGGCAGATAGGTTCAGTGCTAACTTTACCCCCCTCTCACCCCCTAAAGGGCCCATATCTATATAGGAAGAATGCAGAGTCCCTGTAATCACAACTACGCAGGTAAAAGCTGCACTCTCTAAAGCCAAAAACACAGCATCCATGGGACCAGACAACATCCCAGGCTGCGTTTTACATGAAATTCAGAACAAACTGGCTCCCCACTTAAGCATCATGTTCTATAATAGCCTTGCATCAGGCTTTGTGCCCATGGAATGGTGCACAGCAACAGTTATCCCACTCCACAAAGGGGGAGCCACCACTGATCCTGGTAACTATCGACCTATTAGCTTGATGAGCCTGGTCTGCAAGGCCATGGAATTTATCATCATGGAATTCATAAACAAAGACATTGGTAACCTCCAAACTCTGGATCCCACCCATTTCATGTTTGTGAAAAACAGATCATGCCTCCTGAACCTGATCGACTTCTTTGAGGCAGTCACCAAAGCCGTAGATGAGGGTAAGGTGGTTTACACAGCCTATCTTGACCTCGCCAAGGCTTTCGACACAATTCCCCATTCTGGAATTATAGCTAAACTCACTAAACAAGGTATAAATCCCTATGTCACAAGATGGGCTGCCAACTGGCTCACTGACAGAACCCACACTGTAAAAGTTGCAGACTCCAAATCTGACCTCAAAGCAGTGACAAGTGGAGTACCACAGGGTTACATTCTGGTACCTCTCCTGTTTGGTGTCTACTTCTCTGAAGTACAGGCTAATACAGAAGGCCTCTGGCTAATGAAGTTCACAGATGACTGCAAACTAGGAGCCATAGTCATGTCCCCAAATGATGTGGACATCCTACAGAAGGGCCTCACTGAGACAAATGCCTGGTGTCAAAGCCATGGCCTCAAGCTCAATGCCAAAAAGTGCAGTGTCATCTCCTTTGGTAAAAACTCTGTACCCATGAACTATCACATACGCAATAATCTACTTAACACTGAATGCGTGATAAGAGACCTTGGGACCCAGGTGGATAGTAGTCTCTCCTTTGATAGTCAAATCACCACAATAGTCAGGAAGTCCTTCTATGTGGCACACCTCATCATAAAAGGGTTCTCATCCAGGAAAAAAGAGGTCATTGTTCCCCTCTACTCGACACTCATTGGACCCATTATAGAGTACAATGCCCCTTTTGGAATGTACCTCACAAGACATCTGCAGCAGCTGGAAAGGCCACAGAGGTACCTCACAAAGAGGATTACTGGCCTCAAACAAATGCTGTACATTGACAGCCTTAAAAAACTCCATCTTTACTCCATAGCATATTGCCTACTCAGAGGTGATCTCTGCCTAACATATAAAGCTATGTCAAACCCAGAGGTGTTGGACATGCTACACCTAAAGAAATCCCAATCCCTCCGAGCTACAAGCTCTTGGGACATAAACCTTGTCACACCAATAAACAAGACATGCTGGAGGGATAGATTCCTGTCCCAGAGACTTCCCATACTCTGGAACAGGCTACCCATCTATGTCAAGCAAAGTTCTTCATTAGCACTCTTCAAGAAAAATCTTGATGAGTGAATGGGAAATAGGAAATATACCCCGGAGATCACTTCTGTGTCTCTGCTCAACAGTGGCACAGGAAAATAACTTTCTTGGGTGGCATAAGCCAGGGAACCTTGTTGGCTAGGCTTATGTAGGCTCTTGGGCCGATAGCCTAGTACCTACTTATGAACCTATGAACCTATGGTGAGTGGAGGTGCGGAGATCATTAATAAATATATTAAATAGAAGATCACCCAGGATAGAGCTCTGAGGGACACCTGTAGTAACTGGTTGAAAGAATGACTAGGTCTGTTGCCATTTAATGGCTTGCTGCCTTCCAGATAGATAACTAGGAAACCACATGGAGTATTGTGAAAGTTCTATTGAAGAGAGTCGAACGAGTGGTGTGAAACAGTATCAAATGCCTTTTGACAAGTCTAAGAATGTGGTGGTTGGTAAAATGTAGTAGAGCAGTAGTTGTGCTGTGCAGGGGCCTAAAGCCATGTTATGATTCTGACAACAGGTTATTTGAGGATAAGTATTGCATCAGATGCATATGGATGCATTTCTCTCATATTTTGGAGAGGAGGGAGAGAAGCACTATTGGTCTGTAGTTATTAAACTCTGTAGATTTGCCACCTTAGGGCAGTAGTATGTAGGAATTTTTCCACAGTGATGGACCATATTTTTCTGCTATGGACCTATTAATCAGTATAGACACAAGGAAGACTATGACTTCTGTGGTCATTATTAGGTGGTTGATCTAGAGCCATGGAAGTGGTTTTTAGTTTAAGGATCAACCTCCTTATGAGCGAGATAGGTACTGGACTAAAACTGAAGAGCTATGGGTGGATTTGATTGGACAGGGGTACAGAGATGGGGGGGTGTATTAGTGTCTAAGAGAGATAATATTGATTGTATAAGTTAGGAATTATATTGTATGGGGATAGAGTCTGTCATATTGCCTGTTTTGGCAGATGGAGTGGTGATCTTGTCAAGGTGGAGTAGGTTTATTTAGTGATGTACAAAACAGTTTTGGGCTGTTTTTATGTTTGTATTGTAGGTTGGTATAGCATCTTTGCTTATCCTGTTTGACATAGGACTTTGTAAGGTTTCTATGATGCCTAAATTGCTGGAAAGTATCTTGAGTTCTATTTTATACCAATTTTTCAAGGCTTTCTCACTTTTTGTCATGATTTTTTTTTTGTTTCTTTTGCTAGCCATGGTGTGGGTTTTGACTTTTCTCTTTTATTTTATTAAGTACTGGTGATAGATTATTTAAGGTCTGTAAAAATATGTTATTAAAGTACTCTACAGTGGTATCTAGCAGTATTGTTCTAAGTACATTCTAGTTATATTGTTTTAGTGTTGCATTGAAAATATCTTTCCTGAAACTGGTTGTATTTCATAGCTGATTATAGGTAGTATGTTTACCTATGTTATGGTGAGCTGTAATAGCATATGTTGGTATGTGGTCAATTATGCTATCTGAGACGCCTACTTTTGTCAGTTTATCTGGTTTGTTTGAAACAATCCAGTCTAATGTTGAGTGTCTCCCTGAAGTTTTCTTGATTCTAGTATGTGTGGTTATTAATTGCCCAAAGTTGAAAAAGTTTACTAATTCAGTGGGGGTCGGAGAACTGATGAGTTGCCAGTCTACATTTAAGGCTCCAAGTATTATAGTTTCAAGGTTAGTTTGTTGGGATATCCAATACATGATGCTTTCAGCAGTATTGATGTTATTTATGGTGGTATGTAAATTGCTGTTAAACATTTCCCCCAGGATTCAATAAAGCTTACATGGAGCTAAACTCTGTGTAAGCATAGTGGCATGGCTCGAACATAAGTTCGGAGCCTGTGCGATCCAGTAAACAAGGCTGAGGGTTGCACAAGCCTCCCAGCGCTATTCCAACAAAGACACCATGGAATAATGCTATTCGCTTCATTTGCTGGTGAAAAACATGCAAATGAGGTGAATTAGTGATTCAGCAAGCAGACAGGCATCCGTGTTGGAGCTATGTCTGCTGCAGAAATGTATTCAGTTACTAACCGTGTACATTTCTGCAAAAATCAAAACGGGTGCATGACAGCTCAAAGTAAAGCATGTATTTGGAGTATTAGGCATGCCAATGGCCAAAGGTTATGGCCATTGGCATGCAAAAGTGTTTTAAAGTTATAAAATTCAAAAATTCTTTTGGCCAATTTTGTCCATTTACGAGGAGCACAGTGGTTCGTAAATGAGATTGTGTGGAATAAAAGAAAATGTAGAAAGGCAATTTAATATGAAAAATGAATTTTGCAATTATAAGGGGTAGCAGGCAGGATCATAATAACAGGTAACAGTGATAGCTTAGGGACATAGGCAGCCGTGTAGTGGTGTAACTAGCGTCTAAGGTGGTGGGGTATGCAAATGAACCAAATTTATTGAATAACAAAATGGGGACCATTTCTTCATGCATCTAACCATGTCAGAGCTATAATACAGTGGTGTAAGCAGGAGAAGCAGCTGACAAGAAAAGGGGGTGTGGCATGCTTGCTGTAAGCACATTGGTGCTGTGCAGCTCCTATTTGTGCTCATCTAAGCACAGCTAAGCAAGGGGGTGTGTCTGAAGCTTCTTAATTGTGCTTAACTCCTTCAAGAAGTGATGAGCGTGTTCATGTCCATGGGAGGGCCTTTTCTGCTCAGCAATGTTTACACTTGCTAAAATAGTTTGCATGGAGCTCCACAGGGATCAAACACAGTGGAAATAAAAAAAAAAAAAGGAAATAGCAGAATAAAGGTAATGAACTACAAATCACTAATACAGACTCTGCAACTCACAGTGGTCCATTCAAACCCCTCAATGATATAGCTGGCGGGTGGAATGTATCATAGTCAGTCAATCACACAGACAGCATCTGCAGCACACCAGTATAAAGTATGCAAACACCTTTCAGTCTGTTTTCCCCACAAACCCTGCACCATTGGTGTACACACGTAGGAATTTTAACTGACAAAATGTTAGGGGCTGCTGCTGCTTTGCTACATATGTACATGCTACAGACTGAGGGCAGTGATGAGGATGCTTCTGACAATTGCCCTAGATCAAGGAGGAGAAGTGTGTTCAGACCCAGGGTACCCTTTCAGGGGCTACATGAGCTGGAGAGAGTGGAGCACTACAGGGTGGACAGGGACATACTACAGCAACTCATCAAGCTGTTCCAGCCTCACCTCAGACCCAGAGCCAGCAGAGGAGAAGCCATCCCAGTTGAAATGAAGGTATGTGTAGCCTTAAGAATACTAGCTACAGGTACTTTTCAAAGAACAACTGGGGACATCATGGGGGTCTCACACACATTTGCATCCATGGTACTCCACCAGTTCCTGGATGCCATGCGAAAACATGCCAGTGAGCACATTTATTTCACCAGCACCCATGAGGAGAGGACCAGCAATATGCATCTCTTCCACAGTGTAGCAGACTACCCAGAAGTAGGTGGTGTCATAGACTGCATGCATATCCACATCAAGGCACCACCCGGTGTAGAGTGTAGAGTCTATGTCAACCGCAAGGGCTATCACTCCATCAACTGCCAGGTCATGTGCAATGCCCAGGGTATCATCATGAATGTGTGTGCTGGCAGCCCTGGTAGTTACCAGGCATTTGCCAGGGGGACATCCTGTATGGCCATCTGGTGGGGGATGCTAGCTATGCACTGGAGCCATGGATGATGACACCCATC
The DNA here is from genome assembly GCF_019279795.1 of Protopterus annectens. Taxonomy (NCBI): domain Eukaryota; kingdom Metazoa; phylum Chordata; order Ceratodontiformes; family Protopteridae; genus Protopterus; species Protopterus annectens. Next base: position 185,706,272 of record NC_056741.1, on the reverse strand, counting down.
AGAAATGCACGCACACACACACACACACACACACACACACACACACACACACACACACACACACACACACACACACACACACACTGAAGAACACCATAATGAGGCACACACACAAACCAGGAACATTTGAGAGCATGTGTTTGGGATGCTCAAGTCATGGTTCTGCTGCCTTGACATATCTGTTGGAGCCCTGGAGTATTCTCCAGCCACATGTGCACACATGTTCATAGTATGTGCCATGCTACACAATATGATCCTGTGGAAACTGCTGCAGCTGAAACATCACAGGTAAGGACAAACAGACCCCCACCATTGCCAAGGTCCCCAGAGGCACAGGGGGACATGGAGGAGGAACTCCCTGAGCCTAATCCTGTAGGCAGACAGAGGTATGCCCAGTATGCTTAGCCCCTGGCAAAGAGGCAATGCATAGCACACACACTGACACTGTAGGGACCCAGGGAATGACACCTCTGTCTAACTCACACACACAGTAAAATGGATACCACACACATCACATTACCTGTACCTTACCATGTATAGGCTGTGTACTGCATGCATCCAACAGAGTCTGCCCTCAGGCACCATCCTCCCAACTGCCGCAGGCACAAGCTAAGTCAGTCTTCTTAACAATAAATGAATGTAGTAGTACATTGTGGTAGCATAACTATAGTATCGCTGCATGAATACAAGGGAATGGTGTGGCCTACTGGGATAGCAGCAGACAACTGACAGCTATGTGAGACAACAGGAAATGTCTACCCAATGCTTGCTTCCCCAGATTATGCAGTAGTCCCCTAGGTGACAAATCTCACTGCAGTATATGTTGGGGGCTAACTAACTGGGGGAGTCATAGGTCACATGCATGGATGTCAATGTGGTGGTCCCATACTCACCCCTCAGCCTTACCCAGCACGTCAGATGTAGAAAACCATAAAGAAATATCTGGTAAAGGTCCACAAATGGGACAATGATGAAATATTCCCCTACAGACTTACACAGTGATATCACAGCAGGTCTTGCAGTTGCATTAAGGCTCTGAAGGATAAGGAGTCTGAAACCCAAATGTCTGCCATTACAATCTAGCCTGTGGTCTTTAGTAATATGCCTGTATTCTCCAAGACAGGCACGATGCTATGCTAAATGGAACCAAAATGTAAAGCCAACATCAGTACAGTCTGAGCAAATGTGTACAGTTGACAGGTGTGCCCCCCCCCCCCAACACAGCCATGTTCCCATAGAAATGTAGTAACATTAAATTTTGTAGGGTACTAGCAGCAGAGCACACATTCCATGGACTGTCCCAATCAACTTGATAACTTGTTGCATGTCCACAATATGCATGGGTCAATGATCTATGTATATGTGTGGTTAATAGTGTCAGAATGTGGCCAGTACTTGCTCCTGGCTATCGTTTCTTAGTGGCCTAGGTACAGTACTATGGCTGACAGGGTCCATGTTCCATGAACTGCAGTACCAACTATTTTTCATGTCAACTCCACCTATAGTAGGAGTTGTACACACTGTTCAGACATCAGTATATGTTACTGCAGGAAAGCTGGATAGGTCAGTGACAGGGGGGCACACATATGGACAGTACAGAACTTGGAATAACCTACACAGTGCCTAGCATACCTCTCAACTGTACAGACTTTTTGCAGAATGTCTAGAGGTTTATGTCATATTTTTGGTCTGTTTATCATGAAATTGTGGTTTTCTGGCAAATCACTGGCAAATCACGAAAAACTAAAGTCAGAAAATAATGACATATTGTAGTTTCAGACTTCATATCCTTTAGAAAAATGCATGCTAATGCAAAACCTGTTATTGTATCACCTTTCTAGGTTTGTAAGGCCAATAGTTAATAATGGTACCTATATTTAGGCCTTTGTCCTTCAATTACTTATGGCTTTATCTAGATGTCTGGCTCTAAGAAGTTGAGAGGTATGGCACCTAGTAGGACAGCAGGTACTCGAAAGTCAGTGTACTGCCAGGTTAGAAAAGGCTGCCACCTTACTGTGTCAGCATTGCCAACATGTCACTGGCCAACATCCATACCCCTGGAATGGCAGGTTGTCACAGAAGGACCACAAGTATGCCTTGTACATCTGTTCTACTTGTCCTAACTATGCATTCGACTGCCAACTATTTGCAAAACAAGAAAGGGTCATGTCAAAACATCAATGGCAGATAGTGGAGAAGCAGACATCATACCCATAAAAGAAAGCAAGCAAATACCAAACTGGTCTCATAACTTTATATGCTTGGCAGAACAGTATTAACACTCTGTCTCCATGTATGGGCCTTTGTCTGACTGGCATATATGGACCTGCCCAGATGTCAGTCTGTGACAGTTTTACAGCTAGGCCAACATGTAGCCTCATAATAAAATAATAACACAATCTGTCTGAGGACCACAGCAGATGCAGAGGTGTAATGATGGACAACCTGCTAAATAGGTACACTCAGAGGTGTAAGTCCATAACTTTGTGTGTGATGTTATGGCATTTACACCGCTCACACCAGAATTACAAATACATAGCAGCCACTGTGGGAAAAGCCTGTAACTGGACTACAGAAGGACAAAGAGACACACATAAGGGGAAGGGGAACCACTAGCCAGACAAATGGAGAATGTGCACACCAGAACAAATTGTGCAGTAACATAGGTGCCCTGCAGTGTATGGAGTCAGTAAACATCACCTGCAAATGCACAACACATACCCACATAAGTGGAGATCCACAACAAAACAAAAACCCAAACAAAGGACACCTCAGAGGCAAAAACACATGAAAACTCCACAAACCTACACACTACAGACCATGCATAGTCCACACACCAGGGTCTTGCAAACAGTAAGACCTTACCATATACCCAACATATTATTCATAGAAGACTCCACTGTGTACTCCACTGTGAGACACACAGATGCAGGGGCGGCGTGTTCCATTGGACTGCAGGACTTCGCCCCCCAGCTGAAAATGAAACAAAAAAGCAGAAAAAAAAAAAATAAAACTGAAAAATAAAAAATACATGAAATGACTCCCAGAACAGACTCTGCCCATGCTTGTGAGCATTCCCGGAAACTACACACACATGAATGCAGAATCCAGACTGATTTAAGAGCAGTCTGGATTAGACAAAAGGCAGCAGACTGCAGACATGCCCAGAAGTCTGCGCAGTTAGACCTGCACAGACTGGAAGGTGACCAGACTGCATCTTCTGCAGGCTGGATATCCAGCTGGGACTTTCAACAGGTAATGAAGCTGGTGTGTGTGTGTGTGTGTGTGTGTGTGTGTGTGTGTGTGTGTGTGTGTGTGTGTGTTTGTGGTGGCTCGAGAGACTCAGGCAACAGTAGTGGATAAAATGCCCCAGATAAATATACCTGGTAGCTAGAGAGACTCAGGGAACAGTAGTGGTTAGAAAATAACTCAGACTCAAACCCTGTACCTTGGGCACAGGTAGCAAGATCCTGAATTCCCTACCCACCATCACCTGTGAAAACTGCTCAGATTTTTGCCTCATATTTTGTTCTGTTCCTCATAAAATCTGTAGTTTCCTGGATTTAATTCACTAAATAATGACATGCATTTGAATTTCAGGCTTCATATTCTTCAGAAAGTACATGGCAACACAAAACCTTTTATTCTAGCAATTTTCTAAGTTTATAAGATCAGTATTTGAAATGTATGCCTATTTTGGGGGCTATATTCCCCCATTATTGGCTTTGTCCATTTTTGTGCTAAGAGGTTGAGTGCTATGGTAAGAACTGAATTCACTGAATATGTTTGGGGGCTGTATTCCCCCATTATTAGCTTTGTCCATGTGTTTTGTGCTAAGAGGTTGAGCGCTATGGTGAGAATTGAATTCACTAAATGATAGCCATTTAAGTTTCAGTCTTCCCGTGTTTCAAGAAACAGCTGATTTGGCATAATGGTATGTTGCTCTGAATGTAGTGCACAGGGTCCTGGAGCCAAGAATTGGCAGTGAAATGCATGGTAGCAACACAGTGTTGTATTCTAGCAACTTTCCAAGATTATTCAAACAATGTTTAAAATGTGTCCCTGGTTTTTGAGCTTTGGCTTTTTCCAGATTTCTTGTGCTGCAAAGTTGAAAGATACAGTTGAGTGTCAAGTGGATTTTACAAGGATCTGAGAGCTTCAGGGGAAGATAAGTTTAGTGCTGCTTATGCTGAGTTCGTTTGCATTGTTAATAGCACAACAGATTGTGTACTTGCGTTTGATGCAGAAGGCTGTGGGTTCTACTCTCACAGTATGTTGATACTGTACTGTATTGTAATTTTAAAGGGGGTGGATGTGCAGTCCTAAGAATGCCCTCTTTGGCAGAGATACCTAATAATTATGAACCTGTTATCAGTTTGCCATCCATTCCCTATTGCAATATTACTAGCTTATCATTTTTAATGTAAAATAGGCAATTTATTCCTCAAAGGCAACAGACACTTTATTTGTAGATGAAACAATGAAGTATAATGTTGTTTGCTAGCAGCAACCTCTTCATTGGTTACAGATCTCTTTATTGTTTAGATGACTTTTACTTCAGCAGAGATTTGCATATTTACTGATGCTGGTGGATTGTAGAAGTTTGAGTAGACTTTTATGATGGAAATGTTCTGAATTTGGCAGTTTTGTCATTATCGGTGCATTCATTTTATTTCATTGTTTACTGGAAAAATATTCAAAACAATAAATTTAAAACAACCTCTAATGACTGTACTATACTATACAAGGAATATAATTTAATACAATCAGGAAGGTGCATCAAAGAACACATGTATGTTTCCTGTGCAAGGTGCATATGATTTGAAAACAGCCCAAAGTTAATCTTTATCTGCCACTGGCCAGATGTATTTTCTTTGAATGTGGGTTTCAATGCTGTTTCAATGAATGTGAGTTTCAAGGGCAGAAAAGTTTTAATCCCAAGTCTGCCTTCATTGTGAGACTGCATTGCATTGTTTAGCAGATGTCTATTAGTGTTTGTGCTTTAAAATGTAAAATAAAACTTTTAAATGAAATCCAAATAATCATAATAGCAAAGCAGTATGTACATTATATTATTTATGGTAAATGGGGTGAAATAGCCAAATAATGGGACATTGGAATGGCTGCAGAGGGGCAGCCTAATTCAACCAAACTCAAAGACAGCCCCAGCTGAACTATACCTCTTAACTGTCCAGATTTTTTCAGAATAGATTTTTGCTTCTTATTTTTGGTTTGTTCCTCATAAAATTTATGGTTTTCTGGCAAATCACTTAGGAATTAAGTCACTAAATAATGACAGAAATTGAGTTTCAGACTTGATACCCTTCAGAAAAATGCATGCTAAAGCAAGACCTTTTATTCTGTCAACTGTCTAAGTTTATACAAGTGAAATTTTAGTACTGTTTGTATGTTCCCCCAATATATTTGGCCTTGTCCAGATTTCCTGCGTTAAGATGTTGAGAGGTACGTGCAAATAAATTGCTTTATAGAATTAGGTATATACAAACCTCTCAACTGTTCCCAATTTTGGCTCAAAAAGTGTTGCTCTCTCTCCCTAATAATCCCTTCACAAAATGGCAAATTTGGAAGAAATTGTGGAGGGTTTACAATTAATAAGTAATTGTAATGATCAGAGTTATAGATTACTTTTAATTTCAGAAATGCATGTAGATTCTCTTATTTTGTCAGCTACTCAAGTTAACAGCACAAATATTAAAAAAGTGTCCCTTCTTTGACAGGTTCTCAGCTGTATTGTGTGGCTATTTTATATTTTTGCATCACATTTTTGGTCCGTTTTTCATAAAATTGTGGTTTTCTGGCAAATTAGTACAAATCATTAAAGATTGAAGTTAGAAAATAATGACAGACATTTGAGTTTCATATTTTACACCCTTCAGAAAATTCATACTAATGCAATACCTACTATTCCATTATCTTTCTGAGTTTATAGGAGCAATATTTAAAATTGTCCTTATGTTTGGGCCTTTGTCCCACTTCTATTTATGGTTTTGTCCAGACTTCTTGCTCTGAGGTTGAGAGGTATGACAAACGTGTAAGGGCCATCACCATCAGGCAGAGACATTTCAAATTGTGACATACTTGTTGTACCCCACTCCCCCATGTAATGACATTGGATGTGTCCAAGCAAGGCAAGGAGCAGTTATGCAGTGTAAATGTGCAGAGTATCCCCCATCCAAGGTAGACACCAGTACTACAGTGGCTTTCCATCTGTCCTTGATTTTGCAGAATGTTCTGGTTTTCTGTCATATTTTTATACTGTTGATTTATGATTCTTATTCAGAAAATGCATGTATTTGTAGTACCTGTTGGTCTGTGTTTAACTAACAATGCTTTAATGACCATCAGGTAAGCTTGTCTGATATGGTAAGATGCAAGTCAGCTTTAATAAGCATACTGTTAAAGAATTGCCAACACTGAAAGCCTTTTTGTTGTTGCCATGCAGAGAATCTTTACATAACTAGACAGTGTATAAGCCTTGGGTATTGAAATGCATATATTATTTGTAATAAAGGACAGGATTACAGTATTTTCAGAATCTCTTTACATTTGTTGGAGACTTGCAGTCATCTTTGCAGACTTTACATGTAAACTAAACAAAATGCCAATCTATCATGTGTGGTTCATAATCTGTGCACTAATCCTTTAAGCAATTTATCTTGAGCTTGTTTCTTGTTTGTTGTTATTTTTTTACTTTGATCATGTTTTCCCCATGAAACACATAGATAGTTGTTGTTAGGCAGCAGGTCTTTGTTGGATAAGAAACAGTTTTTACAAGTGGGGGTATCACAGAGATCACTACTTTCAGCATGTTACTTGGTACTTTTAAAAAGCTGAATATAAATTATAATTAGAACTGCAGTGCAAGGAGAAGTTGCTTGAGTTGAGTGCTGCTTGTTTTTTATACTTGATTTTGACTGGCATTCCAGTAATGTATTTAAAAAGTAATTTATTTTTTCATGCCTCACAACCTTTTTGTTTCCATCTAGATATTAAGTAAGCTGTTGTGTAGCCAATGCATTGAAGTATTTTTTCTTCTACACTTCATTTTGTCTTGATTGGACTCTAATAATGATGATTTGGCACCCAGGGCACCGTATTTAATTAAAGTCCCAGTTTTTGCATTTTTTAGCATAGCTCCACCCCTTTCTAGTTGGCCACACCCATTCAGCTGTCTCCTGTAGCCCCCCTTTTGATTTGAAGTCACATGCCACCACTGCACATAAGTGCCTCTCACCAGGCAGGATAAGGGGAAAGTCATGGTTACTTGCTTGTCAGGTGCCATAATCTGCCATATCACACATGTGCTCAAGTCACCCTACAACAGGTACAGGTATCACTCCAGCCTGGTCCATGGTGATGTGAACGATATCAGATGTACCTCCCTGGACTATAGGAAGGCAGGCATGATTCAGCTTGCTGAACATGTGTCCAATGCAGGTATGTCCCTAGCCTTAAGCAGCATGCTGCCGTACCCAGAATGATGGCTCAATACAAACAGAAAATGATTGTCAGTAACACTTGGCTCACTTACTAATGTCATCCCAGGGGGATCCACTGCCTGGGAACATATGATTGACAGAGCACGCTGCCTTGCTGGAGATGGCCTGCATCTGTCTCACTTAGCCTTCAGGCCTCTGGCAAAGTCCCTTGCCTCCCCATAGTGCCTTTGTAGAGAAAGCCATGGGATCCATACTACCAACATAAAACACTCAACGAAACGCAAATTAAAGGCCATGCCACTAAACGCTAGGAGTCTAAACAGGAAAATGAACTTATTTCAAGCAGTCATAACCCTAGAAGATGGTGACATTTGTGCCCTCACAGAAACCTAACCCACAGCCACAGAGAGAAACCCATCCTTACCTGATCACTCATCCTATCACTCAGCCAGACCCCCCAAAATGTGGGCAGCAAAGCCAAAGGAGGTGGAGTATAAATATATATTATACAGACACACACCTTCCAGGCTGGTCAAACAGTCTGACACACATGAGGCACTCCAAGTGCAGTCAACTGTTGACAAGACCCCTATGCAAATTATACATAGCTACAAGCCAACATATCTGACTCAGGATACCCACCCCACATATCTGGCCCTCTACAAATCTATCAAGATGACACCTGTCACCATGGTCCTGGCTGAGTTATATTACCCAACCACTGATTGGAAGTTCAATCATGCCAGAACAAACATGTACAGAGATTCCATCATCTTATCAATGTTACATTCTTAGGACAGCCACTTGATACCCCCACAAGATGTGATACCTATGTCGGACTTGGCAGTAACTAACATGCTCAACCACTGCAGCACCCCTACGGTATCATCCTCACTGGCAAGATCCGACAGAAAAGTGGTCATGTGTCATTATTCCCATCTCTCCTGACACCTCTCTAGCAATGGTAAAAAGAAAATGTCCTACAAGCTGATCACAACCACCAGAGGGATGGTATAAACAGCTGAACAGCCCACTACCCCACTAGAGAAACCGGAATCAACTTCCAAATGTACACAAAACTACTATGCCATCATATACATGGAGATGCACAAAATCAGGAATTCCTGACAGGACAACATCACCATCTACAAGGGAGAGTAAACCTGTCTGCAAACATCTGCAATAAGGGAACTACATTGCTGTCCAGAACCGAGAAGGAGCAGGTGCACAACTGGAAGTAATCACCCCTTAGCCTGAACAAACAAATAAGAACACCAGTGAAATCCACTAACAGCAACCCTGAGTCCAAATTGCCAACATCTAAGACAATCATAAGGCCTTCGTCACATATGTCTGCATTCCCAAAGGAAGATCCCAGAGCTGTGCAGAACTGGTGGTCAAGGACACCACATACACAAATGTTGTAGATATAGCCAGTCCACTGACTGACAGATTCAGTGGAAATGCCTCTCTTCTGCTCCCTATCAGGAAAGCAGGACATCCCCAGTACCTGAACACCCAACCCTTATCACTAGGAAACAGGGCATCACTGCCCTCTCAAAGTCAAGAAGACAGCCTCCATGGGACCTGAATACATCCCAGGCTGCAACCTACAGGAACCCAGGCCTGAAATGGAAGCATCAATATGCACCATACACACTGAAAGCCTGAGCACTGTCTTTGTCACAGCCAAGTGGCAGACAGCCATTGTCATCCCTTTACACCAAGGTGGAGTGTTCATCGATCCAGGAAATGAAAGACCCATCAGCCTAACCTGATCTGCAAAGCCAGGCAATGGATTATCATGGATCTAATTTAAAGGGACATTGGCAAAATCCAAATACATTACCCTACACAGTCTGACATTCTCAGGGGAGGTATGTCAGTGAACTCTGGATGACTTCCCTGAGGTAGCCAACAAAGGCATGGATGAGGCAAAGATGGTGCACTCCAGCCACCTTCACCTGGCCAAAGCGTTACACATTATTCCCCATGTGGTCATAGTACATGAACTCTGTCAACTAGGCAGCAATCCATATGTTACCAGATGGGTAGCAAACTGGTTCATTGATAGAACCCACATAATCATAGTAGGGGTAGCCAACTCAAACAGTACACCCGTAATGAGGGGTATACCCCAGGGATTGGTCTGGGTGCCTCTTTTATACAGGATATACTTCCCTGAGGTATAGGCCAAAACACTGGCCTATGGTTGATCAAGGTGTCAGATGACTGCAAGCTGTGAACAGTCATCAATACCCAAAGTGATGTGGACATCCTACAGAGGGTGTCAACAAAACAAATGACTGATGCCAGAAACATGGCCTCAAGCTGAATACCTGAAGATGCATCATCATCTCCTTCAGGGATACTGATGTCCCCACATAGTATCACATTAACAACAATGTCCTACAAACACAATAAGTAGTGAGGCATTTGTCCATCCAGGTTGATAACAACCTGAAGTATGAGCACCATGTTGCTCCAGTTGTAATGAAAGCTTCATAGATGGCACAACTCAAATGTAAGGGTATCCCATTCAGGGGCAAAGAGGTCATAAGATCCATGTATGCTAACCTTATGTGGCCAATTATTTTGTTCAACACCCCCTTCGGCATGTACCACACAAAGCACATGCAGCTGGAAAGACCACAGAGATTCCTCACAGGGAGAATGCAGGACCACAAACACCTACCCTACACAGATAGGCTAACAGCATTGTCCCTCTACTCAGTTCTATACAGACTCCAGAGAGGTGACCCCTGTTTGGCATACAAAGCAATCCACACCCTGCCTTGATGAGACTGTTGCACATCTAGAAGTCAAGGCTCACTTGATCAACCTGTAGGCACAGCATCAACCTGGTCTGTGATATCAACAGGGCTTGTTGGTGTGACAGATATGTGTCCCACACACTCCCCCATCTGTGCAATACATTCCCTGTCCACATCAAGCCAAATGCCTCAATACCCCTAGTGAGGTGCTCCCTGTATAAGTGTATGGGAAACAGAAATACAGTCTTGTGATTCCACCTGTGTCCCTGCTTGACAGGGGTTCTGGGTGCTAACACATCTTAACATGGGCTACACTCTCATCTGTGAAGTTTATAAGGGCTTCAGGGCCAATAGCCTACTAACCTCTTATCAACATATCAACCTATACACAACTGTTTGTCAGTGGTTCACCACATTACTCTGTACTGCTCTGCCACTGACATACCTGGAAATCGTAGTGCTATGTGGAATATACCACACATATAATGGACATCTCTCCTCAGTAGAATACACTCTGTGCCCACACCCATACTTCTCAACCTCTTACAGCAAGACATCTGGACAAGGTCATAAATAAAAGTGAGACAAAGGCCCAATGATAAGCATGTGTTTTAAATATTGCTCTTACAAATGTAGAAAGTTGGTAGAATAACAGGTTTTCCATTAGCAGAATTGTCTGAAGGTTGTGAAGTCTGAAACACAAATGTCTGTCATTATTTTCTAATTTCAGTCTTTAATTATTTGTCACTAACTTGCCAGAAAACCAAACAAGTTTATGAAAAATTGAAAAACATTAGACACACATCTGGACAACCTGCAAAAAACTGTACAGTTGATAGGTATGCGAACCACACCAGGATATGACTTTTCAAGTAATAGGAATACCACACAAGCAGGAGATCCCCTGCCAGCATATCACCAAGGTGCTGGAATGTTTACACAGCTTCATCAGTCAATGGGCTGTAGCCACACCTCTCAACTGGCTTCATTGGGCAAGAATGTCTATAGTTTGGCTCATAATATTGGTCTGTGCATCATACATCTTGCATTCCTCTGGTAAATCACTGTGGTGATCTGAGGATTTCTGTCAGTAGGTAATGACACAATACATATCAGTGGCAGACATCATATATGTCAGAAAATGTCTGCTCAAACAAACCCTGTAACACTAGCAACTTCCTTTTTACTTTTTTTTTAACAGCTTTATTGAAAACATTATTGTAATTAATAAATATTTATGAAAAAGATTGAACACTTTTTTTGGAGTAAAATATTTAAAAATAGAAAACAATATAATAATTATAATAACAAAAAAATATATACAGTGAGGTTCACTGCATATCAAACAACAGAATCAGTTAAATTAATATTTTTGTAGAAGATTACTGTATTAATCATTAATCTAGTTCTTTAACTAATAGTTCATGTATGTTTTCCATTGGTAATATAAATTTGTATTCCTTGTAGATTTAGATTTAATAGTTAAATTTTTTAACTTAGATATTTCCAAGAGAAGACCTTTAAATTCTTTAAGTGAGGGAATAGATGAAAACTTCCAGTTTTTTTGTAATTATTTTCCTGGCAATGGACAATATAGACCAGATCAAAGAATATTTGCTTTTCTTTATACAGTCTGGAACAAGTGTGTTGAATAATACAAGTGATGTGGTGAGCAAAAAAATTGTCTGTAAATATTGCCTATAAAAATATTAACTTCTTCCCAAAATTTCTTTAATAATAAACAATCATAAAACATATGATTGCAATCAGCATTTGTTTCTGTATTACATCTCCAGCAAACAATATCTTGTTTAGTTAGCTTACTCATTTATGTGGAGTGAGAAAGGATTTATGTAAAAATCTCCATGTGAAGATTCTCCATTTTAGAGAAGAAGTAGTTTTGCTGGCTGACTGGAGGAAATTAAAATTGTCTTTCTCTGAGGGAATAAAATTATTGATTACAGAAAATGAATTCCAATAGCTGTCTGAATATGTATCTAGATCTTGTTTAATTGCTCTATAAATATATGATTTACTATTTTTAACTGATAGATTATGTTGGGTATATAAATCAAATATTGAATAAGTTTAGGTATTGAATTTTTAGCAATTGTGGGATTTAAAGCTAGTTTATCTATAACGTATTTTCTAACTTTTTGCAAATCTAACCAAAGTAAAGTATCAAAATGATATTCTTCTACAAGAATATTAATAGATTTTACCACATTCTTATTTATCATTTGATGCCAAAATATTAAATGTTTTTGTTTGAAAAGTGACATTTTGGAATAATCTGTAGAGAAAATTATCCCTTGTGTATAGGCAATAGGGAAGATGAGAAACAACTGATTCTCAAACATTCTAAACCTAAATATATAGGTATTTAAAGCCTTTAGAATTAAAACTACATAAGTAGATTTAAACATCTGAGTGGAATAACTGGAAAAGTAATCTTTTAAATTCCATATAAATGAATTATTTACTAGTTTTGATTGATGAATATTAACTTTAGTTTTAGTATTCTGAGATAAATTTAATATAATTTCCTTCCATTTTGCTAAATAACTCTCCATCTATAAGATAGACAATTGTTTTAATTACTGAGATTGAGTAAATTTCTAGGTTTGGTAAAGATACGCCTCCATTTTTCCCAACTATACATATGATAAGATAATGCAATTCTAGGTTTTATTGGATGCCGTAAAATTGTTTAATCAATGTGTTATTTTTTTTTTTAATTAAAGAGTTTGTAGGGGGAATAGATATCGATTGTATTATGTACAATATTTTTGGAAGCAATATCATCTTTATAATGGAAAGTTTTTCATCCATTGTGACTAGAACTTTGTTCCATTTACTTATTAAACTCTCTATAGTTGATATACTTTTACTATAATTTAGGTGTGAAATGTCTTTAATATTAGTAGTTATGGTTATACCTAAATATGTTATTTGTTGAGCTTGAGGTATATATATATATATATATATATATATATATATATATATATATATATATATATATATATTTATACCAATTTTTATATAGGCTTGACTATTATAAAGCCTGTTTGGTGCATGTCTACAAGGGACGGTAAACATTTTTTTAATTCTGTCAGCATAAATAGACATAAACATTTTATAGTCTGTATTTAACAACGAAATGGGCCTATATTAAGAACATTTTGTAGGGTTTTTATCAGGCTTTATTATAGGAGAAATAAACGTACACTTCCAAGAAGGGGGTATAATGTTTTTATTTTGGGCTATATTGAATACGGTGTGTAACAAAGTTAAAGCTTTAGTTGGTAAAATTTTGTAGATTTCAGAAATTATACCATCATTACCAGGAGCTTTGTTTTGCTTAAGTTTAGTAATGTGATCTTGTATATCTATAAAATATATTTGTTTATCTATTAGTTTTATTTGTGTTTCTGATAATCTGTTCTTTATGTTATGATTGATACATGATTGAATATCTCTTGTACCATTAATCATAGTATTAGACTGATTTATTTTTAAGAAAAATTCTCTAAACTGACTTAACATATTAGATAAATCAGATACCATATTTTTCTTGGAGAATATATTTAAATCATTTGATTATACTTATTTAACCTTTTAGTTTTGCTAGCTAGAATATTCATAGATCTAGTATTTATAGAAATATTTACAAGTTTATACTTCTCCAAATTAATCATGACTTTATGATTTAATATTTCTAAATACTTACTGTTCAAAGTATTTATTTAATTTATTCTAGCTTTCTTATCTAGATCACTTAAAGCATCAAGTTTTAAACTATCTAGCTTTGATTGCATATATTGGAGTTCTTTATCTCATGAGTTTCTTTTCTTTTTATACCAATCAATAATTTTACCATATAGGTAAGCTTTTAGAGCATCCCAGATATATATTTCAGAAGTTCCCTGTGTGTTATTAAGTTCAATAAAATTTTGTATTTCTATAGAGATAAAATTAGTGAAGTCTTTTAGTTTAGTTATATACACAGGTATCCTTTTAATTTGATCATTAAAGGTGGAATTTACTATAAAATCAAATGTTATGAACTTATGGTCAGACAGAGGACATGAAATCATCTTTGAGTTTAATAGCAAATCAGTTAGATTAGTAGAAATTAAAACCCTGTCTATTCTTGAATATGAATTATGTCTATGTGAGTAGAATGTATAAAACAATGATTTAGCATCTGCAAAATTATTAATATCCTTCAGCATGTATGAATCTGAGAATTCATTCAATAATTTGGCTATTGCTGGAATCTTTCTTTTGCCATTAGTACTATAATCTTTTATATCTGAGATACAATTAAAATCTCCAGCAAGAATAATATTGCCTTTAGAGAATTGTACTATATTATCTAATTGTTGTTTTACTGCTTTTAGTCCAATGCCAGGAATCCAATATATATTTATTAAAGCCAAAATGGTGTTATTAAATTCTATAACAACTGAAAATAACATCCCTTTATTATCTTTATATCTATCAATTATTTTAGGCATAGGTAATGCATTTTTTACTCCTCTTTTTTGTGTATGTTCAGAGCTCATCAAATGTTTATAAGATTTAGTATCCCATTTTGTAATATATTTAGTTAATAGATGGGTTTCTTGGAGAAATATTAGCTGAGAGTTATGTAGTTTAAGATATTTATTTAAAGATCTTCTCTTGTTAGGATTATTTAATCAATTAATGTTTAATGATATACAATTTAAAGATGCCATATAATGTTTATATTTCTGAATATTACTTGCTGGCTATTTTTTTTCATCTTTCCATGTTTTAGAATACAATAGAAATTGACTATAATGAATACAATTATAAGTTACATATGAACCATATAAAACTTTTTTCCCAATAAGATATGTTTATATTAAATTCAACTTTGTTAAAATTAGTGAACATCATAATAACTATGAACAAAAATTTACAACATATACTAATAACATAAACACTCTCTAACACCTCCCTGGAGTTAAATACTCCTTATTTGAGTGACATCTATCACTTAAATTGACCAACTATCTAGTAACAACACTCTTCTCGCCTCTGCCTAAATATATCTGTTGTTGCATATTTTTGCATTAATAGGCAGTATATGTGACTAAAAAAAGAAAGATTATAAATAAAATACATCTAATATTTTTGTATATGGCCATTCAAGAAACATGCTAAAACATTTCAAATATAACTGTCTCATTTTGATTTTATGAAATAATATATCATTGATATTGCATCAAGTTATCATGTCTTATATATATAATAGAAATGTAATGAGAAAATGCCTCTTTATATAAGTCAGATTGGGTTTATAATATCATAAGAACCAACCACGTCATAAATATAAAACAAAGTCATAACAAAATCATGGATTCCTTTAATAAAAATCAGTTTTTTGAAATAGCCAGAATGTAATATATATGTAAGCAACCTACAGTAAACCATCATCAAGGTGCATTCAATATATATTGCTTCCACTAACGATGCAATAAAATTCCAATATATTTACACCCAATGATGTATTTATCTCTCCCTGTCCTACAGTCCCCAAACTAGGTACCCATCTATGATAGAACACACCACATCCATTTACAGAATACTAAATAAAACAATGCTCTCTGATATTACATGACCACAAAGTGACACAGTTGTTATACCTACTCAACATGAGCACATCAATTAAAAAAAACATAGATTTTTCCCTGTCTAATCAATTTGCTAAATACATGTCACTACCCTCATCATTTTATTGCCAATAGTACATTTCTTGTTTGTTGAAGATCTGAATATCTCAATAAAGTCCAGGATTCTAGGGGTTATCAGGTTCACAACGTTCTGTAGTGAAGCTGATCAGAGGAGTATAAAATGGTTTATTGTGTTTTACATACTCCTTATTGTTAAATGTCTTCAGCTGGAGAATCAGCAAAAGTTGATTGAACTGAATATCTGAAGTGCCACCTTGATAGTATATATAGTTTGGCAGGTATAGTGATGTCATGTTACACAATGGTAATTAAGAGTGAGTGTGTCTGTCAGATTTTCTATACAATTTAAGGAATGTAATTGAGGAAAGATTCATTTATTTGTTTGTTTTCTTTACTTCATGGAGACAGGTTAATACATCTGTGTTATTATAAGTGACTAAGCCTGTGGTTTTATAACAAGATGAAATTCTGAATTTAAATATATTACTATATCAAATGAAATGAAAAACAAACTGTGTTGGTGCAAAAGAAAATTTAATAAATAACACTCACGTATTTCAAACAAAGCAATAAAAATTGTAAAAGATAAGCACTTTCGTACCAGTCTAGGTACTTCAGCTCTACATTAAAATAGCACTCACAAATTTAAATCATATTAAGCAATTAGTGTTGTAAATCACATGACTTTAATACAGATTTCAGGGGAATTAACTCATTTAACCCCTTATTGCCAGTAGCTTGTAAAAGCAACATCCACTTTATTTCCAGGCATTCAGTTTTAGTAACTATGTCCCCTTTTCTAGCATTTAACTGATATATCTCTAAAACAAGAAATTTAAAATAATGGTCATTCCCTGCTAAAGCTACATGCTTAGCAAAGGCATTTTTATTATCATTCTACGTATACGATACATCTGTTCACGTATTGGGTCCCTCAGGCATCTATTTCTTTTTCCCACATAAAACAGTTTACATAATTCACATGAGGCTAGGTATACTATATTACAGGTGTCACAATCTGCACATACCTTGAGCTCAAAGGCACGTTCAGTTATTGGATGTACAAACATATCATCACTATTGGTATATGTACACATAGTACAGTGATGGCAAGGGAAAGTTCCCAGCCTTTTAACAATCAAATTATGAACTCTGTCTAATTGGTTTAATCGATTTGTAACAAAGCATTCTTTTTAAAGATTTCTGATTGTTGAATATAAATTGTGGTAATTCACCCAGTACCTCTCAACATTTCATATCAGTTTGTAACACTCTCCAGTGTTTTTTGATAATATCAGAAATATCAGATGAATTACTGGAAAAAGTAAGACACATTCTTGTCCTGCTCAAGGAATCTGTTGTCCTATTATTAACAGATTCAGTATCAGAGTTTAATTAAGATTTAGAACGGGTGTCACAATATGAGACAACCTCATTCTGTACTTCAGATATGTCAACATGTTTATAACCCCTATCTTTCAAATTACATGATATTATTTCAAAGGACTCATACATATGACTATCTTTTGTGTGCAACCTAGCAGACCTATAAAACTGTTTCTTTAATACATTTCTTTTCACAAACTTCAGGTGCATGCTTTTGGCATGCACTGTGTTGTTGGTTCTACAAGGTTTGCTATGCATCTGTGTTTCTATCCCATCAGGGGTCAAAAAAACTTGTACATCCAGGAAAGAAACCACTTAATTTGAAGAGTTAAAAAGTGAACTTCAAGAACTTCATGCTAGCATTAAGATACTCCACAAATTGACACAATGAACTATATCATTACCCCAAACAAAAAACACATCGTCCACAAAATGACCATAGTGTAAGATAAACCTAGAAGAAATATTATTCTCTTAAACACATAGTCAGACTCCCACTGGGCCATGACCATATTAGCGTAGCTATTGGCACAAACTGTGCCCATAGCTACGCCAGTATATTGTACATAAAAACAGTCTTCAAACATGAACAAATTATGCACTAAGATAACATCCAAAAGGGAAAACACTAAGTGAATCTTATTAATATTGTATACATTATGATGACTCAAAAAAAGTCTAACAAAACCAATGCTGTGTCACTGGGAATACAAGTAAAAAGTGATACTACGTCCATTTTGACAAGTAGCACATCACTTTTAAATTCCTTTAACCTCCATTCATTAAGTTTCTGTAAAAAATGTTTTGTATCTTTCAAAATATACTCAATTTCATTAAGAATGGAATGGGTCTGTTTCTGCACATATATGGAAAGTATCTCAGTTGCCCAACCCCTACCAGACACAGGTCTATATTATAACATTGAAGTTACGGAACATCGAATACAATATGGTCAACAACATATTGTCGAAGTTCCGTAACTTTGAAAATGAAAAAAATAAAAAAATAAAAACTTTAAATTTTTACCCTAATGGGTTTAAGCAGGGGGGCAAACCCCCTGCACCACCCACACCCCCTGTTACTTAAATATACCAACTCTGAGACCACACTACATTGCAGTAAATGGAAAACTCCCCTTACGGAAATTTCCATTTACACGCTCCAGATTCTGAGCTTTCATTATTCTCATGCTGACAATGTTAGATTCAACATTGTTGGCTTTTGAGAATATAATATAGACCCCCAGACACAATAGGTCGCATAGGTGGATCAGTGGTGTTCTTATGTAGTTTCGGGAGCCCATGGATTTGTGGTGCAACTGGATACTCTAGTACCAAATAATCATAGAGCTGTTTATCTATAGTTCCTTCCATCAAGAAGTCTTCAACACACTATTGCACTCTATTCATTAACTTTAGTGCCTGTGGCTCAGAGAGTGGTAAGTATGTATTGATATCACTAAGCATACTACACATAATCTGTGAGTAGTGCGAGTGTCAAAAACCACAATCCCTCCACCCTTATCAGCTGGCCTGAAACATAAAGCATCAGATGACACCAATTCTATTAAGGCAGAAAATTCAGTTCTACTAAGATTTGTAAAACTAAAATGCCTCTTATTCAACAAAATATTCATATATATCATCCTAACATAGCTTATAAAAGGCTTTCACCAACAGCAGATTCACAGGTATGAACATACTAGGTTTTTTAAAATTAAAAACATTATTAACAGTGTTACCATAATGTAATCTCAATGACAAATTACGAACAATCATAGATCATTCAAAGTGTTCGTTAAATTAGAACAGCCAGTAGGTATGAAACTGAGGCCATAATTCAATACCTTTAGCTGCTCTGGACTCAGTGTCACACTCAATAAGTTAAACACTAAGTTCTGCGTATCTTGTTCCATACCACTTGCTCCGTCTCTGGTGCCCCCAAATTCTGCCTCTTCTTGTGGAAGCGAGTGCGACTCACTGAACGTCGTCTCTCTTTTGGCTTTAACAGTTCTGGTGCCATTAGTCATAAAAAAGGTGTACTGGAGGTGGATGCATTACCCCCATCATTATTATTACCATTTCTAAACACTTCTAGACCAAATGATAGAAAACCAGATGATAAAGGCACCATTGTATGTACAGAAGGCACGTGCATATCTTTAGAACATGTCCTCATTTCAATTGTGTTTAGCAGTGCATGCTCCTGAGAAGGAACATCAAACTCATGTCCTCTGTTGGATGTACGTGCCTCATTACCAATAGAAACAGCAATTTCCAAAGCACATGCATAGTTAGTATTCTGACTGGCTACCCTTTAAAACTCCTAATTTGAGTGACACATATCACTCAAATTGACCAACTATCTAGTAACAACACTCTTCTCATCTCTGCCTAAATATATCTGTTGTTGCATATTTTTGCATTAATAGGCAGTATATGTGACTAAAAAAAGAAAGATTTTAAATAAAATACATCTAATATTTTTGTATATAGTCATTCAAGACACATACTAAAACATTACAAATTTAACTGTCTCATTTTGATTTTATGAAATAATATATCATTGATATTGCATCAAGTTATCATATATTATATATATAATAAAAATGCAATGAGAAAATTCCTCTTTATATAAGTAAGATTGGGCTTATAATATCATAAGAACCAACCACGTCATAAATATAAAACAAAGTCATAACAAAATCATGGATTCCTTTAATAAAAATCAGTTTTTTGAAATAGCCAGAATGTAATATATATGTAAGCAACCTACAGTAAACCATCATCAAGGTGCATTCAATATATATTGCTTCCACTAACGATGCAATAAAATTGCAATATATTTATACCCAATGATGTATTTATCGCTCCCTGTCCTACAGTCAGAACTAGATACCCATCTATGATAGAACACACCACATCAATTTTCAGAATACTAAATAAAACAATGCTCCCTGATATTGCATGACCACAAAGTGACACAGTTGCTATACCTCCTCAACATGAGCACATCAATTTAAAAAAAAATAGATTTTCCCTGTCTAATCAATTTGCAAAATACACGTCACCATCCTCATCATTTTATTGCCAATAGTACATTTCTTGTTTGTTGAAGATCTGAATATCTCAATAAAGTCCAGGATTCTAGGGGTTAACAGGTTCAAAACGTTCTGTAGTGAAGCTGATCAGAGGAGTATAAAATGGTTTATTGTGTTTTACATACTCCTTATTGTTAAATGTCTTCAGCTGGAGAATCAGCAAAAGTTGATTGAACTGAATATCTGAAGTGCCACCTTGATAGTATATATAGTTTGGCAGGTATAGTGATGTCATGTTACACAATGGTAATTAAGAGTGAGTGTGTCTGTCAGATTTTCTATGCAAACTGTGAATGATCGATATCAAACCCAAAAAATAAATCCAAGGCAGCCAAATTGAAGGCAGGAAAACCACCAGCAAAGGTTCCACTGTTTATTAAGACCAAACTTGATCAAAACGTTGTAAAAAAGACACAGATTAACGCTCTTAGCAGAAATTGCGTTTTCGTCTTCACTAACAATGACTTCATCAGATAATACTAAATTAATTAATTAAACCATTAAATACTGAGATTTTCAAAAAATTATCCTATCAGTCCCAGTGCATCAATGAGCAGCCAATCCAGTTACTAACAATCATAAATATTAAAAATGCACAATCAAATGCATGTGAAAAAAAAACAATATACTTTGTTCTTGTCAATAAAATAAATATGTTAAAAATGCTTCATATATACATAAAACTAAGACATTTCCTAAAATTTATAGAGTGCAGGAAGGAATTTTAAATACTTTAAAACAATATATTTGTTAAATCAATACAATGCTTAAGTTAGTTGCAATTCATTACTTCTTATGAGCAAACACCACCATCTGTTGACCATTGTGGATATTACAAGTTAAAAAATAATATATATTGTTAAATGTCTGCAGCTTTCAATTTGAGTACTGGGGTTATGGATATCCTTTCATTTAATCCAGGTTTTTTTGTGGCATTTGAGATAAATTTGCCACCATAGTTCCCTATAAGCTACCCTCTCTTCCCATAAACCCCCTCTTAAGTCCTTTTTCACCTGTTCAATAACAAAAAAATCAAATCTAGCCTCTTCACATTCTTTTGTATGCCTATATAAGGCATTAGTATCTTTAGCCTTAGAAATCTCATAATAATGTTCGTATATTCTTCTCCTCAAGACTCGCTCGGTCTTCCCTATATAGAAGGAATTACATTTATTACAAATGCTTATATAAATTACTCCTTTTGTCTCACAATTATAGAAACCATTACTTTTTATTATTTTATTATTCCTACTAGGTATAGATATTTCAGTAGCATTTAACATGTGTTCACATTGGTTACAGTGACCACACTTATAACTACCTTTCCTTTTGTGTCCATCTATCCCACAACTTATTCTATTCTGTTTAGTTTGGGATTCTAGAATATTCTTTATAGATTTAGAATTTCTATATACAATTTTTGGTATCAAGTTATTTATACCATTTATATCAGATAGAGCCAAAAATTTGGTCCATTCTTTTCTAAATATCTCACTAACTCTAATGTTGGACACATTGTATTCCATAGTTAAAGCCTGTTCATATCTTGAATCCTTCTCCACAGTAATAATGCCATTTTCAGTAATATTATTACCAATTTTTTGTCCCTTTATTGGCTGGAATTTAGTTTTTCTACCCAATTCCACCTCAGTTCTTAATTTCATCACAAAATCGCTTGGATAACCCCTTTCTTCAAACATTTTGCTAAGTAAATTACATTCTGCAAAAAAATCTTCACTAGCGCTGGTCATTCTACTACCCCTCACAAACTGCCCCTTGACAATATTTTTCTTACAATGTGAGGGGTGTGCGCTAGTGAAGTGAAGAAAAGAGTTACAAAAGGTTTTCTTCCTATAGACCTTAGTTTCAAAATCGCTTTCTGTCTTGTATATTTCGACATCTAAATATTGCAATTTCTCTCTTGAAAGGGTATATGTGAATTTTAAGAAATCAGTGGAATTGTTTATATACTCAAAAAATTCATTAAATCTATCTATTCCTGCTATCCAAAAAATAACTATGTCGTCCAAAAAACGACGATACAATGTCCAACATTCATTATACCTAGAATTGATTATATAGTCCTCCTCCCATTTGGCTAGGACTATATCAGCATAAATAGGTCCACAAGCTGCACCCATTGCTGTACCTTGGACCTGTTGATAATATTCTCCTTGAAAGGTAAAGAAATTATATCTTAATACCATATCCACTAACCCAATAGTTATACTTTTTTCAGCCTGTGTTAACTTGGTGTCCCTGTATACCATTTCCTCAAACATAGTGAGACCTTCATTATGTGGTATACACGTGAAAAGATCCACTACATCCACAGTAAGAAATAATAAATCTTCATTATATAGATCTGGACCAATACATCTTAATAGGTCCCATGAATCTTTCAGTGTATATAAATTCTCAACACTTATGTGTTTTACCTTATTGTCCACATATTTTGCTAATGGAAGCGTTTTGGACCCTGCTGCTGAGACAATGGGTCTCAAAGGTGGATCTTCCATATTTTTGTGGACCTTAGGTATTCCGAATATTATTGGTATTCTTGGTTTTGCCACATGTAAGAATTCAAAGGTTTTTCTATCCATTAATCCCTCATATAATAAATTGTTTAATAAATTATCAATTTTGTAATAGGCCAAATTTACTTCATTAAGTGAGACAGAAGTATATTTAACGATATTCTTTAATATAAAATTCATTTTACCTTCGTATATAATATTGTCCATGAAGACAATACCGCCCCCCTTATCCGGTTTCATTATTCTCAGGTCACTATTATTTTTTAATTCATACAATATTTCATTTTCTTCCTTAGAAAGATTAAATTCAGTGACCCTTTCTTCATACAGTTGTCTAATTTCATTTTCTAACATAATATCAAAGTTTTTAACTTGAGGATGTAGGGGTGGATTGTATATGCTTCTACGGACCAAAACTGAGTCTTGAGGAGGTAAATTATACCTAGTATTTAAATTGGTAGAAGAAAATAAAATACCAAAATTGATTTTTCTAAGGAATAATTTTAAATCTATAATGGTACTCACCATTTCACCCTTCACAGAGGGAATAAATTTAAACCCTTTACTCAACAGGTGAAAATGTGATTCAGTAGGAATGACATTACTAAAATTGTAAATGGTAAAATTTTCAAATATATGTCTAATACCATCAACTTGAATTACTTTGTCATTTTGTTCCATATCAGGGGTTGGGTGTATTCTGTCTAGTACCTCCCCCGCCCCCTTCTCCCCCCCCCCTTTTGAAAATTTTGATATCCATTTTGATTACTATAAGGATTAAAGGAATCTCTCCTTAAGGGTGGGAATTCATTGTCATATTCTGAATATAACCCTACTTTACCATCATCATCATTCTGTCCATAGGGTGGGTCCACATAATATTTGTGATAATCATTTTTCTTAAAGGGCGGTTTGGGATAGTGGGTATTGTTCTCGTACTCATTTAAATCTCTCTTTAATTTATTTATTTTCCTTTCAATAGTATCGCTGCATTTCCACTCAATATCTTCCTATACTTTATAATACCTTTCTCTTTCTTCCCTAATTTGAAAAATAAGATCTTCCTTAATACATAAATCCAATGTCTCTATCTCATTTTTCAACAATTCCTGCACTCTATTGTTTTCTTGAATAATTAACTTTAAAATTTCAAGACCACATTGATTAAATACTTTCAACAATTCATGATGAAAAACCGAACCTCCTATGACGTTATTGGGATACTTATATACCCTAAGTCCCTTAGGAACCACTTTCCTGTTGATGCACTCTGTTAAATATTCATTCTCTATAGTTAAGGTTTTAAATTTCATCATTAATTTATACAATTTATCCAATTTATTGTAGTAACTTGTACCATCAGCAGAAGTCTGCTTTTGTCCACTTTTAAACTGAATATTGAAAGACATATTCAACCAATCATTAATGTCATTTTTCTTCCACGAAGTGTGGAAAGAAGCATTAACAGTACCTTTGCTTCTATTGTTATTGATAGGGTTGTCCGGAGTGTTGCCAGCATCAGCCAGCAAAGAAGACGATGTATTTCCAGTGTCAATTGGCGCCAAAACCATTGGCGTCTTAGCCGGATTAAATGTTGCACCATTCGGTTCATCTATTTCAAAGTCGCGGTGTATGGAACCACTTATGTGACGCTTCCACTAACGATGCAATAAAATTGCAATATATTTATACCCAATGATGTATTTATCGCTCCCTGTCCTACAGTCAGAACTAGATACCCATCTATGATAGAACACACCACATCCATTTTCAGAATACTAAATAAAACAATGCTCCCTGATATTGCATGACCACAAAGTGACACAGTTGCTATACCTCCTCAACATGAGCACATCAATTTAAAAAAAAATAGATTTTCCCTGTCTAATCAATTTGCAAAATACACGTCACCATCCTCATCATTTTATTGCCAATAGTACATTTCTTGTTTGTTGAAGATCTGAATATCTCAATAAAGTCCAGGATTCTAGGGGTTAACAGGTTCAAAACGTTCTGTAGTGAAGCTGATCAGAGGAGTATAAAATGGTTTATTCATAGATTCATAGATTCATACTAAGCTAACTGCCCTTGCGAGCCATTTTAAGCCTAGCCAATTATCCCTTGTGAGACTTAAACCCTGCACCTTGTGTTTGCAAGGCAAACACCTTAACCATTAGGCCACCCTCCCAACCCCAACCAATTGTGTTTTACATACTCCTTATTGTTAAATGTCTTCAGCTGGAGAATCAGCAAAAGTTGATTGAACTGAATATCTGAAGTGCCACCTTGATAGTATATATAGTTTGGCAGGTATAGTGATGTCATGTTACACAGTGGTAATTAAGAGTGAGTGTGTCTGTCAGATTTTCTATGCAATTTAAGGAATGTAAATGAGGAAAGACTCATTAATTTGTTTGTTTTCTTTACTTTATGGAGACAGGTCAATACATATATGCAAATTCTGCAGTTGTTATAAATGCATCCAGATATATGTGTCTTTCATGACAAATACTATCATCACAGTGGCATTTTATAGGTCAAAAGATCACAACCTTTCATCTCTTTGATAGATATTTTAGTTATTGCAAATATGTAATATAAAGGTAAATTATATATCAGCTGCACAATGTTTCAGCCTCACACTATTTATTTTTTTATATATTTTCCTTTCCTTATATTTGTGTATTTATTTATCATTAAGTGGACAATTATATTGATCAACTCACCTTTTATACTCATGTTCCAGTCTGTAGTGTGTGTGCGTATGCGTAGGCATGTGTGTATGTATGTTTTGTGCATGTGTGTGTATAGCAATGTCATAGCTATATCATACTAACTGTATGATAAAATGTCTACGTAATTAACTGAGCTTTCATGGCGAAGTTTTACATATATATTGACATGTCCTTTTCTCATCTGATCCTTTCCGACAGCACCAATCTGTTCTCAAACCAGGAGCACTAGTGATACTTGCATAACAAAAACACAAATAAAGGTTACCTAGTTTGGTCTAACCTTGCCAACAAAATAAATAACTGACATGTCTTCTAAAGTCAATAATTATTTTGACAGTATATTCATGTCAAGCATATCACTTAAGTGCATTTCTCTCTTGTTTCCTCCTGATGGCAGTAGAGACCAGCTATTCTGGCTTTTATATTAAGCTGCTGAGTTCCTCAGCTTAGTGTTCATACAGTATACATTTTCATGGACACATTTTCTTCCCCGCTCTCTATCTTCGTGTCTACCAGCCATGATGCAAACGCACCTTAATTCAGTACTTCGATTCATATCCACAAGGCTCAGGAGGGAAACCGCAAACAACTTTTCACTGCCAAAGCAGCAGATCACCTCATGGCAACTTGGGGACAAAACAAAACACAAAAAAAAAAAGAAAAGAGAAAGAGAGAGAGAGAGAGAGAAAGGAAACCCACATGCAAACACTTTAAACATCGCAAATTCCATTTCTCAAGCACAACAAACTACTAGACCACCATCAATGTATCCGCCTACAACAAATCACCCAATTCACTGCAGCAAGCACCAGCAAATACAAAACCAGCCTATAACCATATAATTAAGGAATCCCATCACCAGTAGCTTTACATAAACCATCTATACAACACCATATTTACACAGTTCTTGTTTTCATCAAACACCCAAACTCAAAACTAAATCACATCAATCTACTAAAGACATCCCCAATTTCCATCACCACAGCCACCAACAAACCCACTACCAAGAGAAAAATATATTTAGCAAAGTGACAACACAGCAACAATGTCTATTAAAAGCCTCCCTTTGAATATATAGAAGGTAACAAAAAAAAAAAACAATTTCTACAGTACCAAATACCCTCATGTTTTCACCTTTAAGTCTCCGTACTTGTTTTAGTTACCAAGACACCACGGGTATCATTCCCCAATTATACAGAGCATTAACAGTAACGATCAGCAGATAAGACAAAAGAATAATAGATAAAATAAGTAGCATTCACTTCCTATAAACATCAAGTCACATATAATAAAGTTAAGTAGATTTACTAATACTATACTATAAAAATGTCATTGAAACAGCTATATATTAATGAAGAAAAAGATTTAAACAACAAAAACTCACCTGTTGAACCATTTTCATCTCCCCATCTTCTGGGTTATGTAATGAGTCTTGGATAAAAGAAAGCCAGTGTAGAAATGTTTTAATATTCACTTATTCTTGAGTTTCTTTTTATGTTCAGACGTCTTCCAGGAACCATTATTTGCATTTCTTTTAAGATTGGCATTAGCCCAATCCATTTCTTCTATTTTATCAATCAGCTTTCTTGTCAATAAAAGTAATGGCAGTTTCTAAGACATCAAATATTTTTTACCATCTTGAAGAAAAAAAAAATAATCTGGCTGGAAACAATATATAAGACTTTATTTGGGCTTTTTTAATTTCTTTAAGCATTGGGAGGAAAAGCTTTCTTTTGGTTATTATGGAAGATGAGTAATCATTATCAAAGTGTATGACATTACCTTTATACTTAATAGGGAATTTAGACCATGCAGACTTTAGCACTATTTCTTTATCATGTGATGACAGAAATTTCACTATAACAGATTTTGTAGAACTAGTTTTACCTTTTTTTTTTGAAAAAGTCAAGGACCAGTGGGCGCTCTCTGTCCCAAATGAAAGAGCTTCAGGAAGCTGTAATATCTCAGTAAGCCAAGATGTTAAGAACTTTTCCATATTGTTTTCTTCAGCATTATCAGGTAGCCCAAATATCCTAATATTATTTCTTCTTGATCTATTCTCTAGATCATCAACTTTTGTTGTTAAAGGGTATTTTGTTTTAAGAGAAAGTCTATATTATGTTCATCTTCTTGAATTCTAGTGTCCATATCATTTAGTGAAGCTTCTATTCCTGTAATCTGTCTCTTTTGTTGCTTGAGGTCTTCATGTAACATTTCCATTTGTTGGGAACATTTCTCTTTAAAATTGTCCAGTTTTACATACATTCTATCAATTTTTGTTGTCAGCCCTTTAATATTAGATAATAGTTACTGAGGTTCCTTCTTAACAGTTGTTTCCTGAAGAGAAGATTTAGTGAAGCTCATTTTGTATCCTGGTGCAAAAATATTTTCTCCAGTACCTTTTGACAGGAAAAAATATAAACATTTAAAAAAAATGTATGTACTATCCCAGAGGATGGTTAGTGGATTCCAAATATGAAAAAAAAAAACAAAAAAACAAAAATAGGAGAGTTTAATTCAAAAAATCCTGTCATAGATATTCTGAAAAGGCAGAGCAGAGATAAAGTGCTGTTACTCTGTGCTCATCTTGGCCACGTCCCCTTCCTTTTTAATTATGAGAAGTATGGCTGTAGCACACAAAACCCCAGACTGGAGCATAACTATCTGTGGAATGGAGTCCGACTCTTACTATAGAATGCTATACTGAGCATGCTCCTACACTTAGAGAATTACAGCCCATAACTTTATTGTGCATATATCTCTCTGCATGCAGACAGCTATGTACACCTTAACTGTCTCTACACACACCCATCAGACAGGATTACCTTCAGCTAGCTGTAGGTGGCCCATATGTGATATATCTGCATCTGTTGCATGTGATACACAGACATATATATGGACAACATAGAACAATATGTCAAGCATATACACACATAGACATGGGGAAGAGAGAGACAGACAGTGATAGAGAGAGAGAGACACACTTTGAGACACACACAAAGAGTGAATCATACACAGTAATACCCTGAATGGCATAGAGTGATGTTCTGCTGCAGACAATGGCATACTGGTTGTAACCAATCACACATGCCAGCATAAAGATGACCTCCATTGTGTAATAGTACTGAGGTAGGAGTTGTAATATCACATCACCTGCCTTTGTGTGTGTGTGTGTGTGTGTGTGTGTGTGTGTGTGTGTGTGTGTGTGTGTGTGTGTGTCTGTAGATTTAAGTATTAAGAGGCATTTTCCACTCAATACACTTCCCATTGCCTACTTTACAAGATCTGCTGATGTCATTTACCTTAGAAGTACCTTTGGACAGATGTCAGTCCTATATGCTCCATGATATGCGTGATAACTATGTAACACTATAGTACAAATAACTAGATAGGGTTCTAAGCTCAGTCCTGGCAAGTGTGTATGTGTGTGCGTTTGTAGGTGAAATGGTTTAGGCCATTCCCACCCAGTGCTCTACTTTAGCAGTCCTGCTGATGTCATCCCCCTTAGAAGTACCTTTGGACAACCCTCAACCCCATAAGCTCTATTGCACCTGCAATACTTACATAACAGTATAGTGCAAATAACTAGATAGACATGGGTTCTCTTCTCAGTTCTGGCAAATGTGTGTGTTTGTAAATGTGTATGTTTGTAGCATAAAGAATTTTGAGGACTTTCCCACCCACAATGCCTCTCAGTGCCTTACTTTAGCAATCCAGCTGATGTCATTCCTCTTAGAAGTACCTTTGGACAGCAATCAGCCCTATAAGCTCCATAGTGCATGCAATAACTATGTAACAGTATAGTACAAATAACCCGATAAGCAGGGGCTCGTTTCTCAGTTCCATCAAACATGTATGTGTGTGTGTGTGTGTGTGTGTGTGTGTGTGTGTGTGTGTGTGTGTGTGTGTGTGTGTGTTTGTTTGTGTGTGTGTGTTTGTAGGATAAAGTATTTTTAAGACTTTCTCACCCACAACACTTCCCAGTGCCCTACTTTAGCAGTTCTGCTGATGTCATTCCATTTAGAAGTACATTTGGACAGCCTTCAGCCCTACAAGCCTTGTGGTGCATGCAATAACTGCATATAACAGCTCTGTGGCATGTACAATAAATAATTAGATAGGTATTGGTTCTAATCTCAATACTGACAACTATGGTAGTGTGTGTGAAGCATATCCCCTGTGGCTGTTGTGTGTGCACGTTATACCATTTTAAGGCCTGTTATATTTGTGTTATGTATCTAGCACTATTGGTTGTAAGACTGGGCAGGTAGGGGCTGTGCTTAGCCTTTCAACAGCTGCCCCATGTACAGGACTATGACTATATGTGCACTACCAGCACAAAAGGCCAGACTTGCATATGAGATAGCAGACACACATACTGGTCATTGTCAGGCTAGACTAACCCAGGCTGACCTGTGTCAGGAATACATACCCCAAACCTGTCATACACAGTACCATGCATACCCTTTTCAACTGCATCAAGGTTGAGTGGATGGGAAAGAAATGGCAGGGGCAATAGGTGCTGACAGGTGAATCTGTTGCAGTTAAAGTAATGGCTAAGATTGTGAGGGACCTAGTACGAGTACTCAAGTAACCTTCTCTGTATGTATGAACCTGTGGTACCACAGAACACCCAGGTGACACGTATGAAGGCTAGTTGGCTGTGACAAGGGGTATGTATGCAAGGTCACACTGTCCATCCCAGTTGTCCCTCACACATTGTTGCATGCATATACACCTGGTAAACATGTACATATACAGTTGCACCTTGGCTATGAAAAGGTCACTGCGTTTTCACTCTGCCATACTAATTGTTGCTAATGTCAGAAGGCCTACAGCCTGCACACGTACAGACACCTGAAAAACAAACATAATACAGTATGTGAGACTACAGTCAGTCAGCAGTACTAACAGCCATAATGCATCATGGCTAAAAAGGTTCATACACTTTGATGTGTACCCATAACTATTGACAAC
This sequence comes from Protopterus annectens, assembly GCF_019279795.1. NCBI lineage: Eukaryota > Metazoa > Chordata > Ceratodontiformes > Protopteridae > Protopterus > Protopterus annectens. The sequence goes on along the minus strand of NC_056741.1, from coordinate 185,675,580 downwards.
AGACAGCCCCTTACACAGCATTATATTACTACACTGTACTATATTCACCCTGTGCATCAGACCCATATTAGCATGTCCCTGCAGCGATGGCATGGATAACATGGATGTGGCATAGGTATCATCACTTGCACAGGGTATGGTGTGGGCTGCCAGAGGCCAAGGCTAGGCCATATGGTTGACATCATATGTGTGTGTGTGTGTGTGTGTGTGTGTGTCTGGAGGGGTGGTGTTCAACTGGGAAGTGCAGAGGAGCTGTGTGTGTCTGGTCATGACCTGCCTGTTATAGAGATGTATCAGTGTTTGCTTGCACACAATCATGCCATATGGTTGCCCTACAAAGGAGGATGCTGGACAGCCGTGGATCGTACATTGCAGGACGTACAGTTCACTGACTACTGCCAAGGACACAGGAACTGGTTCTGCCAGGAGTCTCACTGGCACCATCAGGCTCAAGGCCAGATGCAGTACAACTCCCTGATGGTGACTGCTGTCTGCTGGATCATTGTCCCTGATAGGACCGGGCAGGACCATGTGCCCATGGCTTGCTAAGGTGTGGTGTGTACAACAGCCTTCCTTTGGCAGTGCTGGTGGTACTGCCACTACCGGAGTGTGAATGTGCATGGCCACGTGGGCTCTCAGCTGATCTTGTTGCTGACCGACATCCACATGGCCAACGCCCCACTCCCACTACATGCTCAAGCACAGACATTGCACAGTTGAGCAATGGCAATGTCTCACCACACTGTCTATCCATGACATTGCCAAAATGACATACCCCATCACCAATGCCATGGAGGTCATCACTCATAGCAGGAAGTGCTGCATTCATGATCCTGAGTATCTGTCTGGTGTTGCAGTCAGTACGTGCCTGTGCCTCTACTCCATGATGAACTGAAACATGTGTCTGGTGACACCTGCTGTGACACTTGCAACAGGGGCTTGATGGGCAGCAGTCCTCCTTCGAGCTCCCTTGTCCATCTGCCTGTGTGGGACCTCACCTGCTCTCTGGCTATGGCTAGTGTCTACACTCATACTTGCCATAGTCACTGCACTAGCATGATCCATATCCCCACTCTCCAACTGTCCATTATCTGTGGCTGCTGGGAACTGTGTGTGTGGGCATACTGACTGTGGGTGGGGACATTGCGGGTGAAAGTGGGATTCCAACCAATGGCACAGATTCAGCCCCTGGCAACATTAACTGTGCCTTGCTATGATCACCATCATCATCAGAGTCCACTAAGACACTGGCATCAGGATGTAAGGGAGAGAGACATGAACCTCCATATTCACCTGTGAGGGGAAGACAAGATACATAAATTAATACCCTGCAGTGTAATGTTTGCTAATACACACACACACACACACACACACACACACACACACACACACACATGCACATACATGCGCACACACGCACGCGCACACAGACACATATAGGTGAGGTGGCACAAAGGCATTATACAGACCACACAGTATCTGAAGGATGACATGCATGACACACAATCAGACCACAACATACACACTCTGGATAGGCCCTCAACAACATGCAGTTCAGCTATGTACACTTAATGTTGTTAATCATATATTCCTCTGAGATACATGAGGAGTGGTAGTATGTGATGGACCTTCACCTAACACACACTGCACCGGTGTACAAAATATGGGTGTACCCCTGTATAGCACAGTGGCAACAGCTACACAAACATACTTGCCAATATGTTACAGCTCCTGTGAATAGGTCCTTGTGATGACCACAGTGATGCACTGCAGTTAACCCCACCACAAGTGAACATGCACATATTGCAATATGGCTAAGAGTAACAGTTGTGTGCATAGGAAAATGCATGCCTTTAACATGCCTAGGGTATTGGTGAGCCAAAACAAGACATTTACATACTCACCGACTTCAAGCTGCTGTTCCCCAGCCAGACCAGAGGGAAAAATGTAGTTGTGGGGGAGAGGCATTTTCAGAACACTCACACATGGCATTGGTACAGGAAAAGGATGACTTTCTGAACATGTACAGAACAAGATCGGATAGTACATCATTTGCTGTCATTTACTACAGATATGTACTTCCGTGCATTACAAAACCCCACCCACAAATGCAGTTTGACCTGACCTATGCTTCTAGATACTCCAAGGATACCAGTATAAATGATACAGTATACAAGTGATATCCACTGTGGCCTTACCTGGATGCTCTTCACCTGTTGTCTGGGTTCCACCCACCTCCATGACAGTAGTGTGGATGGTTTCCTGGGGTATGGTGGCTGCTCCAATGTTGACAAGGAACTCTTCTGCAGGTGTCAGCGGGGCCTGCATTGCAGGACCCCCGCCTGTGGCTGTACAGTCCCTGGCCAAAGCTGCAGCCCTCTGCCAGGCATGGTGAATAAGGTCAGTTGCCCTGTGCCTGACCTGCTCATACGTATGCCCATGATGACCCAGATTGCTGACGGTTTCCAGTAGGTCATTCCACAGGGTGGTGTGTTCCTGCTGCTGTTGTCTGCCCCTGCTGAACAGCACTGTGTGGTGAAGTCTTAAGCAATCCACTATTATTGCAGTCTCAGCTTTCAAAAAGGGTGGTAATCGCTGTAGCGGCATTGCACCTGAAAGACATGAACAGGGAAACACATCACAGGACCTCATACATTAGGCACTATTATGTACAGATCCTGGACATCCAGGTCTGCTAGTACTATCCACCACTAACAGCCACATCACACCCCTGCCATCTATCAGCACAGTATGTGTGTGGGTAGTGTCACCATACTGGCATTATAGCATGCATTGCACTCCTAATCCTGATGTTTCATGCTCCCCACAATGAAGACCATTAATGTACATAATCCTCCATTCATCATTTACATCAGATGCCACATGCAGCAGCTGGGGACTTTACAGAATTTCCCTACCAGGCCATACCAGCCCATCACACATCTACCATACACCTATAGGCTATGAGGCCAACCCTCTTCCCCGTGTCATACATGCACCTCAAGAGATACCTCACTCATGCACACTACACAGTCACACACTCCACATTTCTAGGACTGCTGCATGAGTGCAGGTCATGCTCCACTCTGTTAACACACACACACACACACACACACACACACACACACACACACACACACACACACACACACACACACTCATGGTAAAGTGTGGCACAACTTTGCTACCTATGGGCCCTTCAGCCCAGACTGTAAGGTAGTTCTGACTGCCACAATCCATATCTTTAACAGCTACTGTAAGGCCTCAACAAAGGGTGACAAATCCTACTGTTTGATGAGCCTATTAGCAAAATGGTAAAATGACAAGGTTTAACGATATGTGATAACTAATAAAGGCACAAGAAAATACTATATCGATGCAATGACTATACAGTTGACTTACAGAGATTCATTTAAGACAACATTGCAGCACAATCTACAATACATACATGAAACATGTAAAGCACTACTTCCATAGGTTCATAGGATGATACTAGGCTATTGGCTCAGATGCCCTCATAAGCCTAGCCCAGATCTTTGCCCATATCCCTTCAAAGTCAACACCTGTTTCCCCCGTCCAGCTGGGACACAGGCAGGATCCCGGGGGTGTCTTTTCTATTTCCCATGCAGTCATCCAGCTACTTCTTCAAGAGGGCTATAGAGGTACTCTGCTAAACATGGGGAGGGAGCATATTTTACAGACAGTGTATTGTTTGGGACACAAATCTATCCCGCCAACAAGTACTGTTCATGTCACAGACCAGGTGAGGGCCTTGCGTGTGGGTTGTGTGAGTGGAGTTTGTCTTATGAATATGCAGAAACTCCATCAAGGCTGTTTTGGAAATGGCCTTGTATGCCAGACACAGCATGCCTATGATCTGTCAGTATAAGAGTGAGTAGAGGGACAGGGCTTTCAGCCTATCTGTGCAGAATACGTGTTGCAGACCAAGGATTTTCCTGGTCAGGAACCTCTGTGGTCTCTGCAACTGCTGGATGTGCTTGGCAAGGAACATGCCAAAGGAGCCTTTCTACTCAGCAATGGGTCTGAAAACGGTGGAGTACAGGGATGTTATGGCCTCCTGGTTCCTGTATGACATACCCTTATTTGTGAGGTGAACCTCAGAAATGTATATCTCAAACGGTAGAGGCCCCAAGACTGATCCTTGGGGTGCACCACTCTTTAAGGGTCTACTATTTGAGGTGGCTTCCACTACTTTGACCAAGTGGTTACTATCATTGAGCAATTTAGCTACGCATCTGTTAACATACAGGTTGATGCCTAGCTGTGTAGGCTTATGTATCATGGCCAACTAGGGATTATTGTCAAAGGCTTTGGCTAGGTGATGGTAGGCAGTATGCACCGTCTTCCCCTCATCCATGTGTTTGTTGACCGCTTCAAAGAAGTCGACCAGATTTAACAGACCTGATCTCCCTTTAACAATACCAAGCTGTACGTGTACGGGTTCAAGCATGTTGAGGTTAATGATGTTCCTGTTTATAAGGTCCTTGATAATGCCTTCCATGCCCTTCCAGATCAAGCTAGTTAGGCTGATGTGCAATGATTATCTGGGACAGTAGATGCTACACCTTTGTGTAGAGGGATGACAGTGGCTGTCCTCCATGCAGATGGGATGACACTGGTGCTCAGGCTTTGGTTGACTACCGTGTGTAATGGAGCTGAGAGACCATGCCTGAGTTCATATAGGATGTAGCCAGGGATGGTATCAGGCCCCATGGAGACTTCAGTTTGTTGCCTTTGAGAAGACATTACAGACCTGCTCCCTGATGATGAGGGGAGGGGGGCTTGTGCTGTGCATGCCCTTGTTTACTGATGGGGGGACGGGGTGAGGTTTTCACTTAACCTGTCTGCAGCAGGTTGGCTATATTAATGCCATATCTGTATATAGTGTTATTGATCACCACTACAGAGCAGATTTGGGTGTTGCCTCTGAGGCTGCAGTCATATGTGAAGAAGGCTTTGTGATTGGCCTTGGTGAATGTGTCCAATTTGCACTCAAAGGTAGCCTTAGGGTAATTCACCTGTGACCTTATTTGCTTGTTCAGACATAGGTGAGATTGCTTCCAATTTGGCACCTGCTCCTTCTTGGCCCTGTCCAGCAAATATGTCCACCTATTATGTAGTTTGTGTATTGCTGCTGTCCACCACAGATGTTTGCTCTACCTTGAGGGAGATGATGTTGTCCTGTAAGGTATTGTTGAGTCCATACAGCTATGTAGGTGCACATATAGTATTTTGGTGTAGGCTTGAACATTACTGTTAGTTCCAACTGATGGAACTGTGGCTGTGAAGCTACTTACACCTACCTGCTCTGAGGAGATTTATAGTCAGTTTTGGAAAAGTGTTTGTTGTTTGACCCTGACAAGTGTGGGGAGGGGGGCATGGGAGATGGTAACCTCAATAGTGATGGCTTTATGGTCAGACCTTACCAAGGAGGATGACACAGTAGGAGTGCTACAGTGGCTACTCATGTTGGTTAGGACCAGGTACAGGATATATCCACCTGTCGTAGGGGTGTTGACCAGCTGATCCAATGTATTGGCATTGACAGAGCCGAGGCATCTCTATGTATTCATGTTCAGGTAGAAGAGGTCATGCACACTATGGTTGGGTAGTTAAAGTCATCCAGGATTAGGGCAGAGGGTTGAATATTGACAGATTCAAGTAAGTCCAGGTTGGTGTAGTGGGTGTACTGAGTCATGTTTGGAGGTATGTAGCTAGCTGTGATTTGAATAGGTGTTTTGCCAACATTTACCTGGACTTGCGATCTTTCCTGTGCATCATACTGTTTGGCCAGTCTGGAGGTGTGTATGTGTATGATAAATTTAAAATTCCACCTCATTTGGCTTTGAAGCCCTTCATTTGGGGTCTGAAAGTATGGTAGGATGAGTAACCTGGCAAGGATAGTGTGCTCACCACAGCTTCAAGCCAGGTTTCAGTGAATGCACAAATGTCAGCATCCTAGAGGACAAGGAATGCTTGCAATGACTTTAGTTTAATGCTAAGACACCTAGCATTTAGCAGCATTACCTTTACATTTTGTTTATAATAAGCTTTCAGGCTGGTAATTTTCTGCTCATGACTTTGCTTACAAAAGGCACTATGGCGAATGCAAGTGTCTTTGCCAGAAACCTAAAGCCCAGGGGAGAAAGATGAAGGCAATTTTTGGCAAAGCATTGTGCTGTGTCAATCATGTACTGTCATGTGATTGAGATAGCAGGGATTCTAGGCTCTTAATGATGTTGCATCTCTCACATATTGTGTTCCTAGGTGGTAGCAGCACACAGTTGTCTGTGCACATTAGGCAGTGGCTATACTGTGTCAGGATGTCCATATCAACTTGACTAGCATGAGAAAGCACAGGAAAGCACATTGTCCATCCATGGTTATCGGCATCTGTGGAAGAGAGGTCAGGGATAGTAGAGTGGGTACTATCTGAGGATAACACCTACAGGTGTGAGTATAGCTGGATAACATCAAGAAAGTACCTGCAGATGAGGGCCTCACTCACACAGGAGTGCAGGTAAGGGAAAGAAATGCAACAGAGATACCTCTCAAAGTGTTAAAACTGCACAAAAGCACAAAGCCATACACATTCTGGGTTTAAAATCACAACAATGAAGGTAAAATAGGAACACTGGGAGTGACCAATCAACCCTTGTCCCTGATCTCTTACCTCAACATCATATGGCAGACCAGTGCCAACCAGTTCACGTACTCCCAGTAAGTGCAGACAGGCCCTGGACAATACAAGATGGCATAGCAGGAAACACAAGAATCACACAAACAGATGTGACTGCAGCAAAGCCTGTAACCAGACTATGCTAAAGATATTTAAAATCCTTTTAGGTCAGTGTAAAACAGGTGAACAGATGCACACTTAAATATGACAATAGTAAACAAGAGCAAACAAATTTAAATGGATTAACCAGTTAACCAATAGTAAATTTCAGAACAGAGCCATGTTCCTGCACTCTTCAGTCGCAACTTCTAATTGCACACTCCTGCCACTAGGATGCAGGGAAACCTTCTCCAAAAAAGATGGCCTGGATTAGTGTTCAGGTTATAGTAACAAAGCTATATTCAGCAGGTCAGGATGTAGGGCATGCTACACCAAACAAGGCATACCAATGTCAGTTGAAATGAGCAGTCACAATGAGCCTTTAACCAGCAAGTTGTAGCTCAGAAGACAATAATGTAGCCTCCCCTTCCACAACCGTGCAGACCACAAACCTACTTCATGTAAAACAATTGGCCTGAAGCCCATCTGCTTAAACATACAACCTTAGCATAACAGAATTACATCAGGCTACTGACAAGCAGTAATAAATGCAGTAGAATAAGTGCAATAGAGTCACTGTAAGAACAGGCAGTGACATTAATTTGAATTAATACAGTTGGAATAGACAGAAATATAGTAACATTTTTTGTTTATAGGTTATGTGGGAAGGGATAAAATATGATCATGTCTGGTTGAGAAATTAAAGGAGTTGGGGTGGGGAGGGCTGAGCACTCCATAATGATATCTGTCTACTTAGTAGGATAAGCTGATGAGATACAATTGGGAGGTGTGTTCAAAATGAGACTTGTAGTGGGGCGGCCACGTCACATACCAACAAATATTTGAACACAACAAGGGGGAACCCTTACAACTCTAACAGAAAAGAAAACATTTAACAAAACAAATGCAATACTGGAATAAGATACAAAATACATTGTGATCAAAGCTTAACTAAAAAGCTTTAAATCGACCTTAAATGCAGAGATGACTGATACTCAGAGCACTGCACAACACAGAAACACTTCAGCTAACTACAGAAATTTGTAATTAAGAGAGGAATGCCGAGCCTCAGCTACACACACTACTTAACTGCTGCTATTCACATGTTTCAAAGGAATTATTTGGTAACCTTTCTTAACAGACCCTAGCCAAGAAATGTTAAAAGAACAACAGAACAGAATACATGCAACAAAGCAAATTTAATGCTACAATAATATACAAAATACAAGTCATCAAAGCTTAAATACTGAGCTTCAAATCTAAATTACATGCAGAGATGAGTGATACTCAGAGTAATGCAGACCACACAAACATCAGACAGATACACCATATTGCCATATATATGTAAGCGATGACACATTTGCCTAGGTCATAAAATGCAACCTATTTGTGTGTGACAGGTCTGAAAGTAAAAATCCACATTAATTCTGCGTTATCTCATATTACATCAGTGTTTCTCACCTACCTTCATTTCACAGGTAACAGTACAGACTTACAGCAAATAACATACTTCTCTGCATCAGGTGTACATATCTGTCTGATGAATGTGTGTAGCACTGGAAGCCATAACACAGTTAAACACTTTTCCAATTTCAACTCCATAATTATAATCAGTCTAGTAATTATTTATGTCTGAAGGCAATACAACAACCTGTACTTGTAGATATTTATGTCTGTTTGATGCACTGGAACTAATATAACACATTTGTAAAACAAGTACAGCCTATTTACTTGATGTTTTGGAACTCATGTCTGCATGTTTGAAGCTTCCTGCTTCTATTAATACCTACATGTGCACAGGTAATTCCTGATATACATTTCTGTTCTTTGTCAGTATGGCACACTGTGTTTACACTCTTACAGAGCAGTCATACTTCTCAACCTGTTAGAGCAAAATATCTGGACAATGGCACGCATCCATGGGGGTCAAAGGCCAGTAAATAGTGACACTTAATAAATCTAGCTGTAACACACTTAGTTGATAGCAAAATAGGTTTTGCATTCACAGGAATGCTCTGAAGGATATGACATCTGACATTCAAATGTCTGCTATTATGTTATGACTTCAGTCTTTACTGATTTGCCAGTGATTTGCCAGACAAAACACAACTGTATGAGGCATTGACTATAAATATGAGGCAAACATGTGCCACAATAAACCAGGCATCCATCAGAGCTGCTGTTCTTAAAATGTTATTACAAAAGCAAAGAATAAGTACTTTCACACATAGTGTGCTTCATCAGATCCACAAACTTAAAATATATCAAAACCATTAAATAGTAAAAACACACAATAGGCAGCCAGTTATCAAAACCATTCATGATGAAGCACACTATGTGTGAAGGCGCTTATCCTTTGCTTTTGTAATACAATTTTAAAAACAGCAGCTCTGGTGGATGCCTGGTTTATTGAGGCTTTTGTATTATGTTTTTTTACTGGGCAACTTTGGCTTGTTCTGGATACATTTTCTTCTTTCTGGTTATGAGGCAAACGTGGTCAGTCTGCAAAACTCTAGACAGTTGTGAGATATAAGCTCAGTATATAACATGCAGTTCAACACACACGTCTGTGCCAGTTGTTTACTATGCACATACCCTATATCGGTCTCTTACCTTTGTAAGACAAGCATATGTGTCACAGTAGCATTCATAGGTGACATATGAATATGTACAACATCCCAGGTAGCTAGCCTGGCACTGTCACAGTCAGTATTGAACAACAGACACTCCAGTAGTAGTCATACATGAGCTGACCTTTGCTGGGGTGACTCAGGGATGAGAACTATGATCTGTGTTACTGCAAAGAGAGCCAGCCTGAATAGCTGTAGGTGCTGGACAGCAACATCTCAGTCCAGCAAGTTTTGTTGAGACCCATTGTTTAACTTCCTATTTTAAATTATTTCATCCCCCCTTCTGCATTCCATTACATGGTTAATTGACTGACATACCTGTTATAGTGCTGAAGAGTTTTTTCAGAATAATGCAAATGTTTAGGTTTGTGTAGCTGCAGTCCATCTTTGTGTAGAAAGGTTCAGACCTGTTTTGCATAGGCAGCAGCTTGCCTTTTTCAGGTAATGCTCATGAGCAGGTGATGGACTGTGCACCAGTTGGTGTCTCCCACTTGCTAATTGCATCCAGAACACCTGTGTTGTCTTTCCATTAGCCAATGCTATAGCAACACAGTGTTATAATTAAATCCTTCATGTGGGGCTTGCCCCTTTTCCTTGGCTGTAAGGAAGACATTATGGAAGTTTGGGAGCTGCAGCTTCACAGAAGGTAGGTGGAGATACCTCTTAGAACAAGAAATGTGGAGAAAGCCCAACAAAATGCAGGGCAAAGTTCCAGAATTAGGTACAGATTGTAAGTATTGCTGTTATACAGTTTGAAGATTGCTAGATTAACAGGATTTGTCTGGACATGCATTTTCAGCTTGATTTGAAGTCTGACAGTGATATGTATATGACATACCTCTCAGCTGTCCAGATTTCTGCAGAATGCCCAGAGGTTTACCTCTTATATTTGGTGTGTTCTTCAGACAATTTCTAATTTTGACAAATCAGTAGGATAATGTAAGAAATGAAGTCACTAAATGACATCCATTTGTGTTTCAGACTTCATATCCTTCAGAAAAGTTATGTTGCAACAAACCCTGTAACACCAGAAACTTTTCCAGCTTATAACACTATTATTTAAGATATATCCCTATTTTTGTCCATCTGTCCTCCAAGTATGTCAGGCTGTGTCCAGATGACTTGCAGTAAGAGGTTCAGAGGTATGATATATCTTTATTTCGTAACTTCATTCTTGATATCATCTCAGTGATTTAGCAGAATCTCAGAAATGGTCTGAGGCAGTTGCCATAAATTTGGTCCCACACCCTGGATAGTCTGTGGAAATCTGTACAGTTGAGAGTTTTGCATATCTGGCCATTGTTAACAGACTGTCATAATTGTGTAGCAGTGTAGTGTCTAAATGTTTGTTGGGCGGAGTAGGGAAAGGGGAAGATGTGAGTGTCATAGATCCTTTTCCATCTGACTGTGCATGCTGCTACAGTTTCTAGTGGTCTATCAGCTGCATATGTTTCTTGGGGCAGACTGAGAAATGTCCTATAACACCTCAGGATTCTCAGTACACAGTGACTTGGGGCAGTATATGTAGGAGTAGTGTGTGACTGGCAATCAGGATATGTTTGTTCAAACAGTCATTATACTCTAGAGTTCAGTTGGCTTACTGGTATGTTGTGTGACTGGGGTGCATATGGTTGTGGGTAGACAATTTCTCATTGATGTCTATTTTTCCCTACAGTTACATCTCTGAGTCCATGATATATTTGCAAATGCATGAGTAATTCCCCGGAGCTAGTTTGGGGTAGTGTTGTATTGGTCTGACTGTAGGTCAGAAGTTGCTGGGTGAAATGATTGGCAGCTCTCAGTGGTTTTCCCCTTCTGTTGCATGACTGAAGCCATACCTCTCCACTGTCCAGATTCCTATAGACTGTCCAGATGTGTGGCTCATATTTGTGGTCTGTTCCCTATAGCAGTTGTGGATTTCTGACAAATCACTGAGATGAAGTGAGCATTGACATCACTAAATGATGACAATCATTTGTGTTTCTGACCTGAAATCTATCAGAAAATATCTGTTAAAACAAACAGTGATACTCTAGCAACCTTCTAAGCTTATAACAGTCATATTTCAAATATATACCTATTGTTTGGTCTTTATCCCCCCACTTTGTCAGGCTTTTAATGTTGGATGACTATCCTGCATGATATATTTACTGAAACATTACTAATTCTCCAAGCTTGTGTGGAGTAGTAGTAGCTGCTGTGACTGAAGTGCACAGGGTTCTGAGTTTAAGACTTGCCAGGGATGTGCATTTTTCCCCTTATGTTAAATGACGGTAATGCATGATATGTTTTTAAATGAATTGCAAGCTCTCACAGCTCAAATGGTGTAGCAGTACATTGCTGGGATTGTAGTGCATAGGGTCATGGGTTCAAGACTTTGTAGTGCTGACTTTTTTTCACTAATGTTAAATGACCATAATGCATTATATGTTTGTAAAAGCATTACCAATTCATACACCTCAGATGGTGTAGTGGTATGGTGTTGTGATTGTCGTGCACAGGGTCCTATGTTTGAGACTTGGCAGAGCTGATTGTTTTGTTTCTGGGCAGAACAAGGGCTGATGGAGACAAATTGATTAAAGCACTTTTAAGGAGTTGTAAGTGGGTTTGTGCGGTTTTGTGTGAAGCTAAGCAATTCTAAGAGGCATTTAAGTCCCCTTAGCTTTACTTATTGGCACTTATTCCTGCTTCAGCAAGCACTAATTTTAAATAAAGAAAAGGAAAAAGGGTGATAGGAAAGTGGTGAAATGGGGGCAAGCAGGGGGTAAAACATTAGGCAAAGCAGCTAGGGATGTGCAGCATGGGTGTAGGAAAGGACCATAGCTCTATATTTCTTCTGCAGCAACAGCTGTGACTGATGTTGAAATTTTGGAATTTACAGCCTCACAACCCACAGGAAAGAGTGTTGACAACATACATTTGTAGAGTAATTTCAGTGTAGATTGATTTACATTACTGGACATGGGGGAGAAATGTAGAGCTGTATATGGGGCAATGATTTTTTTGCGGGACAGATGCCATTTTTTTTTGTTAAGGTGAGAGTGGGTTGTTGGGGAAGGGCTGTAGGTATGTTTGGGGAGGTAGGGTGAGTAGGATAGGTTGTATTTGCCAACAGACAAGACACACAAGACAGCAGCCAGTGGTGGTATATGATACATGAGAGGAGTAAACACCTTGGACGAGGAGACTGGTTGGGAATCAGAGGCCCATGAGCCCCAAATGGATACAGTGGGACTGAGATACCCACCCATGAGCAGTCACCACTGCACCTTCACTGCTCCAAGGTGGCAGTGCTGGTGTCTGGAGAACAGGGGCTTCCTGGCCCTCCAGGTGCAACAGGTGGTCCTCCATCTGGCACAGCCATCCATCCAACTCAGAACTGATGACGGTGTGCACCATACCCTGGAACCTGTGGCAGGTAACAGGCTCCTCTCTGCACCAACACTCAGGGGAAGATGGGCCCCGTCCCCTGAGGCAGTTCCACCTGAAGTTGGTGCAGTACCAGCAGAGGAGGAAGTTCCACGTGGGGTCCTGGACATGCTGGAGCCTGGTGCCACAGCCATATGAGGTGGAACAGGCAGATCCACTGGGATCTGCCTTCCCAAGCGTGCTATGGTATTGAGGTTTTCCAAAATATACTGGTTAGTCATGAACAAAACATTTCAAAATTAGTTATAACAGCATGTGTGGGTGTTCCAGTTAACCCAAACCAACAGATATGAAACAGTTGCATAGCAAACAGAACATATGCATAATTGGAACAACAGTAAGCATTGTAACAGCATGCCAGTTACATTGACAGCAACAGGACACCAACAATGGTATTTGAACAAGGTGTGTTACTATGCAACCAATTAAATATATGAACAATAATAGAACACAAGTCCCAACATTAGGTTTTGAGAAAAACCTACCCGTAGTATATGAATAATAATTAGTGATGCAGATGAGGGGTGGGGAGAGAGAGAAACGTCCATTAACAACTGTATATGCTTCTATTTTTCACAACTGTACTGCTCAATACTCTACAGGTCTCCCTCACTTTACATCTACCTATGGCCCATAGCTTCTGTAGCACATACATACTTGTTAAACTGTCGACCTGGAATGGTATGGGGCAGACTGTGACAACTATGGCTACATTACTAGAGTGGGTTTGTACATGTCAGGGTTACATACCTGAAAAAGAAGGGGTACCTTACACTGATGTTGTGTGAGTCTGCTACTGGCATACTTCACCTGTATTCCTATCTGTGTCCAAGGTTATTGGCAGCAGTGACCACTAGTGATGACAGCATGACACTTGAGAGACATGTATTGGGAAGAGTGCATGGTGTATATACCTATCCTGCTGTCATTTGCAGGCATGGGTTTGGACAGTGGAACAGTTGTACACGGTATATTGTTATACCCTTCATACAGCTACTACAAACATCTCTTTACCTGTAAGACCTGTAGTGAAAATATCTGTTACCACTATCTTGCTGCTTCTACAAATATTCAAGATTTCTTGAGTGTATATATGCACACATCTCAGTACCACTCCCTGGATTTGAACCATGTCTATGTGTGCTAAAATGAACAAGGCTATTTCACATCACACTGAGTTACTGGGGAACTTCTGTCTGTTGTTTGACTGTTTTCTGCCTAATAATCAGTGGGTTAGACAGTCTGACCTTTTAATCCTGAGATTCATGCATGACAGATAGTGTACTGTGTATTAATCCTTTGAACTAATACAATCTGGAAAGCAAAGGTTAGCACAAGGCAATGCAGCAGGGAACACACTATAATACATTAGACATTACTATTCAGGGTTCAGATCTTAGTACATAACATAGTTCATATTTCATTTATATCTTGTTTTATAGCTCCACTATCTAGTGTTTTGCATAATAGCTGGTTCTCAGAACAACCTCAGTTAATTCATGCTGTCAAAGCCATATTTGCTGTGAAGAACCTGCACACATTCTATTTCTACAACAACATACCCAGAGTAAACACAATAGTTTATAGTATAAGTCTTTATTTTAGTAATATGACACAGTGCCTTACTATTGCATATCCTATGGATCAATATTAGTCTGGCAAACTGTATTTATTCATAAGAAACATAACACACTATACATACTGGCAGTAAACCATTTACTCCTTCTTATTTATTGCACTATATACTGCAAGATGGATCTGTACTCACCAGCCTGTCGGTGCAGCCTTGGCAGTCTGTAAGCATGGTCCACAGCATTGCTAGTACTCTCCGCTGCAGCTGTAGGGGGAAAAAACAAACATTATGCATACCTGTCTATCGCATACTCAGGCTAGAATTTGGTACAGCTATGGATGGGATACTTACAAACTACTGGAGCATTCTGTGCCTGAGTATCTTGGATCCTTTGGGCCAAGAGTGCCCTCTTCCTCTGCTTTAGGTAGTCATAGTAATGATGGACCAGCTCACCAGGTCGTGGGATTCCAGTTGCACTGGTGAGATCATGTGCCAGAAGATCCCAGACCTCCCCTTTGTATTCTGAGTTCTGGAACTGGCCCAGCAGCAGTCTGTCATCATGGTGTTCAACAAGGAGTCTAGCTATGATCCTGGACTCCAGAATGCCCCAGTGCTGCACCCAAAAGTATGCTCCCTCTCCAATGCCAGACATGGTTCCTGCACAGATCAAACTACAACAGGTTCTAGCTGTATTCTCACCTGTGCAGTTTAAATAAGGCCATATTCCCACCCTTTGCTGTCACTGGATTATTTTGAAAATGTTGACCACAGCTTAGCGGTGTGCAAATCTGCTAAGCTGAGTTGAGTAGCGCTTAAAGGGAAAAATGCTGAGCAGTGGTTAGCAGTGTGCAATTCCACTTAGCTGGGCCGCCTGCTGCTTAGAATTAATGTCTAAGCAATGCTCAAACCAGTTGAGGAGAGCTGAGCACTGCTAAACATTGCTCAGTTTTCATTTACAAAATATTAGGATTGTAAATTAATTAATCATTACTGACATATTATTCAGTGTTTATGATTTACTTTACATGATGTCCCCATATGTGCTTTCATTACATTAACTTGGGATGTAACTATACTGTATGGGATACTTGTGTATAAATGGGTGATTTCACATGTTATATGCATTGACACTTCCATTTTGAACCAGCTACACTTCCCTGGTTAACAAATATCAATTACTGCATAATTTAAAATAAAACAAAATTCACCAATGCTTTCTAATGTAAAAATAAAGGACCTGTCTTGGCACTGGAGCTGTGAACTGCTGCGTGCAAAGCCAGGACTCTAACCATTACACTATCTCACTGTTGAGGATTTTTGCTATACATTTGTATTTAGCTCCTATGAGATGTTTAAGCATTGCTGAGCAGAGGGCCGTGATGTACAAACCCACTCATCTATGCTTAAACTTAACTTAGAATGGGAAAAAATTAATACAAGCAGTTTATTTACACGTATTAATACTAATTGTAATTCATATTTGCTAATGCACAACCTGCTATTCTATCAACTCTGTAAGTCTGTATGGGCAATATCAGGATAGAAGTCACTACATAATGACATGCACTTGAGTTTTAGACTTCTAATCCTTCTGAACATGTTATATCTTAATACAAACCCTGTTCCTCTATCAACTTTCTAAGTTTGTAAGGGCGGTATTTAAAATCTGTCTCTATATGTCCCCCCATCATTTTAGGCTTTGTCCAGATTTTGTGCTCTAAGAGGTTGAGAGGTTTGCCCCCATCATTTCAGGCTTTGTCCAGAGTTTTTGCTCTAAGATGTTGAGAGGTATGCCCCCCATCAATTTAGGCTTTGTCCAGATTTTTAGCAGTAAGAGGTTGAGATGTATGATCAAAGAACCTATCATACACTGACTGCATTGCTTCCCATTTAGATTCCTATTTACAGTGTCCACAGACACTGAAAGTATTTAGAATGTGCCAATAGGCACTTTGACAATGCAGGGGTTGCATGACAGTACCTGTCTCACAACCCCTGCATTGTTTCCTATTTCAATTCCTGCTTTCATTGTCCACAGACAGCGAAAGCAGTTAGAAAGTGCTGTACAGCACTTTCAGCATGCGAGGGGTGTGTTGAACGTGCGAGCACTACTGAAACCCGCCCACTGCACTCCTTCGTGTTTGTGTCCGCAGAGCCATTATCAGTAGAGCACCTTCATTAATATGTAGGTTGTGCTGCTGTCAAGGCTATGCAGATGTGGACAACATTCACTCTGTGTCAGAATAACAGTATTCCTACATGGAGTTTATTGAATCCTGGGGATAGTTTTCCTAGTGTTGATTTTTAGGAGTGTTATTAGAATTTCAGCAGTTTTAAAATTTTTATTTTATATATATATATATATATATATATATATATATATATATATATATATATACATACATATTTTTAACATCTTTTACAAATGTATTTTTATATTCCATGGCATATATGTATTCCGCATTTATACTGTATTTATTTTGGGGGGGGGGTTGTGTGGTATTTTGTATTTATTCACATATAGGACTGCCAACATTTTGATTGTATTGACTTGTATTTAATTAATTATTTGAATTATTTTTGTAATTTCGTGTTGAACTAGTATAAAAGGAAGTGTCTACCTCTTGATAAGTTATCGGATGAAGTCTAGATTATCTGGACGAAAGTGCTTATCTTTGAGGACATTTTCTGTGATTTGTTTTAATCCAATTGAATAAAGTGAATATCAGGTACATTTCAATTGTTTTTTATCTGGAACATTTGGTTACTGGTGAGTGGGTCCAATCCAGCTCCTTCACTTGGGCTTATTGTCTTCAGAATTTCAGTATTGTTAAATGTGGGTATTACCTTTGGAAGTAAGGTGATGATTATGGAACTTTTACAGATGATTGCTATACCATCTGCATGCTTGTTTTGTTTGTCATGCCTGAGTATATTGTGTCCAGGGGAAAAGGGGTGATCTTGGTATCCATTATTTCATTTTTAATCAGGTTTCAGTAGCTATGACTAAATCAGGAATGTATGTGGCAAGGCAGGCATATATGTCATGGATTTTATTGTGCACACTTTTTAGGTTCATATTTAATAAGTTGAGTTTGGGTTCAGTTTTTTGCTGAGATGTATTAGATGGTTGGTTTATTTTGGGGTTGGAAGTGATGGTTTTATTAACAGTGGGACCTGGGTTGGGGATCAGCAAAACAATGAGGAAAAAATAAGTCAGAGTGCAGTAGAAAATTGCTGGCTCAGAACTCAAAATGGTAACGCAAGAAGAGAAATAAACTTAAGGAAGGGAGGCAGTGGACTGTTAAAAACAATTAATTAAGCACAGTTAAAGGAGAAAATACCAATGACACTATTGTGATCTAAGATGATGGATCTATTATAATGGACAAAGTTCTTTGTTTTAGGTTGCCATAATAATTATAATATATTTAAAACTATAGCCCACAAACTTGTGTTCAAACTACAGACTTCACTGTTACATACATAACTGTTTGCAAGGACTCTTTTATAGCAAAATAAAAACACACTAAAGATACAGCTGAGTGTACTGAATTAATGCTGACTGTGCAATGATACTAGGTCGGAGCTGAAAGTGGTTTAATGACTGTCTTGGGAAAGGAGAAATAAGAAATGAAAGGGGGGGGGGTGCAAGGGTTATTTCCTTGAAGGTATTCAGTTCCAGTAAAGAAAGTCAGGAGTTTATAACTAATGGGAATAAAACATCTAGAAAAAAAAATAAAATATAAGAGAAATAGTCTGAGTAAGAGCAGTATGAGTAAATGTCAGTGTCTGTTAGGAAGTAGAAAGTAAAAGCTGATCAGCAGGATGTCAGAGGAAGAGGGATTACAAACTATAAGGCTATTGCTTACAAACTAGGACATTGAAGCATTTATCTTCAGACTAGTTACTATGTAGGCTAAAGAGACACAGAAAACTGGATGTCCCTAACACTTAATTTAAAGTAGAAGGACAGAGGTGGCACACAGTTTGTCCTAAATAAATGGTGGGTTGAGTGAGTGGACTCAATCTATTGGATAAGCCTGCTGTGTGTATGCTTTAGAGATGTTTCTAGTGAACCTGTTGAAAAAAAGAGAAAGAAAACAAAGATATATTTAAGGTTCAGTAGAAATCCAATCAAATTACTAGGGTTGTTACATTATTATATTTGTCTTTTTAGTTTGTTTGCAAACTGCTGTTTTTTCAGACACAACTTATTACTTCCTTGACATGATTTTTGGATCTAAAGTTAAAAAATAAAACTGACATACTCTGCAAAACATCTGGAACTGCCATGACTTGGGACGCCCTCCTCAGATCACTGGGTTAATTCACTGATATTTTTCACATTTATTACATTGTTGTCTGGCCCTGTTAGTGTGTGTTGAAAGGATGCAGGAAGAAGTTGAAAAGTAAGGCAAAATGTGACAAAGTAATCCAATTGAAGTGGGAAGAGCATAATGTGGGAACCAGGGGGTATATGCAAAGGGAAGTGTGTGTGTGTGTGTGTGTGTGTGTGTGTGTGTGTGTGTGTGTGTGTGTGTGTGTGTGTGTGTGTGTTTTGTGGAGGAATGGACAGTAGAAGGTGTGCCATAGTGTCCTTTCCCAGGAAACCATTTCATAGGTTCATAAGTTCATATGTTCATATGGCATTACTAGGTTAATGGCTCAAGAGCCTTTACAAGCACAGCCAGTTTTACCCAAATTTTACCCAATTTCCTATTCCTATGGGAAAGATAACAAGGGTCAGCAAGTGGGGTTTTGGCTATTTTTACACACTGCCTCTGTTGATAAGGGACATGGACACCCCTACAGCAATGACCTTGGTCCAGAATATGCTTGAAGATGCTCAGAGAAGGCCTCTGGTTCATGTGACTAGGATGCTTTTTGCAGAGGAGGGGGAATCTCTGGGACACATATCTGTCTCTCCAGCCTGATCTATTCATGTCAGAGATCAGGTTTAGATTTTAAGAGTGGGTAACACGAATGCAGTTAGTTTTGTGAATATGCAACATTTCTCTCAGGGCTGGATCAGTGAATGCCTTCTAGGTCAGGAAAATATCAACACTCGGTAATCAGTAGGAAACTGAATACAGTGATAGGGCCTTTAATCAGTCCACATATGATACATTGGTTATACCCTGCTAGCTGGAATTTTGTAAATAATTCTATGCCATTTCTGAATATTAATATGTTTCATATGCTTGTCTTACAAATGTAAGAGAACTATATGTTATGTGGATATTAAACTACTGGTGTAGAAGTGTGTGTTGAACTGTATGTTATGTACTAGACTTCAAGAATATAACCACAATTTACCCTACTGGAAAAGAACAGAAATGTATATAAACTATATGCCTATGCAAATGTATGTTTTGATGGAAGAAGCTGGAACATGCAGAGTTAACTTGCAAACCCTCAAGAAAATAAGTTGAAATTGTTTACGTCTGTGTTATCTCAGTTTCAGCTCAGCAAGAAGACAGGATGTCTAGAGCTAGAAGTGCTTCTATTGTCTTGAAACAAAAATAATTACTAGGTTTAAAATGTAAAATGCTTATTTTATGACTTCCGGTTCTAGTCAAACTTCTGAGAACTGAAGACATGTGGGAAAAAATGATGTCATCCCAAGCTGACCCAGCAGTAAAATGTGGCATTAATTTAAGAACTTTCTCAGAGAGAAAGTCTATGCATTTTGTATTTGTCTTTGCACTTAGAAACATCCCACTCATGTGTATGTTGCTGAACTAAGCACTTATTTCCATAGGTGGGTGAGTGGATGTCAGGTCACCACTTTTGAATGGCTGGCAGACTTTTTGATGAGGGAAGAATCCTTTTGCACTTTACCTGAGGACATGAGAATTTAGTTAGCTGATAGAGAATGCATTACTACAGTTGAGTTGAGGAAGAAGGGAGACCTATACCTATCAAGCAGGCATCACTGGACAGGAAAGGGACATTCAGTGCCGCTCATGGGTCTAAGCGAGCCCATGATGGGCAGCCCAGACTACTCTAACATGGTTTGCCAGTAGCAGGAAAAGCCACTAGTCCAGGTACACATCCAGGGCCAAGGGTTAAATGTTTTAAATGCAACCAGTGGGGTGATGAGCCATATAGATGACCATGGAGGAAAGGTGGGGGATAAAAGGTGAAAGAGCCAGTAAGTGAGAATGACAAAGAGCCAGCAGTAAGTTGTCTCAAAACAACAAGAGTACCAACTTACCACCTTGCAGAGGTCCTGATAGGGAATGATTTTTATAATGCAGTACAATGTGTGCATGCAGTTATATGCAGTCAGGCTTGGAGATAAGCATGTGGGTCTGGTAGCCTGGGACAGACCCAGACAACAGCACATTTGCAGCCAGGACTGGTGAGATGGTTACTTCAGGGAGGCAGCTACCCTGTTGCAGTGAGACTGAAGTTGAGCCACAGCTGCTTGTAGGTACTGATGTTCCCTTGGACAGAGTGACTGCAAGGGCAGACGTGAGTAGTAGTAGTAGTAGTAGTACCCAGGCTGACAGTGAGGCACCACTGTCAGAGGATACCAGACTACCTGTGGAATGGGAGCTGGGAAGGGTTACAAAGAGAGAGTTGAAACAGGCTCAGCTCTCAGACCCTACATTACAAGGCTTGAGGGAGGTAGCTAGTGAGGCACCTGATTTTCAAGGGAAGGGGGAATCTGTATACTGTGACAAAGTGCTACTGTACAAAGAGTGGACCCCTGAGGGAGGGCTAAAGTGTGAGAGAATACAGCAGTTGGTAGTTCCCAGAGCCCACCATCTGGCACTTTTAGCCATAGTCCCTGATATTCCCTTTGCAGGTCATATGGGCATAAAACATACAAAGAGACATATTATGCAGAACGTCTATTGGCCTGAGATTTCTAGAGATGTAACAGTGTACTGCAGGAACTGTGAATGGTGCCAAAAGGTGGGAAGGCAGGAGATAAGGTGAAAGCTCGTTTGATGCCTTTGCCTGTGATTGAGGAGCAATTTCATAAGGTAGCTATGGATATTGTGGGGACTCTGAGTACACCAAGTCCAACAGGGAAAAAGTGTATCCTAATGGTAATAAATTATGCTACCAGATACCCTGAGGCAGTAGCTATGTCCTGCAATGAGGCAGAAAAGGTGGCAAAGGCTTTGGTAGAGATTTTCAGCAGGGTAGGTTTCCCAAAAGAAATACTGACAAATGTGCCAATTTCATGTCAGACCTGCTGACTTGTCTGTGGAAGCACTGTGGGATGAAGCACCTAAAGACCAAACCCCTACCATCCCCAGACTAATGGTCTTGCTGAGAGGTTACACTCTACACTCAAGATGATACTATGGGCATTTGCAGACCAGTTTTAGAGGGTGTGGGACAAATATTTGCACCATCTGTTGTTTGCTTACAAAAAGGTTCCTCAGGAATCCACAGGTTTTCACCCTTTGAGTTATTGCATTGGCATAGGGTGAGGAGATCTCTAGATATTATTTGAGATGAGTGGGAGGGTGAATGTGAATCCCACAAGGAGCCTGTTGTGTCATATGTCCGAAACCTCAGGACAAGGCTCAGGAACTCATGGGCTTGGCCCAGGAGAACCTGGCAGAAGGCACAACAGCAGAAAAAAGTCTAGTATGACAGGAATGCTCAAGCTAGAGAGGATACTGTAGGGCAGGAGGCAATGGTTCTCATTCCTGTCAGATACAACAAGCTGCAATCAGCTTGGGAGGGACCCTACAAGTTGTAAGGAAGGTCAGTGATGTTAACTACTTGGTAGAACTGCTAGGCAGGAGTCAGGGGCACAAACTGTACAATGTTAATATGATGAAACCTTACCATGACAGGGAGGCCCTTGTGCTGAGTATTTGTAGTACAAGGCTGGAGGAGTTTGAGAAGGATCTATGACTACAGGGAACCAGGCAGAAAAATGCCAAGTTACTAAGTTGGAACTTAGGGTTGCAAGCATATGATATGAGAGTGCAGCCCCACAGTGGGGTTAGAAATGCCAATGCAGATGGCCTCTCAAGACAGGGAATGAGGTAAGGTATTTTCAGATAGGCTCACCCATCTCATGCAACGTTTCTCAAGGGTCACTTGAAAAAACAAGCTTGAGTTTTCGGGGGGGGGGGGGGTGTGAGGCTGCCAGCCCAGCTAGCTGGAATTTTGTAAATAATTCTGTCATTTTTGAATATTAATATGATTTGCATGCTTGTCTTACAAATATAAGAGACTTAGATGCTATGTGTATATTAAACGCTTGTTGCAGAAGTGTGTGTTGAACTGTATGTTATGTACTGAGCTGCAAGAATGTTATCATAATGTACCCTACTGGAAAAGAACCAAAATGTATATATGTAAACTACATGCCTATGCAAATTAATGTTTTGATGGTAGAAGCTGGAACATATAGATTTAACTTGCAGACCCTCAAGAAAATAAGTTGAAATTGCTTACAATTGTGTTATCTCAGTTTCAGCTCAGCACAAAGACAGGATGTCTAGAGCTAGAAGTTTTTCTATTGTCTTGAAACAGAAATAATTACTAGGTTTAAAATGTAAAAGTGCTTAACTGTTTTACAACTTCCAGTTCCTGGCAAACTTCTGAGAGATATGTATTTTTGACATGGGGTGCTAAATTCTAAGTTTCTGTTAGCCTGGGACCTGGAGGCAGGTGGTAAAGAGTGATGTCATCCCAAGCTGACTGGGCAGAACATGTGGTATTAATTTAAGAACTCTCTCAGAGAAAAAGTCTGTGCATTTTGTATTTGTCTTTGGACCTAGAAACATCCCACTCATCAGCACTTCTGCCTGCATCTGGCTTATAGTATGTAACTAGGGAAAAGTGAATATATTTTAAATATACATAGGAATATATTGAATATTAGTTTAGATGTTTTCTGTGTTTATTTAAGACTGTCCTGCAATGTTGTTTTCAAATATTTCCTGGGATTCTGAACTCTGTAGTTACTGTATTGAGTTATGGAGTATTGTCTTGTTCTTGTATTATTTATTATTAAATATATTTAAGCATTTTAGTTCTGGCTGTTTTGTTTAGAGATATTTAAGCTCTGAGAGTACTTGCATATGTATTTGGTGACACTGTATGGGCCACTCCAATAGCCTTGAATGTCTTGGTCACACTTACCATTTGGATAATAGTAACATCACACAGTAGGATTGGTCATCCTTTGGGAAGGGCCTTATAGTAGCTGATAAAGAGCTGGTTGGTGGCAGTGATAACTACATTTTAGTCTGGTCAGAAGGTGGTACAGCTATTAAACCTGTGTCAGCCTTCCCCTGGAGTATGTTTGTGTGTGTGTGTGTGTGTGTGTGTGTGTGTGTGTGTGTGTGTGTGTGTGTGTGTGTGTGTGTGTGTGCGTGTGTGTGTGTGTCTGTGTCTGTGTGTGTGTGTGTGTGTGTGAGTGTGTGTGTGTGTGTTTGTATGCAAATCAAATCTCGAAGTGAGTGTGTCAGCTACTTGGGTAGGACATGAAACAATGGCTGGACAGAGACGGTGATGCAGGTTTTAGCTTGACTGCTCAGCTGTGATCTTAACCCTATAGCTGTGCCAGTGGGGAGTCATATTGTGGATCTGGAGAAAGAGGGAGAAACCATCCCCAGAGTGACTGTGATGTCTGTGTGCTCTTAAGGGAAAGTGTACTTTACTGTGTGTGTACTTGCCATCTTCCCAGTGTGATGTCCCTCACTGGTGCTAGTGGTGAGGACTGAGGCTCCTTGATTACTGAGCCAGTGCACGGGCATCACACCCTGTATTTTTGGTGAGAATCCCCTGAGGATGTTCCAGCTCTTTCAGTTGCATGGCAAGGTATATGCCAAAAGATGCATTGTACTTGAATATTGGTCTGATGATGGCTGAGTACAGTGGAACTATGACATCCTTAGGTTTGGCTGCCATGCCCTTAATTATAAACTGAACCATATAAAAGGATTTTCTCACCACCGTGGACTAATGGTTTTTCAAAGTTCAGATTGCTATCTATCTGAGTACCAAGAGTTCTCATCACTGGTTCCACCCTTAAGGAGAGTGCTATCAAGATTGTAATTTGCAGGGATATTAGATTTCCCAAAGGGTATTATCATGCAGTTCTTCACATTTAGTTTGAGGCCATGCATCTGACACCAATCATTAGTTTGCATCAAATCTTTCTGTAGGATATAGTCATTGTTTGGGGATAGCAAAAGACCATCTACATTAGCCTTGACATCTGAGAAGTAAATCCCAAACAGGAGGGAGGCCCAGCCCTGAGCCCTGTGGTACTCCATTGGTGACTTGCCTCTTGCTGGATGTGGAGTACCACAGGGCTCAGGGCTGGGCCCTGAGCCCTGCGGTACTCCATTGGTGACTTGTCTCTTGCTGGATGTGGATTCCCCCATTATAATTTCATGTGTCCTGTCAGTGAACTATCTGACTATCAATCTGGTGATATAGAAGTTTATGCCCAAATTTGTGAGTTTATCTATAATACTCAAGTGAGGTATTGTGTCAAATGCCTTGGCCAGGTCAAGGTATGCAGTATGCACAGTCCTACCTTCATCTAGGGCCTTGGTAACCTTCTTAGATTCATAGGTTCATAGGTTCATACTAGGCTATCTGCCCTAGGGCATTTATAGGCCTAGCCAGAGTGTGTTTGGCTTTTGCCACCCATTTTAAATTAATTTTGCTATGCTCTTTTTCGAGGTCAGTATACTGTGCCTCTGTCTAACAGTGACACAGAAGTGATACCCAGGGTAAACCTATGATCTCCCATCCACTCATCAAGATTGCTCTTGAAGAGAGTCAATGAGGGACTCTGCCTAACCTGGACTGGGATTTTATTCCAGAGTGAAGGGAGCCTCTGGGTTATGAATCTGTCCCTGCAGCATGTCCTATTTATTTCAGTGCTGAGGTTCAAGTCTCTCATGCGCGTAGCTCAATGGGATTTGGATTTTCTGAGGTGCAGCATGTCTATTAATTCCGGGTTAGACATGGCTTTATACGTCAGGCACAGTTCATCTTTGAGCAGGCGGTATGCCACTGAGTAGAGCTGGAGTTTCTTTAACCGGGCAGCATATGGCATCTGTTTGCACCTTTTGATCCTCTTGGTGAGGTACTTTTGGGGTCTTTCCAGTTGCTGCAGGTGTCTGGTAAGGTACATGCCAAAAGGGGCATTGTACTCAATTATGGACCAGATGAGGGATGAGTAAAGAGGCACAATGACCTCCCTTGATCTAGATGTGAATTATTTCATGATTAGGTGGGCTATATAAAATGTTTTTCTAACCACTTTGGCCACGTGGTTGTCAAATGAGAGATTGCTATCAACTTGGGTCCCCAGGTCCCTAATTACTTCTTCTGTACTTAATGGATTACCACCTATGTGGTAATTTGTGGGCATTTTGTTTTTGCTAAAGGGGATGACTATACACTTTTTGGTGTTTAGCTTGAGGCCATGGCTCTGGCACCAGTTGTCTGTTTCTAAGAGGCCCTTTTGGAGGATGATTTTGTCAGCTGGAGAGTCGATTATGGCGCCCAGTTTGCAGTCATCTGTTAATCTGGTCAGCCACAGTCCTTCCGTGTTGGCCTGTACCTCCAAGAAATATATACCGAACAAGAGAGGTCCCAGGACTGAGCCTTGTGGGACACAACTTGTAACTGGTTTGGAGTCTGACATGGCTCCAGCAATTCTAACCATGTGGGTTCTGTCCTTGAGCCAGTTTGCAACCCATCAAGTGACATAGGGGTTTATATTTAAGCTGGTGAGCTTATCTATAATGCTTGAGTGGGGTATTGTATCAAAGGCTTTTGCGAGGTCCAGGCAGGCTGTGTGGACCACCTTCCCCTCGTCAATGGTCTTGGTGACTGTTTCAAAGATATCAACCAGGTTTAAGAGGCAGGATCTGCCCTTAACAAAGCCGAACTGGGTAGGATCCAGTGTCTGTAGGTCCCCAATATCTTTATTTATGAGGTCCATGATGATCCTTTCCATAGCTTTGCAGACCAAGCTAGTCAGGCTTATGGGACGATAGTTTCCAGGATCCGTTGAGGCACCACCTTTGTGGAGAGGGACCACTGTTGCTGTACGCCACTCTTTGGGTACATATCCTGTAGTAAGGCTGAGATTGAACAGTAGTTTTATATTTGGGTTTAGTTCTTCTTGGAGTTCATGTAGGAAGCAGCCCGGGATACCGTCTGGTCCCATTGATGCTGTGTTTTTTGCTTTGGAGAGGGCGGCTCTTACCTGAGCATCTGAAATGTCAGGGGGCAGCACTCTGCTGGGATAGATATTTGCCCTTTTGGTGGGGGGGGGAGTTTGCGCTGAACCTGTCAGCTAGAATGTTGGCAATGTCTGTGGGGTTGGTGTATTTTTTTGTCATTTTGGACTAATTCTGAGCATATCTGGGAATTCCCACCCAGGTTCCTAACATAATTAAAGAAAGCCTTGTGATTATCCTTAGTGTCCTGTGCAATTTTTCTCTTGAAGCTGGCCTTAGACGATTTTATGAGTGCCTGTAGTTTTTTACTAATACTGATCAGAGATGCCTTCCCTTTTTGAGATTTTGCTCTATCATGTAGTAGCTTCCTCCTTCTATTGCATAGTTTGTTTATGGCTGGGGTCCACCAGACAGGACATCTGCCTTTGGAGGATTGGGTCTTGGTTTTATTTGGGATTGCATGATCCATGCATTCCTGAAGGTGTTCATAGAATGCATTTATAAATGATTCTGTGGTCTGGGCCGTATTTTCCACAGGCCCGGGGGCTTTGAAGGATTCCACCTTGGTTTTGAGGAGTGTAAAATTTGCTTTAGAGAAGTTTTTCACTGTGGTTTTCTGGGCAGGGGGTAGGGTCGGGATGTGAATATCCAGTGAGATTAGTTTATGGTCTGATCTTACCAGTGAGGGATACACTTCTGGTCTGGAGCATAGAGTCCCCATGTTGGTGATGATCAGGTCCAGTATGTTTTCCCCTCTTGTGGGAGTGGTAACAAGTTGTTCCATAGCATTTGAGTTTATAAATTCTAGGAACCTTTGGGCTAGGGTGTTGGAGCTAGAGTAATGCTCCCAGTCTATGTTTAGGTAGTTGAAGTCGCCCAATATAATGGTGTTTGGAGAGATCTTCATATTTTCCAGTGTTCTCAGGAAGGCTGAGTGGGGTTCCTGGGTTTGGGAGGGTGGTCTCTAGCAGGCTATAAACTGGAAGGCAGTTTTACCCACTGTTAGTTGCACATGAATAGTCTCTGATGCTTCGTGCTGTGCCACCAACCTGGAGGTGTGGGTATCTTTGATGAATATTGATACCCCCCCCTCCTTTTGTGGTTCAGTCCAAGTTTTGGGGCCGAAAAGCATGGTATGAGGTATAACCTGGTAGTGCTGGGGTGCTCTCAGGAGCCTTGAACCAGGTTTCTATTACTGCACAGATATCGATGTTCTCCATGCTAAGGAGAGTTTCGAGTGCATGCATCTTGAGGTTTAGACTTCTGGTGTTGAGTAGCATTACTCTTAGTTTCTTATCCCTTGTGATACCTATGGAGGTGGGTTTGTCTTTTGAGCCTTGCCTAAAAAAGGCACTATGGGGGTAGCAAGAGCCTTTGCCAATATCCGAAAGTCCAGGGGTGACAGGTGCAGGCCGTCCCTAGTGAAGCATTCTGGCTTGTCGAGCATGTCATCCCAGGCTGACAGGCATTGGATCCCCTTTGAATGACACCAATATTTAAGCCAATTGTTGAAATTGATCATCTTGTCTTCATATTGTGGCATCATTCTTGGTGAGGGTAAGATGCTACTCAAGGTCAGGGTCATACCGGCCTGGGCTAAATGCTCAGAGAGCTCCTCTATGTCTCATTTCATGTAGTCCAGGGAGGTACGTCTCAGGTCATTCACACCAGCATGGACAATGACTGAGTCATATTTGTACTTGCCTTGGAGTGACCTGAGTGCTTGTGTTATGTGGCGGATCCTAGCGCCCGACAGGCAGCTCACCGTGACCTTCTCCTTGTTCAGCCTGGGGAGTGGGACGTCAGTGTGCCTAATGATAGAGTCACCTATTACAAGTGTATCAGGTGTGTTGTTTAGCCTTAAGGGCTGTGACTGTTCAGCACACTGGCTTTGTGAGCTATATGTTGCACGTGTTTTGTTTTGGGGTAGTGGTTGCTTGGGTGTCCACTTTGGAGGTCTCTGCTGCTTAGGCAGATTTTTAGTTAGAGCCTCCGAGTATGTTTTTGTGTGTTTATGTGTTTGGTTTGCTGTCATGGTAGGTCTATGTGAGACTGGAATTGTAGTGAGTGTGGTTTCCTTCCCCTCCTGACTGGTTACACCAGTACTGAGTTGAGAGAGCTTAGCCTCCATTTTGGCTATATGGTTGCATCTCTCACGTGTTGGAATTTGTTGGGAGGAGGAGAGGGTTGTCTGTGTACATGAGGCAGTTGTAACATTGCCTCAAGATTCCCAGATTCACCAGCTGGACCAGAGAGGAGATTGACAACTGACCTTTGGACATGCTAGAATAGTATTGGGAATTCCTTTATAATTGAAAAAAGGGCCAATGGAGAACAAGGTACTCAAGGGGAGTTTGTGAGGGTGTAGTGCTTTTAATTTTTTAGTGCTGACTTATATAATTGCTTTAGTGAACAAGTGCCAGGTAACTTAAATGCAATGTGTTACAGGTAACTTAAATGCAAAAATGACAAACAGTAATTTTCTTTCAAGTGAAACAAGGAAATAAGTACAGTAAGCAATGCAGATATCACTAGGGATCCACAGAAGCGCTGAAAAGCCGCGTTTTAGGTGGAATTAGCTTTTCAGGGAAATAACAATCAAACAAACAACAAGCATACAAACAAACCTAGATTCAGCAGGCCTGGATCTAGTCTATGCTACAACAAACAAGGTGTACCAATTTCAGTTTGAAACAGTTCAAATATGCAGGCACTATAAGCCTTTAACCAGAAATTCCCAGCTCAGAAGGGCAGAGTCCAGCCTCTCCTCCCACAAGAGTGCAGACTACGAACCTTCTTAATGTAAAATAACTGGCCTGGAGCCCAAGTGCTTAAACCAGAACTAATACACTTTTAGAATAACAGACACTGAACCCTCAATCAGCAGATTCTTCTCAAAGATGTCCACCAGACTGAGCAGGCAGAACTTCCCCTTAATAAATCTGAACTGAGCTGAGTTGAGTGTAGAGTCTGGAGATGTCCTATATGGTTGTCAATCAGGTCCGTGATTATCCTTTCCCTAAGATTGCATATGAGGTTAGTCAGACTTATGGGTAAGTAGTTTCTTTTGTCAGTTGATGATCCCTCCTTGTGCGGTGGGATGACTGCTGCTGTCCTCACTCTACTGGGACACGATCTGTCTAGGTGCTGTGGTTACATAAATATCTGAGTAGGTCTGCTAGGTCATTTTTCAAGCTAGTTAATAGGCACCCTCATGGCCCATTGATGTTGTGTTTCTAGTTTTAGAGAGTGGATTGATGACCTGTTCTTTTATGATAACTGGCAAAGAAATGGTAGGGGTATTTCATGGGGAGTGACTGAAGGTGTTGAGAGAGGGAAATATGAGCTGAATTTATTGGCCAACAGGTTTGTTATTTCTTCTGGATGAGTATAGGTAGTGCCAACCTTTAAGATTTGAGACCTAACTGCAAAAATACTCTGTGGTTATCCTTGCTTGGGAGGCTATTTTAGCCTTGTATTTAACTTTTAAAGACTAATGAGGGATTTTGTTATCTGTTGTGCTCTCTACCACTTACTTCTAGACAGGAATTTATTCCTTCTGTTGTATAGTCTATTTATGGCAGGGGTCCATCAGTGTGGCTTATTTTTCCAGCTAGAACTTAGTTTAGCTTAGTCTGATACTGGTGCATCTATGCAGTCCTTTAAGTGGTCATACATGGCATTTCTATATACTTCTACTTAAACTTCTATGTTTTTGAAGTTGTAGTAGCTTTCAAATTACCTATGATATAATTTAATAGATTGTAACTTGCCTTGCCCTTGGGGGGAGGGCTGTGATGTTTTCCCATGTTTGTGAGTACTATGTAGTATCTAGTAGAAGTGCAGACCAGCTGTTCCAAAGTATTTGTATTGACAAAGTACAGGTATCTCTGAGCCTGCATGTTATTGGTCATGTATGTTTCCCACTTTATGGATTGGTAGTTAAAACCACCCATGAGCAGTGTGTTGGCCTGAATGTTAAGTGATTCTAGTAACTTCAGGTTTGCAAGGTGATTTTTATGGCTCATGGTTAGGGGCATGCAGATAGTGATAGTATGTTGGGAGTTTTGCCGGTGGTCAGCTGGACATGGAGTAGCTCAAGCAAGTCATCCTGCTAGACCAATCTTGAGTTGAGATTGTTTTTTATGTAAATGGAAACATGTCCTCCTTTTATTTTTTCCCTTTACAGAGGGTGGTCTGAATGTGTGATAGGCACTGTAGCCTTGCACTGCTGGGGTGTTTTCTGCTGCCTTGAACCACATTTCTGTAACTGCACAGATGTCAGCATTCCCCAGGGCAAGAAGAGCTTTCAGGGAGTGCAGTTTGTTGTTAACACTTCAAACAATGAGCAATAGTATCTTAAGCCTGGCATTAAAATAATTGGTTATATTGGTAGGTTTGTTTTTTTGGCACTGCCTAAAAAAGCAGTATTGGGTGGCTAATGCCTTGGACAGTATTTGAAAGCCTAGCAGTGACAGGTATAGACCATCACTGGCAAAGCACGGTGGTCTGCAATCATGTCATCCCAAGTTGACAAATACTGAATCCTTTTGGAATAATGCCAATAGCTAAGCTAATTATTGAAATCAATCATTTTCTGTTTATATTGTGGTATCATTCTTGATGAGGGTAGAAGCTGCTCACCGTGAGGATCATACCCACCAGCGACATGTATTCATAAAGATATCATGTCTCTCGTCATATAGTCCAGGAAGGTACATTTTAGGTCATTCATACCCACATGGGCTATGACTGAGTCATACTGGTACTTGTGTTTGAGTGACCTGAGTACCTGCAAGATATGGCAAATCCTGAGCCCTGACCGTCAACTGACTGTTACCCTGTCTTTATCCAACCTGGTGATGGTGGCATCCATGTGCCTTACGATGGAGAATCCTGTGACGAGAATGTTTGAATGTGTGGTGTTTTGCCTTAGGGACTTGCTTGTCGGGACATTGTGATATGCATTCTTATGTCTACTATGTGTAGTATATGTAGTGTTGACTTGTTTTTGCTTGCATTTGCTTTCTGACAGCAGCATACAGGAGGCCTCTAAAGGTTTGGTAAGTTACTTGTGAGTACTTCCACATATGTGAGTTTGTGTCAAAATCTTATTTAGTGAGGAAGATGAGGTGTGTGTGTGCTGACAAACTGATGTGTCATTTGATTTGTCAGTATGGGAGAGTTGTGTCTCAATTTTGATAGTATAACTATATGCATCATATACTCTGCTTGTTTCACAATTTAATGGTTGTCAGTATACATGAAACAATTACTACATTGCCTCAAGATGCCTATGCCCACCAAGCTGGCAACACATATAGCAGGAAAGTGCCTATCCATGGTTTCAAGTTTTTTACTACATGTTTAACCAGGTGAAGAATGGGTAGATTTAATTGGACTGGACTGGGATGATAGCCCATGGAGGAAGAATGGGTGCTATACTTAGTGTGAACTGCAGTTCGCCAACAAGGAAATGCTGCTCTGTGGGCAACTCAGATGCTCTAAGAGCAGCAGTGGGACTAGGGAAGGTGGCAGACATAATTATTCTAAAGGAATGTTTAACGTGAAAGCACTTGTATCTACACTGGGCACTGCTAATTACCGGTCCATGGACAACACCTTAGCGCAAACATTAGGCTTATATAGAATCTGAAAAAAACAAATTTTACAACAGCGAGTCCTGTAGACCAGTCAGGAAAATGCGCAAGAAGCTTTCAGCCAGCAGCCCTCAACTCAGACTGGTTTGCTAAAGTACATCTCTTCCACAAGAGTTCAGTCAGAAAACCCTCAATGTAAAAATGCTAGTTTTAGAGCTAAAGTCCAGGGAAACCACATATTCTAGATACTACAGCCCTGCAAAACTAGCAGATACAATATAATTAAGTATTACAGCAGCATGGAAACAGCTCAGCTTTGAAGCTCTACTAAAACATGAGAAATGTAACAAATAATACAGATTCTTATATTGTAAAAATAATCAGCAGAGGTGCAAAATGATATTTTCATTCTTTTAGAAGTACATGGAATTATTTGCAGCAGATTCTCTGTAACTCTCAGGTGAAGTAGCCAAACCAAGTTCAGCTCTGAGGAACTGAGCACAAATCCATATAAACAGTGGGCTTATATAGAATCAGAAAAGCAGGTTTTACAACAGCAAAGCCTAACTCAGATAGGTTTGCTACAGCACACTTCTGCCATAAGAGTGCAGACAAAAAACCTTCTTAATGGAAAAGTGTTGATTTTAGAGCTTATGTTCAGGGAAACCACACAATCTAGATACTATGGTCCTATAAAACTAGCAGTTATAATGTAATTAAGTATAACAGCAGCAGTGAAAGTTTAGTTTTGAAACTTTTTAAAGTGTGAGAAATGTAACAAATAATATGGGATTCTTATAAAATACAGTAAAATAATCTGCAGAAGTGCAAGTGACACTTATTGTCTTTCTTTTAGCAGGAGAGAGCTTTAGATGCAGCAGACACTCTGCAACTCTCAAAGTAGCTGAACCAAAAGCAGATCTGTGGAATTGAGTTTAAGACCAGTCCTAGACTATAGGAATCGAAGAACCAAAAACTCACAAATGTATAAACTAGTTTCAAATGGGGTAAAGGCACCAGAGACTAAATTGCCAAAATATGTTGGATTATGAAGAAATTGGCAGAGTTCCACTGTTGATTTACTTCTGCTTTATTGATTACTTTAAAGCTCTTAACTGTGGTGTTGGAGAAACAATTGAAAATTCTGTAGACTGCAAAAAGATTAAAACCAGTCAGTACTAAAGGAGATAAGTACAAGTGACTGGGTTTGATTAGTGGCCCTGGCACTGGAAAAGCAAAGCATGGAGGGAGATAATGACTGAAGGAATGTAGCATGCTCACTTCTACCATCATGATGGAGAGATCTGCACATCCATGAAGTCAGGTAAGGCAGTGCAGTCTTTATGGTGAAGACTTGAGAAAATGCTGATGTTTCAATGAAGGGCTTGGGCTATTATGAGGCAACACTCTTTGTGGAATTGAGGGAAACTGCCATCATGGATAGCCAATTTAATGTCCCTCCTTGGCACTTGTCTTATCCTTCATGGGTGGCTGGATTATGTTGCCTTCAAGTCCTCTCTTACTCAGTGATGGAAACTAATTCACCAGTTGATCAGGAGAGTCAGATGGTCAGCAGGCAGCAAGGACACAAAATGAAAAAAATAAATAAATAAATACAAATAAACCTCATGTTATTTGGTCACATAATGTGATGACAGGATTTATTAGAGAAGACATGATGCTGTGAAACATTGGAGACAAAAGAAGAGGGCAGCAAAGGCTAGGATGTATACACAACATTACTAAAGCAATGAATATAAATTTGCAAGAATCTAAATCAGTGGCCGATGAACTTGTCTGGAGTGTTAAAGTGCTTGTAATTACAAAGAGTCAGACTTGACTAAATAAGAACTCTTCTAACAATCTGTGGTGATTTACCACTTGTTTGTATCTCTGATATTCCACAGACAAATACTTCTGTGAAACAACTGTAATAAACAAACTACAGGACTTCAGAAATGCAATAAAAAATCCACAACACTTGAATGATTTCTTTCTTGTGTTTCAGCACTTTGTCTTGAATTGTGCTGTAAGACAGGCCAAAACTACATTGATATATCTGAAGTAATCCTAGCAGCCCCTAGAGACCATGGAGTTCTAGATATATTTTTATACATTTTATAGCATTTTTCCAAGCTTTTGATTCAGTGATGGTGTTAACAAGTATCACGACTACGAAAAGCAATTCTTTCTGTGTGAAGAAATATGCTCTGTCAAAGCTTTAATATTTAAAGCTGACAAAAATAGTAATTCTCAACAAACTGAGATGTCAGATTCTTACAAGGGTACAAAATGGCTTAGTAGAAAATACTTGGAAATACTGCATACTTCCCTACCACAAAAATAATAGTGACATCCTATTTACCCTCCTGGTGTTGGATTGTGAATAAAGTGAAAGAACAAGTGACCATAATCATATATTTGAAATTGTTGCTGTCATACATATACATATCTTATTTCTCCAACCCTATCTAAAAAGTATCAGGGACAGATTTTAAATATCTGTCTTATATTCTTAGAAAGTTGCCAGAATAACAGATGTTGTATATGCATGCATTTTCAGAAATTATTCAAAATCTGAAATGCACTTGTCTGCCATTATGTAATGATTACTACTAAAGCAATTCACCAGAAAACCACAAATCTTTTGAGGAATACACCAGAACTATGAGGTAAGATTGGTAACCGTTGTTTTTTATTTGCATTGCTTAAATGATTAGCCATGTTGCCGAGCTATATAGAAATGACAATAGAGGCATTAAAGATACCTTCACAGTGCAGTGAAATGAGAAAGTCAGAATGTATAGAATGCATATTATGCAGGCTGTCTGCAATTATGTGTGTTTCAACATTATACATTAAAACTTTATCTAAACTTTAAGTACCAGAAAAACAATGCTAGTACCAACTTGGTAGAATAGTGAAACCATACAAGCATGTATCAGTATAGATAAATTTGAAGATCCAGATATCTTGCAGTGATCAAAAGTGAGATAGTTGAAGGGACTGTATTTTCTCTTTACAGGTGGAGATGGTGAAAATCTAAAACTGGTGAATGGAGGCAGTCCCTGTGCTGGCAGAGTGGAGGTTTATCATGCTGGAGAATGGGGAACAGTATGTGATGAGGAGTGGGACATACAGGATGCTGCAGTGGTCTGTAAACAGCTGGGATGTGGTTCTGCTGTTGCTGCCCATGGAACTGCTCATTTTGGACAAGGGTCTGGAACCATCTGGCTACATAAAGTTAGCTGCAGTGGAACAGAGGAAGCATTGTGGAAATGTTCTTCAAGCACATGGGGACAGTCTGACTGTGGACACTGGGAGGATGCTGGCGTAATCTGTTCAGGTAGGCAACACAGGTGTATTTGCATCTGCTTAAATTGTTTTTTACATAAAAAAAAAACTTAAACTACAAGCAGCATGAAAAAAAAAACATATAACCCATCTTTTGATAGCATATCGGAAAGTCTGTTATGAGAATGACAGTGAAAAAAAAATGGGCACCAGACCTTAGTTCCTGTCGATGATGGTGAATTCTGAAAATGTGTTTGTAAATCACCACAAGTGTAAAACAGGTAGCACTAAATTATTTGATATTTGAACAATTTATGTTTCCTGTCCTGCAGCTAGATCATCAAAAGAAATACAATGAAGTGACAATTTAAACAAACATCATTGTCATTAATTTTATTAGTTGGCTTTTAAGCAAGGAAGGAGGTGATACAGTAAACTCTCTGTTAACCGGAACTCAAGCAACCAGAAAAAAAAACAAAGAAATACAGTACACTTTTCATATGTTGAACTTTCTGTTTCCCCCCTGCAGAAATATAACTTATGTTTTTAGAGTTTTAGAGTTTTAAAAAGGAAGATAGAAATACATTTCCTCTCTCCCCAACCTAAGAACAAGTCAAACCAAACAAATAGTATAGGGTACAGTATTAGTCAGGTCTATTTTTAATAGTAACTCTCAAGCAACCAGAAACTACAGTTATTCAGCATCTACCAATCCCCGTGGGTGCCAGTTAACTGACAGTTTACTGTACATAAGAGACTATCTGTAAGCCATGACCAGGGTCAACAGTATAGGTAAGGCAGAAGAACAATGAGAAACACAAAGGAAGTTTAACCAGAACTGCAAAGAGAGAACATTGAAGTACAAGACATCATTACTTGTTTCAAACATATCCTGTGTTAGCTGCTGTTAAGATTAAATATAAATGAAATTGTAAGGAAAAGAGCAATACAATACTTAGGACTATATCCAGAACTGACGCTACTGATTTGGATACGTGATACCGAAACAAATGCTGCTAACTTCACAGGGAATAGCAACTGAAAAAGAAAGTTCCACTGAAATGATTTAAATGTATTTCCATATCAGACAGAATGAGTCTCACAAGTTTAATGGCATTAAAAGTATGAAAGATCGTATTTATTATTGGTACTTTTTCATCTCTTCATAAAACCTTTCTTGCCATTCTGAATTAATCACAAAAGCAAATGTTCACCTAATTGGACTGCTGATAATCTGGTGAATATCTGTAGCATCAGTGTATAGTAAGGATACTGGACTATAATTTCCCCTTATTTGCCTGCTCCCCTTTGCCTCTTCATGCAAAAGTAATTCTGCCCTATGTCACACATATAACCACCTTACCCCTTGTTTTGATGATGTAATGTCAACACCAGACAATGCCTCCCTTTTATAAAATTTTATAGGGAAGCCATTAGATACGCAGGTCTTCCCCCTCAGTTTTCTCAATGGCTCATTTCACTTTATGTATTCTTTTTCAAATCTTGTTATAGTGTGTTTTTATTTGTGCTTCCCCTACCCTTTGTTTATTGGGGTCTATATCAATTCATCGAAATGTCTGAATTTCGAACACCATATCTTCGAACTTCAAACCACGAACTGCAAAAACATCGAAGTGTTAAAACAGCAATTTTTTTTTTCCACGGAAAAAAATAGCTGTTCCTAGAAACTCACACGCAACACAAGCACACCAAAACAACATCAATCCACACACATACACTCAAAATCCTACATCTAACCCTACACTAAACTGTACATACACTACTACCTATCCACTTACCTTAACCCAAACCCTAACCCCAAGATCCGTCACTATCGCACACTCATCTGAACAGCACCCTAACCCTATCTCACCTATCCCGCTCTAACCCTAAAGTCTTTCACTATCGCAGACCCACCTCACTCACACCCTAACCTTAACTCACCTAACCCGTGCCCTAACCCTAACTCACCTAGCCCGCACCCTAACCCTAACAACCACACAATCGCACACTTAAACCCGACCTGTAACTTCCCACCACAGTCTTGATAATCACAAAGCCACAGAAATAGCCCACTGAATTCTTTCCCTGGGAAAGAATTCGGTGGGCCGCGGCTTCGTGATTACCAGTGTTCGAACTTTACAGTTCAAACATCTGGTATTCGATAATTAGCCATTTCGACGGACTGATATAAACCCATTTATTGTTAACATAGTTAAGTGAGGTTTTTGTTAGGTAGATAGGTAGTCAGGTAGCTGTTGTAAGTTGTGTGTTTTTTTTCTCTTGGTCACTGGTTTCCTATCTTTTGTTCTTGAGTTCTTGTTTTATTCTTGTTTACTGTAGATCTGTGAGTGCATCTTAGCATAATAGTAGTAAGTAAAGTATAATAGCAGCAGTAATAATAATATAATAGTAAATATAATAGTATATTAGTGGTTTCCTTGGTAATTCCTTAGCAATAGTATATATTTTTCTACAGTTGGATATGAGAAAGTATTAAAAAATGCATTGCCTGTGGGCATAAATTCCATTGCAGGATGTGCATGACAAATGAGTGTATTCTTTGGGAGTGGTGCAGCTGGACTCTTAATGTTCCATTTGTGAGGGGTTTGGGTCCAGGGCTGTTAATGACTCTATGGCCAAGTTGTTCCTGATTGGCCTTCATCCCGCTCTCTCTTTGATATTTCTTCTTTCTCGGCACAAAGGTTGGGTCCAACAAACATAAATTGCAGGACTCCAAGTCATCCAATGGGGAACAGAAAAGGTCCTACTTCCCTTTTGCCCAGATCCTTCTTCTTTGGGCCCACTGTCCCAGGAGATCCCACAACTTTCAAATGCCACCTATGCCCTGGCACTATCGGCTCTGACTCCTTAGAGCTGATCACCTTAGGTGCTGACCACCAGGAAGGCTCCATCACTGGCTTCAAGCTTCCCAGCCCCTTTCAGCTCAAATGGGTTCCTTCAGGCAGAAAAGCTTTCTCTTTTTCACCACCTATCCTGCCAAAGCTGTCACTAGATTCATCACCTTCTCCACTCCAGTTCTTAGCCTCACTAGTTTGGATACAGCAGATGGGTTCATTGTCTTCAAAACATACCTACAAGCCCCCATTGATAGCTTCTTTTGTCCTGTCATCAGGGTCAGTGGGCACTATAAAAGTGATGAGGTCGATTTTGCAGATTCAGATGCAATTAGGTCTTATCACTTTAGGTCTAGGTACTACTCCCAGACCTTCATCTCCATTGCTCTGGCTTCCTCCCTCGGCTTTCATGAATCTAATGTCTTTGGGCCTGGCTGCTTTCCACCCTTGGGGTTTTCAGCTTCAGCACACTCCTTGTTCTCATCAATTCTGACTGCTTTGGGGCATATGGACCTTAGAGCTGTGACAATGAGGCTGGGGTTTACTTGTTGAAGTTGATGGTCACTGCTTCACTTTCTTCTTTACCAATTGCAGCTTTGGCTTCAAAAGCTCAGCTCTGGTGTTGACAGAAATAGGCATAGCTCCCACAAGCTCAGTTGTGTCTCTAATATCTTTGGATACTGGGACCCTCAGTACTGGGAGGCAAGTGTCCACTTCTGCCTTCTACATTGTGGAAAGGAGGTTGTCCTGTAAAGAAATGGGTCACATTTCTCCAGCTGATGTTCCATCCCCTTTCTTATCTGGGCCTGCAACCAGTCATCATTCTGCTTCTGAATAGCTTGCATCAGTTGGAGTCCAACCTGTTCCAGTAGCAGAGTTTCCTGTTTCTATCCACTCTCCTCTGGCATTGCAAGAGTGGGAGGTTTGAGGACAGCGGAGGTATAAGAGAAAACACCTTGACTCCCCAGAGGAATCTCTCATGAAACATACTGACCTCAAGTAAGGAGAGGGGTCCCCTTAGTCTCTGCAGGATGATGCCTCATTTGGCAATCTCTTGGAGCTGCTTCAGCAATGCGGAGGCTAAACAAATGAAGCATATGTCTGGAAGAGTTGGTATATTTAGATGCCTTCAGCACTGGCACATCTACTCCATGGGTGGTTCCCCCTCTGGACATGCTTATAAACACAGTGTGCAGGTGGGCATGGAAGTAACCCAATATCGTGGTGCCCATTCCCAAGAAGACTGATAAAACTCTTCCTCCTCCTGATGACTTACCACATTGGAGTAAGGGTCCAGCTGTGGATGCAATTGTGGCAGTGGCTGCCTCCAAGAAGGAAATCTTTGAAAAGAGCTCTTTAGTCCAGTCCTGAATAGACGGTCTTGGGTTTTGCACCATTTAGGGAAGCACTCCTATGTACAGCAACATTCAAGTTAAGGGCACTTAATTACCTATGGCACTTGCCCAGACTCAAATGTGACCTATTGTCTGAAGTATCAAGGAATGTTAAGATGCAGCATTCTCTGGAGATTCAGAAAACTTTGGAAACTCAGTAGACTATCCTGCTGTCTATTCCCAATATCTCCATGAGGCTTATGCAGCCTATTGAGTTTCCTGAGTGGCTGGCTCTGGCATTGCCATATGACACCATCCTTGAATGTGACTATACAGCTTTGTAGATTGCTTTAAGGCCTCCTTCATTAATACTCCATTTTATGGCTCTTCCTTCTTCTGGCCAAACATTAAGAATACTCTAGCTAGGGGCAACCAAGGTGTGAAGACACTGTCCATCATAGGTGTGCATTTTGCCACCCTTCAGTGAACCTTTTCCAGAAATCAGACATAAGGCAAACATCTCTTTTTCAGAAAGTTGCAGCATCTTCTTTTGGAAGATCCTTCAGAGGGTTCCCTGAGGCCAGGTGTGAAACATAATGGATGCAACACATGAAGTAGTTGTAGCCTGCAGAATCAGGTTTTCCATGAAGCTTTCTCTGCCCTGAACGGTTGTCTGACTGTCCTGCTTAAAATTAATTGTGAGTCACTTGGATCTTCACCGATATGCTTGGGAGGAAATCACCTCAGATTTATGGGTATTAAGAGTCATATCCAGAGGATATACTATTCCTTTTTAGAAATTCCAAAGTTTTGTCACAAAAACATCTCCACTCAGTTCAGCCTAGAGACTACAAGCACCATTAGAGATTGACAAACTGCTTGCAAACCAAGTCATCCAAGAAGTTCCACCAGATCAACAAGGATACGGGTCTATTCAAGATTCTTTTCAGTACCAAAGAAGAACAAGGACCTCATGCCTATTCTAAATTTAAGTAAACTGAATTCTTTTGTGAAACAGACCAAATTCTGGATGGTCATGGTGCAGCCATTTTACCTCTGATGGGGAAGGAAGATTCGATGTGCTTGGCAGACCTCAAGGATGCCTACCATTATATAAAGAAAGGTGCACCAGAAGGTAACTGCACTGGTGGCTGGGGGGCAATCACAACCAGTTCAGAGTACTGTCATATGGTCTCACCACAGTCCCTCAAGAATTCACCAAATGCATGGCAGTGATGGCAGTCTAGATCCAGCTGCAGGGATTTCAGATTTTCCTTTACCTGTACGATTGGCTCCCTACCTCCCCTACAAGAGTATTATTGATCACAGCTAGGGATACTTTACTGCAACTAAGTGATCACTTATGCACTACAGTCAATTATCTAAAGTTGCGCCTACAACCTGTTCAGATATTAGCGCTCATAGGTTGCCACTTGGATACAGTCAGCCAAATTACTAGGATACTGAACTCCATAGTGATCAGCTTTTGTGCTCAGGCATTGTTGATTTTTTCACACTCAAAGCCTCCAGCTCATGCAGTTTTGAAGCTCTTAGACCACATGGCAACATCTGTAGGGTTGGTTCCTCTAGCCAGTTATCATATGAGTGCTTTACAATGGACCCTAGCCATATACTGGTCTTTCCTGACTCACGAATGGACTTTTCAATGTGGTTGAGAAAAGTATTTCACAACAAACATCTCTGGTGTTACAGTCTCCTTTAGTGAACAATGGGCAACCATTTGTCCTTTCCCATAGTCACCATGAGCATCTCCCTTCCTTGGTGGGTGGGGACATTTTGAGTACAGGTCAGTTCAAAGGTCCTGGTCTTTTGTAGAGGCCAGCATTCATATCAGATTCCTGGAGATGAGATCTGTCTTTCTTGCATTACAGGCTTATCAAGGAATCTCCTCAGAGCGGTGATTGCAATAAAGATGAACAATATGTCTGCTGCCTGGTATCTTAACAAGCAGGAGGAAGGGGGCACATTCTTATCCTCTTTGCTGAGATGCCATGAGGATTTGACAATTGGAGATTTCATGTCA
Organism: Protopterus annectens; assembly: GCF_019279795.1. NCBI lineage: Eukaryota > Metazoa > Chordata > Ceratodontiformes > Protopteridae > Protopterus > Protopterus annectens. The sequence goes on along the minus strand of NC_056741.1, from coordinate 185,633,825 downwards.
GCCATTACTCGTTGCAATGCATATCCTGGGGAAGTTCAACATTTGAGCTGACAGCCTCAGCAAGGGCATTCTGCTTCCCAACCAGTGGTCTGTAAATCTGAGAGTTGTGGCTCAGATTTTCTGAAGCTTAGGCATGCCATATTGTCACTACTTTGCCTCCTCAACAGCTATTATGCCTTAGATCCCCCTCTGAGACAGTTACCTAGAGATGCTCTGTTATTTGCTTAGCCCCCAGGACTCCTGTAAATTTAGCCTGGTCCCTCTGATTGTAAAATTTCTCCAGAATGCAGCACACTTCAGAGCAACTGTGATTCTCATAGTACATTTTTGGCCTCATCAGGTGTGGTTCCAGTTCCTTTGGCCTTTTCTGAAGTAAACTCATTGGGTACTAGATCCAGTGGGTCTGGCTCCCCCAAATCTTCAGTCCCGCAAGTTAACTGTGTGGTTTCTCCATTTACCCTGGTGGGTAGAAATCTCAAGGTTTCAAATAGAAAAGCATATTCCAATAAGTGGAGACATTTTGCGATGTGGGTGGAATCCTGAGGACTAAATCCCTTTTCTGTTCCTTTAGAATCTGTTTTAGATTTTCTTGGTAGCTATTTCTAATTGTCATGCTGATAAGGATAATGTTTTTCTGGCTGCTGTCAAGATTTCCAAGGTTTTTTCTCAAATGTACCTTTTTGTTGCATCCTCCAGTTTAGGATTCAGTTCATCCCTGGGATTTGACATTTGTTTTGCAGGTCCTTGAAGGCCTCCTTTTGAACACTTTCCAATGTCAGACTTGAAGTTTTTGTTTTGGAAAACCTTATTGTTGGTGACTGTTACTTCTGCAAGGAGGGCTTAAGAGTTACAGGCTCTTCGCTCTTTTCCTCCTTATTTAGTGTTGCATAAAGAAAGGGTTTCTCTCTGTATGAATCCATCTTTTTTTGCCAAAAGTGGCTTCAGAGAATAATCTTAACAGTTCCATTCATCTTTCTATATTTTTCTATAATTTTTCCTACAAAGGTGACTACCGTCTACATTGTTCGGATTTGCATAGGCAATTCAGATTTTATTTAGACCGTACCAAGGTCTTTGGAAAATCCAGTCAGTTATTTGTTTCCTTTTCAAAATCCAGACTGGGCACATCTATGTCTAAAACGACTTTATCCAAGTGGTTATCAAACTGATTAATTTGCATATTCATTGAGAGGCAAAAACAGACCAGATGGCATAATGGTACAGGTCTTTGCCCCCCATGCACAAGGAACAAGATTTGATCCTGACCTCTGACCAATGCTTGTCTGCCTGTTCTCCCTGTGGGGTTCCTCCCACCTCTGAAAACATATTGAGTGTTTCCACCTCAAGCTTACCTAAGAATGGGTCTAGGGGTAGCAGCACAGATTCTAGATGGTGCCCTATAGGGGGAAGATTCAAATAGTCCAACTGGGCATCTTGTGCAGTACCCTGAAATATAGGAGAACACAGATCACAGACTGCACTCTGTGGAAGGGCTAATCACTCGTCAGTGTATAATACGGCTCTAGGTGATTTGGTTGTGCTAACTAACATTGACAAAATAGACATGGGTATTTACCAGTGATTTGAGGACCCCTACACTGGAATCCATGCTAATGGTGGGAGCAGTACATGTGACCCTATTGGCTGGTGTGCACCCACAGCAGACAGTTGGTATTCAGCCTGGATAGCTCTGTTGAGCAAAAACTGGATGTAAAACCAATAAACCTCAAACACCAACTATGAATTGCTGCACAGGTACATACACAGAATGAGGCTTGAAAGTGGATGGCATGATAGTAAGGAAAAGGCTGGGCATCCTCTGTATCCAGGAGCCAAGATGGAAGGGAAGCCACTTGGCTTGAGTCTACTATTCAGGAGGAAGACAGACTAGAAGGAAATTGTGAGGAAGAGGCTTCAGTAAACAGTGAGGAATGTCATCCGATGTAGTGACAGCAATCAGACACCAGTGTAATGATAGAGCAGTATTCATAATCCTATGCCCCACATCAAAGTTGTTGTGATATTGAGGAAATGCACTCAAACAGCAGTTGAATCTACTAGATATCAGGACAACAGGACTTGGTGTTGATAATGTAATATATGACCACAATACACGTATTGTGACAGATGGAGCAAGATATGAGAACTGCTTGGGTACACATGGATGAGTCAAGAGGAATAAAGAAGGAGACTACATGGCATCAGAGGCACTCTTCCAGCTTCTGAAAAGTATATCAGTGGATGGCTAAAAGAAACTATCAGGTTGCAAGGCAAATTGAAAGATAAAGAAGATAGTCATACACCCTTCATAAGGAATACCAACAACAACCTACCTACTGACTAGTCCACAGGACATCAAAGACAGATGGAAGGAATACTTTCAGTAGCTTCTGAATGAAGAAAACCTCACAGAATCTGTGAAAGAGAGAAGAGGAGGAGGACACCATAAATGAAATAAGAACAGCATTAAGGAAAATGAAGTCAGGGAAAGCAACAAGCTCAAATGAGGTTACAACAGATATGATCAAGATGCTGTATGAGATTTATTTATTTGACATTTGTTTACCAACTGGGCCAGAAAGTGTCCATTTTCAGTAGTGTCCCAGGGAAAAAAGCTCCACAATCAATTTTTTTTTTTCAAAAATCAAATACAGACATTTTAAATCACAAAGTATCCTGTGGTTTCCTTATATTGAACGCCTGCATCCTCCCAGGTTCAGGCAACTTATTATAGCTTTGGAGTTAGCTTACATTGGGGCAAACTCAATTTGAGGAGTAGGTTGAAGAGTGAGGGATTGTGAGTAAAGGACATTAGGCTTGGTGAGTTTGAATTCTGTAGGAATTGGCCATTGTCATATCTGAGTTGGATCTGATAACCCACACGTTGAACCAGCTGGAGACAGTCAACATGAATCTATCATTATAGTTAGTACATAGCTTTTGTTTTTCAGTTGCCAACTCAAAAGACCTCCTTTCCTCCAACAAAGACCAAATATAAACATTTGCATTGTGACCATTCATTAAATGAGACAAATACATAATTTAGCAAACCATTTGTTTTTACCAAATAACATTCATCTACCTAACTGCAAACTGTATGTTTAACAACAAAACAAACTGTTTCCATTATTTGCTGGTTGTCACCCCCCTCCCATCTTGACCAGCCTCTGCCAACAACCAGGTGGTGTACACTATGCATCCTCAGCTTCACCATGAATCAAGATTTTACCTGCCAAGATTCTAGACCCCTTGGGGGAGTATAAGAACTACCTGTGACTCAGAAAAGCAATGGAGATAAAAGAGGGGAAAATAAGCCATAAAAGGCACAAAGGCACTCATCCATTAGCATGATGTGCATGCTGATCCCCCCTTTTCCAAATCAACATGTATCTTAAGTACAAAGCTGTATGGAGTGCAGATTTTTTAATGAATGTCCTGAACATACTGAGCTAACTGCAAATTAAACTAATCCCAAGCCAAGTCATTCAAGTGAATGCTGTCAGTGTGATAAAAATCTGGATCATGTTTCCCCAAATCAGGATGATCAATACAAAGATACCAACCTACATAGCTGCTCTAACTACTCTATAATTCAAAAATCATTGAATAATTTCAATAGCTACACGTTTGCAGATGCTGATCCATATTAGTCTTGGTATGACAGACGACCATCTCATGTATTTGATTGAGAGATTTTGACATAAAGTGACAAAGACAGTCAATGTTTTACCAAGACAAAGAATGAATTTTGGGATGTAACACAAATCATTTCCACCCAAATGAATTATCAATGATTCAGAAACCCTGTTGGCAGTAAACAAGCTCTCAATAGATGGTAATAATTAGTGCAATGATAAACTGAGTTTCCTTGCCATGTTAATTCCAGGTGAGTAGGATTGAGGATAACAGTCAAGCCATTTTGCCTGACTGATGCTATGGAGGCTGCTCTGTAGATGAAGGAGTAGCCTACGATCAGCAGCAGGCATGGATCTAAAAGGCTAATATAAATGCAATTATCTAATATACCTGAGAAAGACATCTGATTACTGTCTTCCTGCATGCTTCATCAGCTCCACAGATTGCTCATTACTGAGTAGATCAGATGCACTACAAATTCTAAAAGAGTGAGAACTATAGGCCTCATGAGCAATACCCTGTTAAAACAATGCCTTTTTTAACTTGGTGTTTGTGTGTTAGGGTGTCAAAGTCTGACCATTTGGTTGTCAAAATAGCAGATCCTGAGGCAAAACCTCACCTGAAATTTGTTGCATTGTCATGCCCCAGTGAAATGAGCAGGATGCCAAGTTTTCTGATTTCTGTAAAGAAGTTTGACGGCCACCTTCAGTTTGATCCATTTTGGAATTTCATAACCAAGCTATCACAAATGAATGTGTTACAACTTCATCCCATTGTAGTGATTGGAGTAATTCAATGATTCTGAAGGCCCAAACATTGAACTAGGTGACTAATATTACCTATATTACTAAGGAATGGAATTCCCTAACTGAATTCATAAGCCCGTTTATTCCAACAGGCAGCAATTGAGCCCCTAAGTGCTTTCTAAAGTCTGTGTGGTCAGAATTCATGTGAATTCATCAATTTTCTGTTGATAAAAAATGATATGTTAAACTGGAATGGTCGAGGCATTTTGAAAGCTAACCTAACAGAGTAATGTGTATCTGTAGGGAGCTCAGGGAGTCTTGTAGGATGCACCTTTGCAAAATATAGTGAATCATGACATCAAGTGACCATGCCTATCTTTAACTGGCAAGCTCAAATAAAAGATTTAAAATTTTGATATTTGCAAAAGTGTAAGATCTCCTGGTGCTTGCATACCATGAGTTGCCCAATAATGTCAACATCATTCTTGTCCAAGAAGCCATATTTGTGGAGGGACTGGTGTGAGCAAGTGCTGAGCCTCTGGAGCCTGTGATAAAAACCTGGAAGTCTAGAAACACAACATAATTTTTGATCAGGAGGCTTTACTTACGGGGATCTGAATAACAGCTTGATTATCAGAATGAAAAAGAAGTTTCCTGTCCCTAAACTGATCTTGCCCAATGTAAACTGCACCTGAAATGGGAAAGATTTCTAAGAATGTGATGTCTTTCCCGACAGACTCCATTGAAGAAGATGGCCATCTGGCTGAAAACCATTTACTCCCAAAGTATTGACTCATACCTGTACTAGACACTGCCTCTGTGAAAAGTTGGACTGAATAAAAAGAGACTCAAATAGATTGCCCCAATTTGATGCCACTGAACTGTCCATAGAATGTTTTCCACAAATTGAAGTCATATTTTACTCTTTTTTGGAATTTGCACCCAATATTGTTTCTTTCACACTCCATTTAACAAATTATCCATGGACCATGGGAATGTTCTACTTTAAGGAATCACTCTACTGGCAAAGTTAAGCAAACCCATAAGTGATATGATCTAAATCACACTGGATTTGGGATCTACTCGAAAATCATCTATGGCTAACTTCAATTGTATCTTGTCAAGGGGCAGTCTCAAAGCTTTTCCAATAACATTGATTTATAGGCCTAGAAATGTAAAGTAGTAACTTGGACCTTCCATCTAATCCTCAGTCAGTTGAACCCCCCACGTGATCACATGAGTCAATGAAATTGTCCATGCCTACTGTGACACCTTTCTTACCTTACCCAAGGAAGTCATTAAGATAATGAATTGCTGCTTGGTGCAAAGCTCTTTGCTGCCAATACCAGTGTAAGGCTGTGCTAAAAGACTCAAAGATAGAATAGGCTGTGGAAGATCCCTTAGCCTTGGCCCTGTTGATATACAAATAACATTGAAAAGACAAGCCAAGCCTTGACCAATCTCATTCTTGAATTGGTAACAAATGCAAATGAAAAGTCAATTTATTATCATGCTTACCCAACCAAGGCTCAATAAACTTTCTAATGCTAGTTGCTGCATCATCCAAAGTGGCATATTTTACCCTGGTGTCACCCACCAAAATAAAGTCATTGATGGGCAACCCAAAAGAGGAGAAGAAGTAATGAATTAAGCAAAAATTGGAAATAAAATATTTGTTTTATCTTTGGAACTAGACCAGGGGGTGAGGTCATGAAATGGTCCCAGGGTGAACTACTAAATGGGCTGATCCTCCTTACAGGTTGTATTTCTTCATTATGAGTATTTAATGCTATACTGTCTTTTCCAAGAGGAGATTTCAAGTTCTTAACAATCTTGTTATTAAAGGCAGCACTGGATTTCAATGAAAAGCCCTGTGAGAATCCTTGCATTAACATCATTGCTGTCTTATGGTCAGAATAGAACTCAATTTCATGGGTGAGTACTTCTTTAATGGGTGACTATGTTGCCTTGTTGCTTCTGTCACCACTGAGAAAGAAAATGTCTGTTGGATTGAAAGGAGCCTCTCCCCTACCTAAAATGAGTCTGCCTGATGCAATGGGAAAAAATGTATCCCTACTGTGTATTACTGTTATTGGTCTGCAATGACTCATCTTTTGCAAACAATTAAAATCTGGGTGGAATTTTCTGCAGTGTGAACAAGTGTGAGAGAAAGGGCAAGCGGACTAAAAACATTTACCGCTGTTGAAAGCCCAACAGGTTTTAATATTCAGAAAATACAGATTGGTTCCTCTGTCCAATATTGTGCTTAACAAGGAATTGGGGTGCTGATGATCTTGCCTTAAGGACTTGTTGACTGCCTTTAATTTCCTGAATCTTTGATAGTATCCTAACCATAACACCCCAAACACAATGAATTTTACTAATAATAAATAAATAAGAAATCAAAGGCAAAGCCAGTTGCAGATCATCTTCAATAAGGAGAGCAATAAATATTAAGAAACCTTTTTCCCAAGAGTCCCAGTTTTTCTGTACCTGTCTATTGTTTTGTGGTTTGCCTACTGCAGCCAATGCAGTCATTAAATCCTTGGAGCCTGCTTTTTCTGCTTCCAGTAACCATCCACTAAATCAAATATATCTGAGTATTCTTGCTTAATGATTTTGTATTTAAAGACTTTAGGGATGTGAGCTATTATGTGTGACCCTGGGGGATTACCATTTTCCAGTGAAGCGTTGGAAGCATTGGCTACTGAGGACATAGGAGATAACATAATCAAATCCTGATTTCACTATCAGAAATCACCTCTGAACAACTTATTGATTTTGGAAACATTGCTCTTTTTGACCTGAATTACCCAAGGAGAGGATAGCCACATGTGAGGTATTAGAAACCCTCCTTCCCTTTGAACAACTGGAGAGCCAAATCATTTTTACAAAACTAAATCAAATAAACTATCCCTACTGAAATCTGGAAGAGACTCTAAAAAATCATGTAGGTATTCTTCTTGTAACTGATTTGTCACAGCTTCACTCTCTTTCTTCTCTTGATATCAAGGGACTCCTCATTACCTGCTTCTTCTAGGGCAGGGGTTGGGATGGGAGCTTCTGGTTGTACTTCAGATTATGATGTGATTTCTGCAGTCCTCTGAGGGTCTGCATCAGTTCTTCTTGACCAGTGCTTCAGCTGACTGGTGGGCATCTAGCATGGCTGCCATTTTGACCTCTCTTGGACCATGATTGGACTTGACAACTGTCAGATTCTAATTCATGAAGCATATCGTCAGCCTCAGAAGTTATTCTGTCCCATTGAGATTTCTGTGACTGCAAGGTTATAGAACCCATGATAAAAAAAAAAACAGTCGGTGATATGCTCAGAATCAGTCTCTGATGTAAACCTGGTGATAAAATTTAAAATGAAGATATCTCTGAGAAAATGAAGTAAAGCCTACCATTAAGGACTGCTAGCCAGTAATGTCCATGATTCCCATTAATAAGAGATTCTGTATCCTAATTCTAAAACCTTATATGTTATGTTTAAAATTAGAACAACAGGAGGTCTATCATACTGCCTTCCTCAATTATATATGTGTGTGTGTGTGTGTGTGTGTGTGTGTGTGTGTGTGTGTGTGTGTGTGTGTGTGTGTGTGTGTGTGCACATGTGTGTGTGTGTGTGTGTGTGCGTGTGTGTGTGTGTGTGTGTGTGTAAATATATATATATAATATATATATATATATATATATATTATATATATATATATATATATATATATGTAGATAGCTATATACTCACACATACATATATATGACATAAAAACTATACAAGGATGATCACCTGAGTGATCCACTCACACTTGATGTCAGGGAGTAAAGGTAAACTTGTATCTTTCCTACTGATGTCAGTCTAGATTTGTTGACAACAGTGTTTGCTTAGACAAATGCTCTATTATGCACTTTTATTTTTATTTATTTTTATTATAGTATGGTCTTCCATGCTGCTGTGTACTTACCAAATACATTTGCCTTTTTAAGGATTTCATCTGCCTATTCTTTAAGCCAGCAGGCATCCATATAATTTCACAGCAGCTTATAGCATTTGCTTTCATTGGTGATATGCTTATAAGGCTTATTAGTAAGAGCTTTAGGGATACAGCAAACCAGTATTTTAAATGTAATTTATGTATAAGCAGTGACAGAGCTAGCACATAATGATCATCCACACTACAGTCCATGACTCACCAACAGTGCTGTTATGAGCTTCAGTCACTAAAAATACAAGGAGTTATTTCAACATTTCATTACTGTATTTAAATAACATATCTAAATATTAAAAAAATGATTATGAACTAAGACTTTTAAACTCACAGAAGAACAAGCAAACTGTAGATCAGATAGGAATTAAAATACCTGGCAGCAACAACATAAACATTAGTTACCTTCTTGACTCTTCTTAATAAATGTTACTTTCTAAAACTCCTCTAAAAGTTTGCATATGAAGAAACCAGACACTATATGAGCAATTCAACAGTTAATTGAATAAGACATATAGGATATTAAAGCAAACTCCTATAGCAAAATCAAGGCAGTGACTGCCTCTCTCAACTCCATTCATCACAAACTGAAAGGACATTTTCAAAGTTCAACATTGAATAAATAACTCATAGCCTCAGATGAGACCATATCTGAGTTTGCAAATCACTGAAAAGTAATAAAGACCCTTTTACCAAATTACTTAAAACCTTAAACTTATCTAATCTCAGTACCCTCCTAACCTTGAAGAAAAATCATTTGCAGTTTCCATACCCTATGAGAAAAAGATTGTATCCCAAACTTGGTATTGCAAACTGTTGTATTTCAAAAGAAACAGTTATTTCTGGTGCCATGATAATGCTGATTAACTTATAAATCTAAGGTGTCAAATAATATAGTATTATTTATACATTTGTACATGACCTCCTCTAACCAATCTATATCATATAGAGTAAGGTAAAAACATTTCCACCAATTTATTTTTATAACTCACTTGTTTTTCCATCAATCTATTTGGCAAAAAAAATATTTTTTACACTCTTAGTAACTTGGAATGGTTATAAATGTAAGTGGCTGGACAGTGAAATATATATGAGCTTACCACAACTTTGTAAAGTGAAGTTAGAACTCTTTTACCACAACTAGTGATACTGCATAACATGTACTTATTCATTATAAAGCACTCCTTTATTGAAAATGTAAGGTTGTCATCATATTTCAAGGTACTATCCAACATCAATCCAAGATCTCTGTTCTTGTTCTCACTGCTTATTATAACTGAGTCCAAAGCATATATGAAACCTGGGTTATTAAAACCAAAATGTAACACTGTGGTTTCTCTGGCATTAAACTCCATGCAAACGGATACACTCCTTTGAGTTGGAAAATCAAACGTAAATAATTTAAACAACAGGGATCCCAGCACTGAGCCATGAGAAACTCCCACTCTAACCTCCCTTTTCCTTTGTTATAACTTCCTCAATTTTTACATGGAAAATTCTTTCAGACAACTAGCTGCTGACCAACTTAATGTGTTGATTGATTCCAAGTTAATTCAAAGTTATCATAATTTCTACATGGGGCACAGAGATGAATGTCTTTGTTAGTTCTAGAAAAATCACATCAACTGATATCCCTGCATCAACAGCATCCCATATATTCTGGTAGGAATTAAAAAAAATTGTTATAAAGAATCTACCATGAGAAAATCCATGTTGAAAAATTTGCAAGGTACAGCATAAGTCCTCAGTTATGACAGGACATAATACTTTTTCAAAACATTTACTGATTATACAACTAAGACTAATTAGATAACAGTTGTCTATTTATTACCTCCTTTAAATAGGGGAACAACATTAGCTGTCTCCCATAAGCTGTGGTTGAATTCCTCCTGAAGTCCAAACTAAAATGACCTACAAATACAAAATCATTTTGATTCTGATATATCTGACAATGTACCCATTTAGGGGATCATGGCATGCTGCTGAATGAGGTTTCATTGACGTTAGTGCTTTATCTACAGTACATAAATTGGGACAGTTGTTTCTGTTGGCATTAGAATCAGGATTGAACATAGTGGTGCTATTGCTTGATGATGCAGAAAATGTATCTGTGAATAACTCTACCCTCTTATCTATATCAATCAATCAAATCAAATCAAATCAAATTTGTAACCAAAGTTCTTTCCATGGTTGCTTTGACACTTAAGTATGTATCCTTCTTATAACTCTGTAGATGTCTAACCAAGGCATTTTTCTGTTGTCAGCTGTAAATAAAGCTGACATATTCAAAATGTTCTCAAAGTTCTTAGCAATCTTCAAAAAGCTAATTCTTACTTAATTGAACTGCCACTCTGAATGCTTCCTTAAACATTTGGGTTTGCTAACCCTTGGAACATAATGATCTACATATATATATATATATATATTTATTTTATATGTATATATATATATATATATATATATATATATATATATATATATTTATATACCTAAAATTAACCGCACTCAAAAAAAAATTGAACGAAGAGAAGAAATTTTAACTAAGAAATGAACTTCGTGACAATAAAAGCATTCAAAAAATAGTAAATCACACCAACAACTCTTGTAGAACTTTAGCGCTTTCGTCTTATTTATTATCAAGACTTCTTCAGAAAGACATGTTTCATGAAACATGTCTTTCTGAAGAAGTCTTGATAATAAATAAGATGAAAATGCTAAAGTTCTACAAGAGTTGGTGTGATTTACTATTTGTTTGAATGCTTTTATTGTCACGAAGTTCATTTCTTATATATATATATATATATATATATATATACATATATATATATATATATATATATATATATATATATATATATATATATATTTTATATATACATACACATATATATTCATATATATATATATATATGGGTCTAAGTTGTTTAACTAAAATTGCAATTAGCCAAATCTCTAATCATCGAGATGACTTCACATAAACCTATAATCACCGAAGATACGAATCACTGCACTTTTTCATAGGAAAACAAACCACTTAGCCACTAGGGCAAAATAACACATATAAAAACAACCCTGCTCAAATGGGGGACTTCACCCCCCACACCCACCATGTGGAGGACTACACCCCCCCCCCCGCACCCCCTAACTGAATATACCAACTCTGAGATTGCACTACACTGGGAAAAAGTGCAAAGTTCACCCTGGTGGCCAAGTGGTTTGGTTCCCTATGAAAAAGTGTGGTAATCATAGCTTTGGTGATTACAGGTTTAGGTGAAGTCACCTTGGTGATTAGAGATTTGGGTAAGTGTAATTTCAGTTATACAAGGTATACCCACCCACACACACACACACAAACACACACAAACACAGACAGATAGAGCGATAGATCGATAGATAGATAGATAGATAGATAGATAGATAGATAGATAGATAGATAGATAGATATAGATATGCCATTTGGAGCCCAAGATGAGACTATCATGTGGCCCCCGCACCACCTAAAGAGCAAAATATTTTCCTTATTTGAATGTGGCTGGGAAACAATCCTTCACAAAAACATAAGAGACCAAGAGGCTCAAAAGCAAGTCAAAAATGGAAGTTTTTATTGAAAGTTTAATGCATTTCAGAGTTAATTATTTAACTGTCATGGATACATACCCCAAAATAGCATAGTAAATAACTATGCATTCCTGCTCTGATTTTCAGTCTTTTCCATTACTATTTCATCTGGCAAAAGGTTTAATGTCCCACTGAAGTTCTATGGCACTTTAAACCTTCTTCCTGATGAAATAGTGAAATTAAGAAAATATAATGTTTGCTGTATCTCATGTCTACTGTAATGGCCACAAAACCAAGGCAGTAATTTCCTCATGGTTTAACTGATTACCCAGAGCACTACAAGGCTGCTCAGGTCACAGGACAAACAATACTTACTAAAACAGTTTAAATGTTGTCATCCATCTATAAGAAATGTCAAAACATTTATTCAAGTGCACAGTGCTTTTCTTTGTCTGCTCCCTTCCATATACCTTATACACCCAGTTAGGTCGCTCATCCTAAATTGTGATTCAGCTTGTCACACTGTTAGTGCCCTAATACCTAAGACTACACACAGTCACCTTTTTCTTTCATCCTACACATCCCTATTAACCTGCAAAACCTAACAATTACTCCAGCACTTCTACTTTTCCTCCTACTTTTACTGTATTCTCCAGCAACTGTACATACTTTTCTTTGTTAGAACTTCTATGTATAGGTTCATAGCTAGGTATTGGGCTATCGGCCCAAGGGCCTACGTAAGCCGAGCCAACAAGGTTTCCTGGCTTATGCCACTGTCGAGCAGAGACACATAAGTGGTCCCCGGGGTGTATTTGCTATTTCCTATCCACTCATCAAGATTTTTCTTGAAGAGTGCTAATGAAGAACTTTGCTTGACATAGATGGGTAGCCTGTTCCAGAGTATGGGAAGTCTCTGGGACAGGAATATATCCCTCCACCATGTCCTGTTTATTGTGGTGACAAGGTTTAGGTCCCTAGAGTGTGTAGCTCGGAGGGATTGGGATTTCTTTAGGTGTAGCATGTCCAATAGCTCTGGTTTTGACATAGCTTTATAAGTTAGGCAGAGATCTCCTCAGAGTAGGCGATATGCTATGGAGTAAAGCTGGAGTTTTTTGAAGCGGTCAGCGTAGGGCATTTATTTGAGACCAGTAATCCTCTTCGTGAGGTACTCCTGTGGCCTTTCCAGCTGCTGCAGATGTCTTGTGAGGTACATTCTAAAAGGGGAGTTGTACTCTATAATGGGTCTAATGAATGTCGAGTAGAGGGGAACAATGACCTCTTTTTTCCTGGATGAGAACCCTTTTATGATGAGGTGTGCCATGTAGAAGGACTTCCTGACTACTGTGGTGATGTGACTATCAAAGGAGAGACTACTGTCCACCTGGGTCCCAAGGTCTCTTATCACACATTCGGTGTTAAGTAGATTGCTGCCTATGCGGTAATCCATGGGTACAGAGCTTTTACCAAAGGGGATGACACTGCACTTTTTGGCATTGAGCTTGAGGCCATGGCTCTGACACCAGGCATCTGTCTCAGAGAGGCCCTTCTGTAGGACTAGAAGCAAAGCTCTCTCTGGCCAAGATTGTGCTAGACAGTCAATTTATTTTATTTTATTTATTTTACATTTCTTTACTGGGCTAGTCTAGCTGGATATATGTCCATTTTCAGTAGAGGCCCAGGGAGAAAAGCTCCACACATAACAAAATAAGGCAGACAGACAAGTTGTTAATAAGACATACAGTAAAATAGAAATATAAATCAAATTGTTAATAATATCAAGATACATTTAGAATTCAAACAGTATAAACTCAAATACAAGAGGAGAAGATTAACACCTGCACTACACCTCAAGCAACTCATAGCCCTTCAAAACCCACATCATCAACACCCACACATAGCAACACTAAACACACATATATGGAGGCCCTTAACATTAACCTGCCCAAGCAACAAGGACCTCCGAAGCTGAAACACAAACACCAGTCACAACCAAAGTGACACATAGCTCACAAAACCAGTGTGCCACCCAACAACAGCCCCTAAGGCAAGACAATGCACCCAACACTTTAGTTATAGTTGACTCTATAGTCAGGCACACTGATGTCCAACTCACCAGGCTGAACAAGGAGAAAATTACAATCAGCTGCCTGTCGGGTGCCAGAATTCAACACATAACGCATGTACTCAAGTCACTCTAAAACAAGTACAAATAAGACTCTGTCATTGTCCATGCTGGAGTGAATGACTTGAGACATACCTCCCTGGACTACATGAAAAGAGACATGGAAGAGCTCTCGGATCATGTGGCCCAGGCAGGTATGACCCTAGCCCTGAGTAGCATCCTGCCTTCACCCAGAATGATACCACAGTATAAGGACAAAATGATTGACTTCAACAATTGGCTAAGCTTCTGGTGTCATTCAAAGGGGATCCAGTATCTGTCTGCCTGAGAAGACATGATCGACAAACCACAAAGATTTGCCAGAGATGGTCTGCGCCTGTCACCCCTGGGATTCAGGTTACTGGCTAAAGCTGTTGTCACCTCTATAGTGCCTTTTTTAGGCAAGGTTCAGGGATAAAACCACCACCATAACAGATACAAGCATGCAAAATCTGAAGGTAATGCTACTCAATGCTAAAAGTCTAAACGTCAAAATGCACTGTCTTGAGGCACTCCTAAAAATGGAAAACATCGATATCTGTGCAGTAACTGAGACTTGGTTCAAGGCTGCAGAGAGCACCACTGCAATACCAGGCTACAACTCTTACCACACTTTTCGGCCACAAAACCAAGACCGAAACACTAAAGGTGGAAGAGTGTCCATATTCCCCAAGGATATTAACTCCTCCAGGCTAGTTGCCCAACACAATGCATCTGAAATTCTCCAGGTGCAACTAACACTAGGTAAGACTGCAATCCAAATTCTAGCTTGCTACAGATCCCTCACCATGACCCAAAATTATCACTACACCTTTCTAAACATACTGGAAAATATTAAGATACAACCAAACACCCTAATACCGGGTGATTTCAACTGCCCTGCCATTAACTGGGAAAACTACTCGGGTACCAACTCCTTTTCCCAACGGTTCTTGGTATTCATAAATTCCAGTGCCCTGGATCAATTAATCCATTGTCACACCTGGGGCTCCAATATCCTAGACCTGGTCATTACCAACATGGAAGATAGATGCTCCACACCAGTGATCACCCCCTCATTGGTCAGGTCTGACCATAAGCAAATCACCCTTGACATCCACGTCCCACCCCCAACCCCCAGTAAGGAAACCTCTTTAAAAAACTTCCCCAAAGCCAACTTCATGCTACTGAAGTCAGAAGTGACAAACTTCATGACACCCATGCAAGCAGGATCTGAAAGTTCGACTGCAGAATCCTACACTAAGGCACTATACAAGCACATCCACTTGTTCATGAATCGTGCCATCCCCAATTGAACCAAGATGCTCTCCTCCAAAAAAAGGAAGCCAATCTGGTGGTCCCCTGCTATAAACAAACTATACAACAGAAGGAAGAAACTGTTGCAAAAAAGAGGAAAATCCCAGGATGCAAAAAACTCCCTCATCAGCCTCAGTAAGAAGCTGAGATCCCTCATAAAATCCTCAAAAGCTAGTTACGAAAATAAAATTGCCAAAGATTCCAAAGACAACTACAAGGCATTCTATAGTTATGTCAAGAATTAAACCCTATCTTACACCAGGAGCCAGGACCGCTTTAGCCAGAACTCACCTAATATCCACTCTGTTTTACGCCTCTCCCATATATACCAATCTCTCTAAAAACAACCTCAATAAACTAGCAACATCCTATAATAGTATTGCTAGATTTGCCACAGGCTCTCCTTTCAGAACCCATCACTGTTCAAATCTAAAACAATTAAACTGGCTTGAATTTCTTAACCAGCTTCATTTTCACCAGCTCACAATAGCCCACACGACCCTGTATCAACCTAGCAATACTCCAATACTCTCTAGCCTCATTACACCTTATAATAATCTCAAAAATCTACGCTCCTCAAACAAACTGCTGATCAATACTAACAAACCCAACAACTCAGCAGGTGACTCCTTGTTCTCTAACTCTGTAGGAAAACTATGGAATAAACTCCCCTCTGAAATCACATCTCAGACTTCTCTCTCACTTTTTAAAAGGAATCTAAAACTATATCTCAATAATCACTGGCTATGCTCCTGTATTAATCCCGACTAAATCTTCTCCTATTCACTTATCTCACCCCACATCCATTAGTAACTTCCTTCTATGTATCAATAAACTATATTATTGCATATAGCATATTTGTATATATGTATATTGTATCTTCTCACAAAATCACTATGAGTATTCTAATTTGTACTACTTGTGTATAAAAAAATAAATAAATAAATGGTTTTTACTATAATTCTGCTCTTTCAATATCTGTATAACTTTTAACTTTGTATTAACTCTGTATGATTTCTTAGAGCTTTTCTCCCCGGGCCTCTAATGAAAATGGACATGTCTCCAGCTAGACTAGCCTGGTCAACAAATGTAAAATAAAATAAATAAATGGCAATCCTCAGATCTGCTCTGAGCTTCAACACAATGGCATTAAATATACTGATCCTAAGGATATTTCCAATATCCTGGCAGATCGATTTAGTGCCAACTTCACCCCCCTCTCACCCCCTAAACGGCCCATCTCAATACCAAAAGATTGCCAAATTCCAGTAATCATGGCCACACAGGTAGAAACCGCACTCTCCAAAGCTAAGAGTACAGCATCCATGGGAACAGATGACAGCCCAGGCTGTGTACTACATGAACAACAAAATAAACTGGCACCTCACTTAAGTGTCAAGTTTAATCATAGCCTCACCTCAGGCTCTGTGCCCATGAGTGGCGCACAGCTACAGTTATCCCACTCCACAAGGGGGGATCCAACTTGAATCCCGGGAACTGCCGTCCCATCAGTCTGACGAGCCTGATCTGTAAGAACATGGAATGCATTACCATGGAACTTAAAAACAAAGACATTGGCAACCTTCAAACACTGGACCCCACCCAGTTTGGGTTTGCGAAGGGCCGATCTTGTCTACTGAACCTACACACGAGCAAGCAACAATGTAACCCACAACTGCAACAAAATAAAGATAGAGGTCTGTTGCAGACTTGGGCGACTCTCCACACAGCTCGAACAACAACTGGAAACGAAGAAAGTATGTAGAGAGAACTCCACAGTTATATCTACAGATTTATTACATAAAAAACACCAAATACATCCACAGGTTAAGCGCTTTCAACTGTATACATCACAGTCTTCATCAGAACCAGATAGCTACATAATTGCTCTGTTTAAATACAAATGACTTGAAAATAGGCGCCAATTTAATTAAAGTAATAGCTCTCCATTGAACATTAGAAAATGTATTTTAAAATGTATTTTAAATGTGTATCAATTCATCCAAGTTACTAAATAAAATATACAATAGTGTCATAAAAATATGATATCATAAAAATATGATAATGTCATGAAATATAATAGAAACCTAATAAATATTGAAATATTGAACTATTGAAATATTAATAACCATTAAAATGTAAAAATAATCACAATACATACCATACCAATGTTACTTTAAATGTATATGCATATATAGAAGATAAAAATATAAAAATAAAAATAAAAATATTGCTTAACCTAATATTAAAAATGGCTTTAAACTAATACTATCATTAATGCCAGGTGATCTAGTGGCATCAGTATGCATTTGCCACTTGCTTTCTTTCAATGCTAAGGACATTTTCCAGTCTTCTCCATACGGAAAACTAATAACCTGGTCAATAATTGCAAATTTAAATAAATGCTCCCCACCTTTCTCATGCATATGTCTATATAAAGCATTATTCTTGTCTTGTACTTGAATTTTATAATAATATTCATAAATACATTTTTTTCAATTGCCTCTCTGTTTTACCTATGTAAAATGCAGAGCAGGCAGAACAGGTAGCAAGGTATACTACCTGTTTGGTGTTGCAGTTGCCTGCCCTACATCCAAAAAAGTATTGTTAATATCTGTCAGTCTGATAAATTCAACTTCATTAATACGGCTACATTGATTACGTGTTCCACATTTTTTGGTAACAGTTACCTTAGTATTTTTTTCTTTTCCATAATTGTCAGCACTTTCTAATAATCTTTTCAAATTAGGAGCTGTTTTATACACAAAAGAAGGTATACTCCCTAATTTAGTACCAATGTGGTTAGAAGTCGCTATCAGATCCCAATGTCTGCATATTATATCCTTTTTATAATTTACATAAGGTGTGTACATTAACACACACACCCTGTTGTAGACAGCATCTTTAGTATCATCTATCAATTTGACCAAGTTTTGATTAAATTTACCCATCAATGGGATATATTTTATACCCCACTGTTTGGAGACATAATTCGTAATGTCCTTTAACATTCTCACTGGATATCCCCTATCTTTAAACATCCTAAAAATCGTCTGCAATTCAACATCCATATCTGCCCTTGTGGATGACATACGTGCTGCCCTAATACATTGTCCTTTAACAACATTTTTAAAAATATATGATGGATGATTACTGTTATACTGAATGTAATCATTTGAGAAAGTAGTTTTCCTGTATATCCTTGATGTAAATCCTTCATCCATATGGCTTATAAATGTATCTAAATACGCAATACCATCGCTGCTTGAATTGTATGTAAACTTTAAAAATTGTGTGGTACTATTTATATACTCCATAAATTCACCTATGGTCTCCTTATTACCCTTCCATAATATAAATAAATCATCAAGATATCTAGTATAAAATGCTATATCTCTATAAAACCTACTTTTAAATAAAAATTCTGATTCCCATTCCAACATTACACGGTTAGCAAAAATGGGGGCACAAGATGCCCCCATAGCAACACCCTTGCTCTGCCTAAAATATTCACCTTGGAATGTGATATAATTATGGTCAAGTACTAAGGCCATCATATCCATTATTAAGCTGATCTTATCCCAACTTAAGTCAGAAAATTTTCTCAGACTATTACAGAAGTATTCTAATCCGATATCCTTAGGTATACTGGAGAATAGATCTATAACATTTATTGTCAGATAAGTCAGATCTATATTCCACAAATCAGCTGTTAGTTTACCTAAAAAGTTCCAAGAATCAATCATTAAATGTGGGATATGCCTATACACGTGTTTTGTCCATCTGTCAATAAGCACCCCTATATTAAATGTTTTAGATTTAGAACCTGAAATAATAGGTCTAAAAGGGGGGTTATCTATAGATTTATGGACCTTAGGTATACCAATGATTTTGGCCAAAATAGGATAGTCAATTTTCATATACATATATATTTAATTTGTAATTCTATCGTCCAATAAATATTCTTCTAAGGCCAAGTCTATTCTTTTATATCCAATATTTATTTGATTGATAGAAACTTCCTCATAGTTACCAGACTCGTGCAAAATATTACATATTTGCATATTGTAGTCCAACGTATGGTAAACTACGATACCTCCCCCCTTATCAGGCTTCATAATCTTTATATCGTTATTATGTATCAACTGATTCAGACACTTCCGTTCATTCACTGTTAAATTATCCTGATATGTATTGTTATATGAATTGTCTTTTTTATTCCTAATTATTTTATTAAGCCAATATATATCTTTGCACACCATTTTTTCAAATTGTGCTACATGCAAATTTGATGCTGGGACATATGAACTTTTTTTCCTAAGTTCATTATTCCTAAAAATGTCTCTATTAGTATCACTTTGTCCAAATTGTAACGCTAAATTCAACCTTCTACAGTAAACTTTGATCTCCTTAATAGTGTCCACTAAATTAATACCTGTTGTAGGAACAAATTTCATACCTTTGCTTAACAGTTGAACCAGTACCTTACTAATATCTAAATCCGTGTAGTTAAATACATTAAAACCATTGTGTGTACTTAATATATGAGTGGCATCCTCGTTACAAGTAATGGCTTCAACTTTAACATCCTTAGCATTTCTCTGTTGAATACCATCGTCAATCTGGATCTCAACTAACTGTTTTGTATTATTACTATTAAGGGGGTAAGATGACAGTTCAAGCGCCTTACTCATGATATCATTTATCTTACTACTCTGTTCCACTGACTGTACTGCCTCTTGGGTGCTGGAAAGAATCTTCCCCCTTGAAAATTCTCTTCTCTTTCCATACTTGTAAATCTGTTTCTATTACTCATATATCTCTCTTTATGTGTATTTACTCTATCCTGTGGCCACACATAAGCTCTATTATTCTGATATGCTTCTATATCTCGTTGAATCTTCCTATTCTTCCTATGATAGATACTATTTGCTTTATTTTCAGCTAATGTGAATTGCTTGTTATATAATTCCTTCCATGTTTCAAATTCCATGTCTAACTATATTGTCATTCAAGCCTTCCACCTCACTAACTAACGTTGTCAGTTTTTCATCATTTAATTTAATAATTAATTCCATGTATGCAACTCCAAAACTATCAAATAAATTATTAAATTCATTCATAACCATTGCTTTATACTCAAAACCTAATGGTAGTTTGAAAAACCTCAATCCCTTAGGTACCACCTTAATTTTAAGGCATTTTAACAAATAAACATTATCAATTTTTACATTCTTAATTTGTAGTAATTTTTTACCCATAGAAAAAATCATTTCTTTCAAAGATTCATTAGTATAACTTATATGTCTCCCTTCAACATGGTTACTTTCCCCCACATTCTCAAAATCAAATTCATCACATAAAAATACATCCATCATATCACCATTATGGTGTATCACTTTCTTAGGATTCTTAATTGAATGTCTACAATGTCTATTTATTTTACTTTCATATCTTGGGCTAGAAATAGTTTTATTGACAACAGTACCTTTTGTATTTCCTTTAACTGTTCTTGCATGATTTAAATATGTTTTTATATCCTGACGATTCTTCGGTCTAGCCCCATTCCTCTCCGCTTTATCTCTGGTGTGAAAAAGACTAAAATCAAATGTAAATTCATTGGCAGGTGACATATTCCCAATTACATTATTATCGCCATAAACAAGGGAATCCTGCATAGAGCGTACTTCACCTAGTTCCACTGCCACCTGCCCATTTGGTATGTCAGTTTGAGTATTAGAATCCAAAGTACCTACAACAGTAGGTGTAGCATGTAGGTTTTCCACCAAAGTACTATTGGCTAATGTAGTACAATCCGTTTTCTTTTCATTTGGTTTTGAAGCTGTCACAAAACCCCTCACCAGCTCAATAAGTCTGTTGACTTCTGTTTGTAGCATGCACACTTGTAGCCAACCATGACATCATCCTTGTTGTTGTTCAAAAGAGCTCCACTGCCTGCCATCACAGAACTCCAGCCAACGTACACACAAGCAAGCAACAATGTAACCCACAACTGCAACAAAATAAAGATAGAGGTCTGTTGCAGACTTGGGCGACTCTCCACACAGCTCGAACAACAACTGGGAATGAACAAAGTATGTAGCGAGAACTCCACAGTTATATCCACGGATTTATTACGTAAAAAACATCAAATACATCCACAGGTTAAGCGCTTTCAACTGTATACATCACAGTCTTCATCAGAACCAGATAGCTACATAATTGCCCTGTTTAAATACAATTGACTTGAAAAAAGGCGCCAATTTAATTAAAGTAATAGGTCTCCATTGAACATTTGAAAATGTATTTTAAAATGTATTTTAAATGTGTATCAATTCATGACACATTTTTATGACACTATTTTATGACACTATTGTATATTTTATTTAGTAACTTGGATGAATCGATACACATTTAAAATACATTTTAAAATACATTTTCAAATGTTCAATGGAGAGCTATTACTTTAATTAAATTGGCGACTTTTTTCAAGTCAATTGTATTTAAACAGAGCAATTATGTAGCTATCTGGTTCTGATGAAGACTGTGATGTATACAGTTGAAAGCGCTTAACCTGTGGATGTATTTGGTGTTTTTTACGTAATAAATCTGTGGATATAACTGTGGAGTTCTCGCTACATACTTTCTTCGTTTCCAGTTGTTGTTCGAGCAGTGTGGAGAGTCGCCCAAGTCTGCAACAGATCTCTATCTTTATTTTGTTGCAGTTGTGGGTTACATTGTTGCTTGCTCGAGTGTACGTTGGCTGGAGTTCTGTGATGGCAGGCAGTGGAGACGAGACGCTAGCTTCATAGAACAACAACAAGGATGATGTCATGGCTCTACGCGCCAAAGTGTCGGCGTTACAAACAGAAGTCAACAGACTTATTGAGCTGGTGAGTGGTTTTGTGACAGTTTCAAAACCAAACGAAAAGAAAATGGATTGTACTACATTAGCCAAATGTACTTCGGTGGAAAACTTACATGCTACACCTACTGTTGTAGGTACATTGGATTCTAATACTCAAAATGACATACCAAATGGGCAGGTGGCAGTGGAACTAGGTGAAGTACGCTCTATGCAGGATTCCCTTGTTTATGGTGATAATAATGTAATTGGGAATATGTCACCTGCCAACAAATTTACGTTTGATTTTAGTCTTTTTCACACCAGAGATGAAGCGGATAGGAATGGGGCTAGACCGAAGAATCGTCAGGATATAAAAACATATTTAAATCACGCAAGGACAGTTAAAGGAAATACAAAAGGTACTGTTGTCAATAAGACTATTTCTAGCCCAAGATATGAAAGTAAAATAAATAGACATTGTGTACATTCAATTAAGAATCCTAAGAAAGTGATACACCATAATGGTGATATGATGGATGTATTTTTATGTGATGAATTTGATTTTGAAAATGTGGAGGAAAGTAATCATGTTGAAGGGAGACATATAAGTTATACTAATGAATCTTTGAAAGAAATGATTTTTTCTATGGGTAAAAAATTACTACAAATTAAGAATGTAAAAATTGATAATGCTTATTTGTTAAAATGCCTTAAAATTAAGGTGGTACCTAAGGGATTGAGGTTTTTCAAACTACCATTAGGTTTTGAGTATAAAGCGTCGGTTATGAATGAATTTAATAATTTATTTGATAGTTTTGGAGTTGCATACATGGAATTAATTATCAAATTAAATGATGAAAAACTGACAACGTTAGTTAGTGAGGTGGAAGGCTTGAATGACAATATAGTTAGACATATGGAATTTGAAACATGGAAGGAATTATATAACAAGCAATTCACATTAGCTGAAAATAAAGCAAATAGTATCTATCATAGGAAGAATAGGAAGATTCAACGAGATATAGAAGCATATCAGAATAATAGAGCTTATGTGTGGCCACAGGATAGAGTAAATACACATAAAGAGAGATATATGAGTAATAGAAACAGATTTACAAGTATGGAAAGAGAAGAGAATTTTCAAGGGGGAAGATTCTTTCCAGCACCCAAGAGGCAGTACAGTCAATAGAACAGAGTAGTAAGATAAATTATATCGTGAGTAAGGAGCTTGAACTGTCATTTTACCCCCTTAATAGTAATAATACAAAACAGTTAGTTGAGATCCAGCTTGACGATGGTATTCAACAGAGAAATGCTAAGGATGTTGAAGTTGAAGCCATTACTTGTAACGAGGATGCTACTCATAAATTAAGTACACACAATGGTTTTAATGTATTTAACTACACGGATTTAGATATTAGTAAGGTAATGGTTCAACTGTTAAGCAAAGATATGAAATTTGTTCCTACAACAGGTATTAATTTAGTGGACACTATTAAGGAGATCAAATTTTACTGTAGAAGGTTGAATTTAGCGTTACAATTTGGACAAAGTGATACTAATAGAGACATTTTTAGGAATAATGAACTTAGGAAAAAAAGTGCATATGTCCCAGCATCAAATTTGCATGTAGCACAATTTGAAAAAATGGTGTGCAAAGATATATATATTGGCTTAATAAAATAATTAGGAATAAAAAAGACAATTCATATAACAATACATATCAGGATAATTTAACAGTGAATGAACGGAAGTGCCTGAATCAGTTGATACATAATAACGATATAAGGATTATGAAGCCTGATAAGGGGGGAGGTATCGTAGGTTACCATACGTTGGACTACAATATGCAAATATGTAATATTT
Source organism: Protopterus annectens (assembly GCF_019279795.1). Taxonomy (NCBI): domain Eukaryota; kingdom Metazoa; phylum Chordata; order Ceratodontiformes; family Protopteridae; genus Protopterus; species Protopterus annectens. The sequence continues at coordinate 185,609,729 of NC_056741.1, read as the reverse complement.
TGCATGAGTCTGGTAACTATGAGGAAGTTTCTATCAATCAAATAAATATTGGATATAAAAGAATAGACTTGGCCTTAGAAGAATATTTATTGGACGATAGAATTACAAATTAAATATATATGTATATGAAAATTGACTATCCTATTTTGGCCAAAATCATTGGTATACCTAAGGTCCATAAATCTATAGATAACCCCCCTTTTAGACCTATTATTTCAGGTTCTAAATCTAAAACATTTAATATAGGGGTGCTTATTGACAGATGGACAAAACACGTGTATAGGCATATCCCACATTTAATGATTGATTCTTGGAACTTTTTAGGTAAACTAACACCTGATTTGTGGAATATAGATCTGACTTATCTGACAATAGATGTTATAGATCTATTCTCCAGTATACCTAAGGATATCGGATTAGAATACTTCTGTAATAGTCTGAGAAAAGTTTCTGACTTAAGTTGGGATAAGATTAGCTTAATAACGGATATGATGGCCTTAGTACTTGACCATAATTATATCACATTCCAAGGTGAATATTTTAGGCAGAGCAAGGATGTTGCTATGGGGGCATCTTGTGCCCCCATTTTATCTAACCTTGTAATGTTGGAATGGGAATCAGAATTTTTATTTAAAAGTAGGTTTTATAGAGATATAGCATTTTATACTAGATATCTTGATGATTTATTTATATTATGGAAGGGTAATAAGGAGACCATAGGTGAATTTATGGAGTATATAAATAGTACCACACAATTTTTAAAGTTTATATACAATTCAAGCAGCGATGGTATTGCGCATTTAGATACATTTATAAGCCATACGGATGAAGGATTTACATCAAGGATATACAGGAAAACTACTTTCTCAAATGATTACATTCAGTATAACAGTAATCATCCATCATATATCTTTAAAAATGTTGTTAAAGGGCAATGTATTAGGGCAGCACGTATGTCATCCACAAGGGCAGTTATGGATGTTGAATTGCAGACGATTTTTAGGATGTTTAAAGATAGGGGATATCCAGTGAGAATGTTAAAAGACACTACGAATTATGTCTCCAAAAAGTGGGGTATAAAATATATCCCATTGATGGGTAAATTTAATCAAAACTTGGTCAAATTGATAGATGATACTAAAGATGCTGTCTACAACAGGGTATGTGTGTTAATGTACACACCTTATGTAAATTATATAAAGGATATAATATGCAGACATTGGGATCTGATAGCAACTTCTAACCACATTGGTACTAAAAAGGGGAGTATACCTTCTTTTGTGTATAAAACCACTCCTAATTTGAAAAGATTATTAGAAAGAGCTGACAATTATGGAAAAGAAAAAAATACTAAGGTAACTGTTACCAAAAAATGTGGAACACGTAATCAATGTAGCCGTATTAATGAAGTTGAATTTATCAGACTGACAGATATTAACAATACTTTTGTGAGATGTAGGGCAGGCAACTGCAACACCAAACAGGTAGTATACCTTGCTACCTGTTCTGCCTGCCCTGCATTTTACATAGGTAAAACAGAGAGGCAATTGAAAAAACGTATTTATGAACATTATTATAAAATTCAAGTACAAGACAAGAATTATGCTTTATATAGACATATGCATGAGAAAGGTGGGGAGCATTTATTTAAATTTGCAATTATTGACCAGGTTATTAGTTTTCCATATGGAGGAGACTGGAAAATGTTCTTAGCATTGAAAGAAAGCAAGTGGCAAATACATACTGATGCCACTAGATCACCTGGCATTAATGATAGTATTAGTTTAAAGCCGTTTTTAATATTAGGTTAAGCAATATTTTTATTTTTATTTTTATATTTTTATCTTCTATATATGCATATACATTTAAAGTAACATTGGTATGGTATGTATTGTGATTATTTTTACATTTTAATGGTTATTAATATTTCAGTAGTTCAATATTTCAATATTTATTAGGTTTCTATTATATTTCATGACATTATCATATTTTTATGATATCATATTTTTATGACACATTTTTATGACACTATTTTATGACACTATTGTATATTTTATTTAGTAACTTGGATGAATTGATACACATTTAAAATACATTTTAAAATACATTTTCAAATGTTCAATGGAGAGCTATTACTTTAATTAAATTGGCGACTTTTTTTCAAGTCAATTGCATTTAAACAGGGCAATTATGTAGCTATCTGGTTCTGATGAAGACTGTGATGTATACAGTTGAAAGCGCTTAACCTGTGGATGTATTTGGTGTTTTTTACGTAATAAATCTGTGGATATAATTTGTGGAGTTCCCGCTACATACTTTCTTCGTTTCCAGTTGTTGTTCAAGCTGTGTGGAGAGTCGCCCAAGTCTGCAACAGACCTCTATCTTTATTTTGTTGTCTACTGAACCTGATTGACTTCTTTGAATCAGTCTCCAGAGCTGTGGATAATGGTAAGGAGGTCCACACAGCCTATCTGGACTTCGTCAAGGCCTTTGACACCATCCCCCACTCTGGAATCATAGATAAACGTATTAAGCTGGGCATAAATCCCTATGTCACTTGATGGGTTGCCAACTGACTTACTGACAGAACCCAGACTGTAAAAGTAGCCGACTCCAAATCCAGCTCCAGACAAGTGACAAGTGGAGTACCTCAGGGTTCAGTCCTGGGACCACTCTTGTTTGGCATCTACTTCTCTGAAGTACAGGCCAACACTAAGGGACTCTGGCTAACAAAGTTTGCAGATGACTGCAAACTGGGAGCCATTATTGAATCCCCAAATTATGTGGATATTCTACAAAAGGGCCTTACAGAAACAGATGCTTGGTGCCAGAGCCATGGGCTCAAGCTTAATGCCAAGAAATGTATAGTTATCCCCTTTGGAAAAAAACATGTACCCATGAATTACCACATAGGTGGCAGTACACTAAACATCAAAAGTGTGATGAGAGACTTAAGGACACAGGTGGACAGTGGTTTCACTTTCGATAACCACATCGCCACAACAGTCAGGAAATCCTTCTATGTGGCACACCTCATCACTAAGGTCTTTTCATCCATCAAAAAGGACGTCATTGTCCCACTGTACTCATCCCTCTTTAGACTCATTATAGAGTATAATGCCCCATTTGGTATGTACCTCACAAGACATCTGCAACAGCTGGAAAGGCCACAGAAATACCTCACTAAACGAAGCATAGGCCTAAAGCAGATACCATATGCTGACCGTCTAAAAAAAATCCAGCTATACTCTGTGGCATATTGTCTACTCAGTGGCGATCTCTGCTTAACGTACAAGGCCATGTTAAACCCTGAGCTGTTGGACATGCTCCACTTAAAGAAATTCCAATCCCTCGGAGCCACACGCTCCAGGGATCTAAACCTTGTCATCACAATGAACAAAACATGGTGGAGGGATAGGTTCCTGATCCAGAGACTCCCCATACTCTGAAATAGACTGCCCATGCATGTCAAGCAGAGCGCCTCCTTGGCCCTCTTCAAAAGGAACCTTGATGATTGGATGGGAGATAGGAAATTCACCCCGGGGATCATGTAAGTTGCCCTGCTAGACAGGGGTCCAGAAAAGTAAATATTGTGGGAAGAAATATCCAGGGAATTGTTATGGCTAGGCTTGTAGAGGCCCTTGGGCCAATAGCCTAGTACCAACCTATGAAGCTATGAACATATGTCCACATCATTTGGGGACTTGACTATGGCTCCTAGTTGCAGTCATATGAGAATTTTGTAAGCCAGAGGCCTTCTCTGTTAGCCTGTACTTCAGAGAAGTAGATACCAAACAGGAGAGGTCACAGGATGGAACCCTGTGGTACTCCACTTGTCACTGGTTTGAGGTCAGATTTGGAGTCTGCAACTTTTACAGTGTGCATTCTGTCAGTGAGCCAGTTGGCAAGCCATCTTGTTATGTAGGGATTTATACCTAGTTTAGTGAGTTTAGCTATAATTCCAGAGTGGGGGATGGTGTTGAAAGCCTTGGTGAGGTCAAGAGAGGCTGTGTGAACCACCTTACCCTCATCTACGATTTTGGTGAATGCCTCAAAGAAGTCGATCAGGTTCAGGAGGCATGATCTGCCTTTCACAAACCCAAACTGGGTGGGATCCAGAGTTTGGAGATTACCAATGTCTTTGTTTATGAGTTCCATGATGATGATACATTCCATGGCCTTGCAGACCAGGCTTGTCAGGCTAACAGGTCGATAGTTCCCGGGATCAGTGGTGGCTCCCACTTTGTGGAGTGGGATAACTGTTGCTGTGCACCATTCAGTGTGCACAAAGCCTGAAGTGAGGCTATTATTGAACATGGTACTTAAGTGTAGACCCAGTTCGTTCTGAAGTTCATCTAAATAGCAGCCTGGGATGTTGTCCGGTCCCATGGATGCTGTATTTTTGGCTTTAGAGAGTGCAGCTTTTACCTGCATAGTTGTGATTACAGGGAATCTGCATTCTTCCGGTATAGTTATGGGAGCTTTAGGGGGTGAGGGGGGTAAAGTTAGCAGTGAACCTATCTGCCAGGATGTTGGCAATATCAGTTGGTTCTGTAATTTTCATGCCATTGTACTGTAATTCAGAGCAGATCTGGGTGTTGCCATTGAGATTCTTGACATAGCTATAGAATGCTTTGTGGTTCTCCTTAGAATTAGGGATGATTTTGTTTTCGTAGCTAGCATTGGAGGATCTTATAAGGGATCTCAGCTTCTTACTGAGGCTGACCAAGGAGCTCCTCCACTCATGGGATTTCACTCTCATTTGCAACAGTTTCTTCCTTTTGTTGTACAGTTTGTTTATGGCAGGGGACCACCAGATTGGCTTCCTTTTTTTTGGAGGATAGCATCTTGGTTCTGTTTGGGATAGCACGATCCATGCACTCATGTAAGTGCTTATAGAGAGCATTTGTGTAGGATTCAGCAGTTGTAACTGTATTGTTCATCTGCATGGGTGTCATGAAGTTCACCACTTTTGTCTTAAGAAGCATGAAGTTAGCTTTGTAGAAATGTTTTACCATGGTTTCCTTAATGAGGGGTGGGGGCGGATGTGGATATCAAGAGTGATTAGCTTATGGTTGGATCGGACCAATGAGGAGCTGACTTCAGGTGTGGAACACCGGTCACTCATGTTGGTAATGACTAGGTTTAGGATATTGTTGCCACTGGTGGGGGTGTGGATAAGTTGATCCAGGGCATTGGAGTTTATGAATTCCAGAAAGCATTGAGCTAAGGAGTTGGTACACAAGTAGTTTTCCCAGTTAATGGTGGGGTAGTTGAATTTGCCCATTATTAGGGTGTATGGTTGAACCCTAATATTTTCCAGTACATCAAGAAAAGCGGAGTGGGAATCCTGGGGCATAATGCTACAATTCAGATTGCAGTTTTGCCCAGAGTTAGTTGCACTTGGATAACCTCGGATGCATTATGCTGAGCAACTAGCCTGGAGGTGACACACCTCCACCTTTGGTATTTCGGTCCAGGTTACATGGCCGAAAAGTGTGGTATGAGTTATAGCCTGGTAGTGCAGGGGTGCTGTCTGGAGCCTTGAACCAGGTCTCAGTCAATGCACAGATATCGATGTTCTCCATTTTAAGGAGTGCCTCGAGTGAGTGCATTTTGAGATTTAGACTTCCAGCAATAAGTAGCATTACCCTCAGTTATTGCTTGCCTGTTACTGTTATGGTGCTGAATTTGTTATTTGAACCTTGCCTAAAATAGGCACTATAGGGGCAGCAAGAGTCTTAGCCAGTATCCGGAATCCCAGGGGCAACATGAGCAGGCCATCTGTGGTAAAGCATCGTGGTCTGTCGACCATGTCATGCCAAGCAGACAGATACTGGATCCCCTTAGAATGACACCAGAAGCTTAGCCAATTGTTGAAGTCAATCATTTTGTCCTTGTACTGCGGTATCATTCTGGGCAATGGCAGAATGCTACACAGGGCTAGGGTTATACCTGCCTGGGCTACAAGATCAGAGAGCTCTTCCATGTCTCTTTTCATGTAGTCCAGGGAGGTATGTCTCAGGTCATTCACACCAACATGGACAATGACAGAGTCATATTTGTACTTGTTGTGGAGTGACCTGATTGAGTGGATTATGTGGCAGATCCTGGCACCTGACAGATAGCTGACAGTAACCGTCTCCTTGTTTAGCCTGGTGAGTGGGACATCAGTGTGCCTGACTATAGGGTCATCTATGACTAGTGTGTTGGATACATTGTTTTGCCTTATTGGCTGTGGTTGAGTGGCACACTGAGTCTGTGGGATATGTGTCATTTGGGTTGTGTTGGGGATGGAGGTTGCTTGCGTTTCTGCTTTGGAGGTCTCTGTTGCTTAGACAGGTTATTATTGAGAGCCTCCACAAATGTTTTTGTGTTACTATGTGTGGATTTTGGTGGTGAAGATTTAGTTTGACTATGTGATGAGTGTGGTGTGGTGCAAATGTTTACCTTCTCCTCATGACTGTCAAGTTCAGTCTTGGTTAGAGAGAGCTTTACCTCCAGTTTGGCTAGATAAGTGCATCTCTCACAAGTTGTAGTGTTGGGTGGTAGGAGGAGAGGGTTATCTGTGTACATGAGGCAATTTCTACATTGCCTCAAGATGCTCAGATTCATCAGATAGACAGGAGAGAATACTGGGAGCTGACATTTGGACATGCCTGAATAAAAAACTATTTTCCTCTAGATAAGTGAGGAAAGTGAGTACAAGAGCTGTTTTTCTCTAAGCAAGTGAGAAAAGTAAACACAAATACTGTTTTCTTCTAGGTAATGAGGAAGGTTAAGTGCTATAGTAATTAGTAGCTCATTTAGTGCTTACAAGTTCTGAACATGTGCTGAGCATGAATAAGAAAATTTAAGTGCTAAAACTAAAAATCTGTATCTGCACATGATGAATTAAAGGACAGAAACAAGTGCAAATGCAGGCTTTCAAATCAGAAAATTGAGAGAGATGGAAGAGATTGCCCAAACGGCCAATAACTATAATTTCTGGGCCAGAACCACTCCTTATGTGAAAGACAAGTTACCTAGTGCTTACAACTCCCACTGATAAGCTAGAAGGCTTCCCTCCAACACAGAAAGGCTTGGGGGCTCAGAAGCTTACATACCACCCTGGATACAGCAAATCTGTAAATGGAACACTAGTTACAGGAAAGGTAGGAAACAGGCTTACAGTTTTTTTTTTTACAGAAAAGTAGCAAAAACAGTAGTAAAAACAATTCACATGCAGTGCAAGCTACCACACTTGAGTATGTAGGAATATTAGACCAAACTCAGTTTAAAAATACAATTAAATTAAAAAGGTCTAAAAGCAAGTGCGGAAAGAGTTTATTAGGTAGAATGTGGTAAAGAGAAGGGACTGGGGGAGTGTCCCAGATCAAATCTACAGTAGGGCGGGCAACTGCAAAAGCCACCAAATTTAAACTACAAGAGAGAAATAGGGAGGGTGGGTGGGACAAAACAGTTTCAACAGAGATCTAAGCAACAATTAACAGTACACACTCTAAAACCAAAAAAATATACTCAGCTCTGTATATTTACAGATAGATTGGAAAACAGTCTGTTAGAACAGGGAGACAATCGTTTCAACAGAGATTTAAGCAACAATTAACAAACTTTAAAACCAAAAAATATATACTCAGCTCTGAATATTTGCAAATAGATTGGAAGTCATTCTTTCAGAACACATGTTACAGCAATTACAAGCAGGCTGTTACTAACAGGTCTAATTTTATGCAAGTGATCCTTGAGGTAGATAACACACAAGCTGTAAAATCCAGTTATACCAACTGAAGACACGGCAGAATATAGGGGTGGAGGGTGGGAAAACAGTTTTAACAGAGATCTAAGCAACAATTAACAGTACAGACTCTAAAACCAAAAAAAATATACTCAGCTCTGTATATTTGCAGATATATTGGAAAGCAGTTTCTCAGAAAAGGGAGACAACCGTTTCAGCAAAGATCTAAGCAACAATTAGCGAACTCTAAAACCAAAAAAATATACTCAGCTCTGTATATTTGCAGATAGATTGGAAGGCAGTCCCTCAGAACACAGGTTCCAGCAATTAAATGCAGACTGTTACTAACAGGTCAAACTTTATGCAAGTGATCCTTGAGTTAAATAACACACAAGCTTTAAAAAACAGTTATACCAACTGAAGACACAGCGGAAAATAGGGGTGGGGGGGAGAGTTTCAAAAGAGATCTAAGCAACAATTAACAGTACAAACTCTAAAACCACAAAAATATACTCAGCTCTGTATATTTGCAGATAGATTGGAAAGCAGTCTCTCAGAACAGGGAGACAACAGTTTCAACAGAGATCTAAGCAACAATTCACAAACTCTAAAACCAAAAAAATATACTCAGCTCTGTATATTTGCAGATAAATTGGAAGGCAGTTTCTCAGAACACAGGTTCCAGCAATTAAATGCAGACTGTTACTAACAGGTCTAATTTTATGCAAGTGATCCTTGAGTTAAATAACACACAAGCTGTAAAAACCAGTTATACCAACTGAAGACACGGCAGAAAATAGGGGTGGGGGTGGGGAAAAGAGTTTCAACAGAGATCTAAGCAACAATTAACAGTACAAACTCTAAAACCAAAAATATATAGTCAGCTCTGTATATTTGCAGATAGATTAGAAAGCAGTCTCTCAAAACAGGGTGACAACAGTTTCAACAGAAATCTAAGAAACAATTAACAAACTCTAAAACAAAAAAATATACTCAGCTCTGTATATTTCTAGATAGATTGGAAAGCAGTCTCTCAGAACACAGGTTCCAGCAATTAAATGCAAGCTGTTACTAACAGGTCTAATTTTATGCAAGTGGTCCTTGAGTTTGATAACACAAAAGTTGTAAAAAACAGTTATACCAACTGAAGACACGGCAGAAAATAGGGGTGGGGGTTGGGGGAAACAGTTTCAACAGAAATCTAAGCAACAATTAATAGTACAAATTCTAAAAACCAAAAAAACATACTCAGCTCTGTGTATTTGCAGATAGATTGGAAAGCAGTCTCTCAGAACAGGGAGACAACAGTTTCAACAGAGATCTAAGCAACAATTAACTAACTCTAAAACCAAAAAAAAATACTCAGCTCTGTATATTTGCAGATAGATTGGAAGGCAGCCTCTCAGAACACAGGAGGGTCTGTGCTTACTGAAATGTTAATTAGAATTGTTATGGAAGATAATGTTGAGCAATAACAGAGTTACTAAACAGAGAACTCAAAAGATGAATATTTTTAAAGTCCCTGTCTGGAGCCAGGGACTCCATTTTATGTGCATAAGGAAATATCACATTTAGCTGTTTATTTTTTTACAGCCTTTTCTCACATCTAAATAAAAACATTTGGTGAATGAAAATGGGCATACCTTATCCAGATAATAGCTTATAAAAATCAAATTACAAGTTCAGAATTCAGCACAATCCACATCTATTTGCATGTATAGTTCAAATGCCAGTAGTAACATAAAAAGTTACAATATGAAAGCTTGCCTACTGTGCTACATACAAAAACTAGTTGCGCATGGCATGTGTGAGCAAAATGGACATGCATTTAGATGTGTGCACGGCTGACTTTATGCAATCCCACAGGGACGCTATTTTGTTGTGAGTCATTAAAACCACAGAAGCAATTTACTTAGGCAAGTACATGAATGTTGACTTACTGAGAGAGAGTGTGCAGCCAATATGAAATTTCGATACCACTCTATAGCCAGTCCTAGGAAACATAGGTTAATGCAACCTATTCAGTGCAGCCTGCAACCTGCTAACTGGTTATCTGCCCATTTATCACTTGTAGCTATGGAGATCTGCCCTACATCACAAAAAAGTAGACAACAGTAACCAGTACTGACTACAATGGCAGGAGATCTGCCCTACATAGCAACAGCAAATACCGAGCATTTGCCAGTACTGACTGCAATAGCATGACATCTGTCTTACATAGCAACAACAAATATACAGCAATAACCAGTACTGGCCACAACGGCAGGAGATCTGCCCTGCATAGCAACAACAAATGCACAGCAATAACCAGTATTGACCACAACGGCAGGAGATCTGCCCTATATAACAACAACAAATACACTAACCAGTACTGACCACAGTGGCAGGAAATCAGCCCTACATAGCAACAACAAATACACAGCAATAACAGGAACTGACCACAACTGCATGAGACCTCCCTCCATAGCAAAACAAATATACAGCATTAACCAGTACTTGCAACAATGGCAGGAGATCTGCTGTACATAGCAACAAAAAATACCCAGCAATAACCACTGCTGACCATGACAGCTAGAGATCTGCCCTACATAGTAACAACAAATGCAAAGCAATGACCTCTGGCTGGAGAACTGCCTTACCTAGCAACAACAAATGCTCAGCTATAACCAGTACTGGCAACCAAGGCAGGAGAGCTGCCCTACATAGCCCCCAAAAATTCACAGCAGTAACCAGTACTGACCAAAAATGGTGGGAGATCTGCCCTACATACCAACAACAAATACACAGCAATAACCAGTACTGACCACAATGGTAGGAGATCTGCCCTGCAGAACAACAACAAATGCACAGCAATAACTAGTACTGACCACAATGGCTGGAGATCTGCCCTACATAACAAAATTAAATACAAAGCAATAAATAGTACCGGTCACAATGAATGGCAAGAGATCTGCTCTACATAGCAACTCGTAACACACTCCAATAACCAATACTGATGACAACAGAAGGAGATCTGCTCTACTTATGAACAACAAATACACAGCAATAACCAGTACTGACCACATTGGCAAGAGATCTGCCCTACATTACAACATAAAATAGATAGCAATAACCACTACTGACCACAATGGCAGGAGCTCTACCCTACATAGCAACAACAAATACACAGCAATAACCAGTACTGACCACAATGGCTGGAGATATGCTCACATAGCACCAGAAAAGACACATCAATAATTTTACTGACTGTAATGACAAGAGATCTGCCCTACATTTCAATGCCAAATACACAGCAATAACCAGTAATGACCACAATGGCAGGAGATTTGCCTTGCATATCATAACAAATGCACAGCAATAACCTGTACTGATTGCAATGTCAGGATATCTACCCTACATAGCAACAACAAATACACAGCAATAACCAGCACTAACCACAATGGTAGGAGATTTGCCCTACATAGCAATAAAAAATACACACTAATAACCAGTAGTGGCTGCAATGTCAGAAGATCTGCCCTGCATAGCAACAACAAATGCACAGCAAAAACCAGTACTGAACACAACAGCAGGAGATCTGCCCTACATAACAACAAATACACTAAACAGTACTGACCACAGTGGCAGGAAATCCACCCTACATAGCAACAACAAATACACAGCAGTAACAGGAACTTACCACAACTGCATGAGACCTCCCTCCATAGCAAAACAAATATACAGCATTAACCAGTACTTGCAACAATGACAGGAGATCTGCTGTACATAGCAACAAAAAAATACCCAGCGATAATCACTGCTGACCATGACGGCTAGAGATCTGCCCTACATAGCAACAACAAATGCAAAGCAATGACCTCTGGCTGGAGAACTGCCTTACCTAGCAACAACAAATGCCCAGCTATAAGCAGTACTGGCAACAAAGGCAGGAGAGCTGCCCTACATATCCCCCAAAAATTCACAGCAGTAACCAGTTATGACCAGAAATGGTGGGAGATCTTCCCTGCAGAGCAACAACAAATGCACAGCAATAACCAGTACTGATCACAATGACTGGAGATCTGCCCTACATAACAACATTAAATACAAAGCAATAACTAGTACCGGTCACAATGAATGGAAAGAGATCTGCCCTACATAGCAACTAGTAACACACTCCAATAACCAATACTGATGACAACAGAAGGAGATCTGCTCTACTTATGAACAACAAATACACAGCAATAACCACTACTGACCACAATGGCAAGAGATCTGCCCTACATAGCAACAACAAATACACAGCAATAACCAGTACTGACCACAATGGCAAGAAATCTGCCCTACATAGCAACAACAAATACACAGCAATAACCAGTACTGACCACAATGGCTGGAGATATGCTCACATAGCACCAAAAAAGACACAGCAATAACTAGTACTGACCATAATGACAGGAGATCTGCCCTACATTTCGATGTCAAATACACAGCAATAAACAGTAATAACTACAATGCCAGGAGATTTGCCTTGCATATCAATAATAAATGCAGAGCAATAGCCAGTACTGACCACAAAGGCAGGAGATCTGCCCTTCATAACAGCTACAAATACACAGCAATAACCAGTACTGATTACAACAGCAGGAGAGCTGCCCTTCATAACAGCTGCAAATACACAGCAATAACCAGTACTGACCACAAAGTCAGGAGATCTGCTATAAATAGCAACAACAAATACACACTAATAACCAGTACTGGCCACAGTGACAGGTGATCTGCCCTACACAGCAACAACAAAAATACAGCAATAACCAGTACTGACTACAACGGCAGGAGAGCTGCCCTACTTAGCAAAACCAAATACACAGAAATAACCAGTACTCACCAAAATGGCAGGACATCTGCCCCACCTAGCAACAACAAATATATAGCATTAACCACTACTGGTGACAACGGCAGGACATATGTGCTACAAAGCAACAATAAATGCACAGCAATAGCCAGTACAGTCCAAATAGCAGGAGCTCTAACCTACATAGCAACAGCAAATACACAAGATTAACCAGTACTGACCAGAACAGCAGGAGATCTGCCCTACATAGCAACAACAAATACACAGCAATAACCAGTACTGACCACAATGGCAGGAGATCTGCCCTACATAGCAACAGCAAATAAAGTGCAATAAGCAGTACTGACCAGAATGCCAGGGGATCTGCCCTACAAAGAAACAAAAAATACACTCCAAAAACCAGTACAGACACTGATGGCAGGACATCTGCCCTACATAGCAACAGCAAATACCCAACAAAAACCTGTACTGAACAAAGTGTCAGGTGATCTGCCCTACACAGCTACAACAAAACACAGCAATAACCAGTATCGACCACAACAGCAGAATATCTGCCCTACCTAGCAAAAACAAATACACTTCAATAACCAGTACTCACTACAATGGCAGGACATCTACCCCACCTAGTAACTACAAATATAGAGCAATAACCAGTACTGACCAGAACGGGAGGAGATCTGCCTTACAAAGCAACAAAAAATACAAAGCAAGAATAAGTAATGGCCACAAGGGCAGGGGTACTGTCCTACATAATAAAAACAAATACACAGCAATAACCAGTACTGATCATGGTGGCAGGTGATCTGCCATATATAGCAACTAGTAACACACACCAATAACCAATACTGATGACAACAGAAGAAGATCAGCCATACTTATGAACAACAAATACACAGCAATAACCACTACTGACCACAATGACAAGAGATCTGCCCTACATTTTAACAACAAATAGACAACAATAACCACTACTGACCACAATGGCTGGAGATCTTCTCTACATAACACCAAAAAAAGACACAGCAATAACTGTACTGACAGTAATGACAGGAGATCTGCCCTACATATCGATGCCAAATACACAGCAATAACCAGTAATGACCACAATGGCAGGAGGTTTGCCTTGCATATCAATAACAAATGCAGAGCAATAACCAGTACTGACCACAAAGACAGGAGATCTGCCCTTTATAACAGCTACAAATATACAGCAATAACCAGTACTGACCACAACAGAAGGAGATCTGCCCTAAATAGCAACAAGTACACAGCAATAGCCAGTACTGACCACAATGGCAGGATATCTGTCCTACCTTACAACAAAAACAGAGTAATAACCAGTACTGACCACAACGGCAGGAGATCTGCACTATATAGCAACAACAAATAAATGGCAATAACCAGTACTGACCAGAATGGCAGGAGATCTGCCCTACTTAGCAACAACAAATACAGAGCAGTAACCAGTACTGGCCTCAGTGACAGGAGATCTGCCTTATATAGCAACAAGAAATGCACAGCAATAACCATTACAGCGCACAACTGCAGAAAATCTCCCCAACATGCCAAAAAGAAATACAAAGCAACAATCAGTACTAACTACAAAGGCAGAGGATATGCCCAAGATAGCATAAAAAATACAGAGCAATGGCCAGTGCTGACCACAATGGCAGGAGATGTGCTCTACATAGCAACAACAAATACACAACAATAAACAGTACTGACGAAAAAGGCAAGAGACCTGCCCCACTTAGCAATAACAAATACACAGCAATAACCTGTACTGGCTACAAAGACAAGATAGTTGCCCTGCATAGCAACAACAAATACACAGCAATAACCAGCACTGACCACAATGGCTGGAGATATGCTCTACATAGCACCAAAAAGGACACAGCAATAACTAGTACTGACTGCCCTACATATCTATGCCAAATACACAGCAATAACCAGTAATGACAGCAACGGCAGGAGATTTGCCTTGCATATCAATAACAAATACACAGCAATAAGCAGTACTGATTACAATGGCAGGAGAGCTGCCCTTCATAACAACTGCAAACACACAGTAATAACCAGTACTGACCACAAACTCAGGAGATTTGCTATAAATAGCAACAGAAAATACATACTAATAACTAGTACTGGCCACAGTGACAGGAGATCTGCCCTACACAGCAACAAATACCCAGCAGTAACCAGTACTGACCACAGTGTCAGGAGATCTGCCCTACACAGCAACAACAAAAACACAGCAATAACCAGTACTCACCACAATAGCAGGGCATCTGCCCTATCTAGCAGCAACAAATATATAGCAATAACCACTATTAGGTTCATAGGTTCATAGGTTTATACTAGGCTATCTTCCCTAGGGCATTTATAAGCCTAGCCAGAGTATGTTTGGCTTTCACCACCCATTTTAAATTAATTTTGATATGCCCTTTTTCGAGGTTAGTATACTGTGCCTCTGTCTAATAGTGACACAGAAGTGATACCCAGGGTAAACCTACGATCTCCCATCCACTCATCAAGATTCCTCTTGAAGAGAGTCAATGAGGGACTCTGCCTAACTGGGACTGCGATTTTATTCCAGAGTGAAGGGAGCCTCTGGGTTATGAATCTGTCCCTCCAGCATGTCCTATTTATTTCAGTGCTGAGGTTCAAGTCTCTCAAACGGGTAGCTCGATGGGATTTGGATTTTCTGAGGTGCAGCATGTCCATTAATTCTGGGTTGGACATGGCTTTATACGTCAGGCACAGATCACCTCTGAGCAGGTAGTATGCCACTGAGTAGAGCTGGAGTTTCTTTAACCGGGCAGCATATGGCATCTGTTTGAGCCCTTTTATCCTCTTGGTGAAGTACTTTTGAAGTATTTCCAGTTGCTGCAGGTGTCTGGTAAGGTACATCCCAAAAGGGGCATTGTACTCAATTATGGGCCTGATGAGGGATGAGTAAAGAGGCACAATGACCTCCCCTGATCTAGATGTGAATCCCTTCATGATTAGGTGGGCTATATAAAATGTTTTTCTAACCACTTTGGCCACGTGGTTGTCAAATGAGAGATTGCTATCAACTTGGGTCACCAGGTCCCTAATTACTTCTTCTGTACTTAATGGATTACCACCTATGTGGTAATTTGTGGCACTTGTTTTGCCAAAGGGGATGACTATACACTTTTTGGCGTTTAACTTGAGGCCATGGCTCTGACACCAGTTGCCTGTTTCTATGAGGCCCTTTTGGAGGATGCTTGTGTCGGCTGGAGAGTCGATTATGGCACCCAGTTTGCAGTCATCTGTGAACTTGGTCAGCCACAGTCCTTCCCTGTTGGCCTGTACCTCCGAGAAATATATACCGAACAAGAGAGGTCCCAGGACTGAGCCTTGTGGGACGCCACTTGTAACTGGTTTGGAGTATGACATGGCTCCAGCAATACTAACCATGGGGATTCTGTCCTTGAGCCAGTTTGCAACCCATCTAGTGACATAGGGGTTTATATTTAAGCTGGTGAACTTATCTATAATGCCCGAGTGGGGTATTGTATCGAAGGCTTTTGCGAGGACCAGGTAGGCTGTGTGGACCACCTTCCCTTCATCAATGGCCTTGGTGAATGTTTCAAAGAAATCAACCAGGTTTAAGAGGTAGGATCTGCCCTTAACGAAGCCGAACTGGGTAGGATCCAGTGTCTGTAGGTCCCCAATATCTTTATTTATGAGGTCCATGATGATCCTTTCCATAGCTTTGCACACCAAGCTAGTCAGGCTTATGGGGCGATAGTTTCCAGGATCCGTTGAGGCACCGCCTTTGTGGAGAGGGACCACTGTTGCTGTACGCCACTCTTTGGGTACATATCCTGTGGTAAGGCTGAGATTGAACAGTAGTTTTATGTTTGTGTAAAACAACTGGTCTGAAGCCCAAGTGCTTAAACCAAAAGGCTTAGAATGATAGCTACAATTTAATCGGGTTACTACCAAGCAGTAATAAATACAATTGAATACTTTTAAGAAGGCCTGGATTAGTGCTCAAGTTATGCAAACAAATCAAGATTCAGCAGGCCTGGAACTAGTCTATGCAACAGCAAACAAGGCACACCAATTTCAGTAAGAAACAGTTCAAATATGCAGGCACTATAAGCCTTTAACCAGAAATTCCCAGCTCAGAAGGGCAGAGTCCAGCTTCTCCTCCCACAAGAGTGCAGACCACAAACCTTCTTAATGTAAAATAACTGGCCTGAAGCCCAAGTGCTTAAACCAGAACTAACACACATTAGAAGGCCTGGATTAGTGATCAAGTTATGCAAACAAAGCTAGATTTAACAGGCCTGGATCTAGTCTATGCTATAGCAAACAAGGCACACCAATTTCCGCACAGCAATAACCAGTAATGGCCATAATGACAGGAGATCTGCTCTACATATCAGCATAAAATACACAGCAATAACCAGTACTGACCACAATGGCAGGAAATCTGCCCTACATATCAATAATAAATACACAGCAATAACTAGTACTGACCACAATGAAAGGAGATCTGCTATAAATAGCAACAACAAATGCACAGCAATAACCAGTACTGACTGCAATGGCAGGAGATCTGCCCTACATAGCAATAACATATACACAGCAACAACGAGTTCTTACCACAATGGCAGTAGAGCTGCCATACATAGCAACAGCAAATGCACAGCAATAATCAGTAATGACTGCAATGGCAGGAGATCTGCCCTACAAAGCAACAACAAATACAAAGTAAGAATAAGTAGACTGCCACAAGGGCAGGGGAAGTGTCCTACATAGTAAAAACAAATACACAGCAATAACCAGTACTGACCGCGATGGCAGGAGATCTGCCCTACATAGCAACTAGCAACACACACCAATAACCAATACTGATGACAACAGAAGAAGATCAGCCCTACTTATGAACAACAAATACACAACAATAACCACTACTGACCACAATGGCAAGAGATCTGCCCCACATTTTAACAACAAATAGACAGCAATAACCACTACTGACCACAATGGCAGGAGATCTGCTCTATATAGCACCAAAAAAGACACAGCAATAACTAGTACTGACCGTAATGACAGGAGATCTGCTCTACATATCGATGCCAAATACACAGCAATAACCAGTAATGACCACAATGGCAGGAGATTTGCCTTGCATACCAATAACAAATGCAGAGCAATAACCAGTACTGACCACAAAGGCAGGAGATCTGCCCTTCATAACAGCTACAAATACACAGCAATAACCAGTACTGACCACAATGGAAGGAGATCTGCCCTAAATAGCAACAACAAATACACAGCAATAACCAGTACTGACCACAAAATCATGAGATCCGCTGTAAATAGCAACAACACATACACACCAATAACCAGTACTGTCCTCAGTGACAGGAAATCTGCCCTTCACAGCAACAAATACCCAGCAGTAACCAGTATTGACCACAGCATCAGGAGATCTGCCCTACACGGCAACAACAAAAAACACAGCAATAACCAGTACTGACCACAACAGCAGGAGAGCTGCTCTACTTAACAAAGTTAAATACACAGCAATAACCAGTACTCACCACAATGGCAGAACATCTGCCTCACCTAGCAACAACAAATATATAGCAATAACCACTACTGGCGACAACTGCAGGAGATATGCCCTACAAAGTAACAAAAAATACAAAACAATAACCTGGACTTACCACAATGGCAGGAGATCTGCCCTATATATCAATAATAAATACAAGCAATAACCAGTACTGACCACAACAAAAGGAGATCTGCTATAAATAGCAACAACAAATACACAGCCATAACCAGCACTGACAACAACAGCAGGAGATATGCCCCACTTGGCAAAAACAAATACACAGCAATAACCAGTACTGACACAATGGCAGGAGATCTACCCTATCTAGCAACAACAAATACACAGCAATAACCAGTACTGACCACAACAACAAGAGATCTGCCCTACATAATATCAACAAATACACAGCAATATCCAGTAATGACCACAAAAGCAGGAGATCTGCCCTACATAGCAACAATAAATGCACAGCAATAATCAGTACTGACCACAACGACAAGAGATTTGCCCTACATAGCAGCAACAAATACACAGCAATAACCAGTACTGTCCACAGTGGCAGGAGATGTCCCCTACATAGCAACAACCAATATTCAGCAATAGCCTGTACTGACATGAATGGCAGGCTATCTGCCCGACACAACAACAACAAAAACACAGAAAAAAAACACTACTGAAAAAACAGCAGGAGATCTGCCCCTGTTAGCAAAAAAAAAATAGACAGCAGTAAACAGTACTGACACAATGGCAGGAGATCTGCTATACATAGCAAAAACAAATTTTTGTCCACAGTGGCAGGAAAACTGACCTACACAGCAAGAAAAAAAAAAACACAGCAATAACCAGTACTGACCACAACAGCAGAAGATCTGACCTACATAGCAACAGCAAATACATAGCAATAACCAGTACTTTCCACAGTGGCAGGAAATCTCCCCTACATAGCAAAAACAAATACGCAGCAATAACCTGCACTGACCAGAATGGCAGGTGATCTGCCCGACACACCAATAACAAAAACACAGCAATATCCACGATTGACAAAACAGCAAGAGATCTACCCCAGTTAGCAAAAACAAATAGACAACTATAAATAGTACTGACACAGTGACAGGAGATCTGCTCTACATAGCAAAAACAAATGCACAGCAATAACCAGTACTGACCACAATAGAAGAAGATCTGCCCAACATAACAACAAGTACACAGCAACAACTAGTACGGACCACAATGACAAGAGATCTGCCATGCATATCAATGAAAATACAGTGCAATAACCAGTACTGACCACAACGGCAAGAGATCTGCCCTATGAAACAACAAGAAATAGCAATAACCAGTACTGACCACAACAGCAGGATATCTGCCCAACATAACAACAAGTACACAGCAACAACTAGTACGGACCACAATGACAAGAGATCTGCCATGCATATCAATGAAAATACAGTGCAATAACCAGTAATGACCACAATAGCAGGAGATTTATCTTGATTATCAATAACAAATACACAAAAATAACCAGTACTGACCACAACAGCAGGAGATCTGCCCTTCATAACAACTAAAAATACACAGCAATAACTAGTACTGACCACGACGGAAGGAGATCTGCCCTAAATAGCAATAACAAATACAGAGCAATAATTAGAACTGACCACAAAGTCAGGAGATCTGCTATACATAGCAACAACACATACACACTAATAACCAGTACTGGCCACAGTGACAGGAGATCTGCCATTCACAGCAACAACAAATACACAGCAATAACCAGTACTGACCACAATGGCAGGAGATCTGCCCTTCACTGCAACAGCAAATATCCATCAGTAACTTGTAGTGACCTGAATAGCAGGAGATCTGCCCGACACACCAACAACAAAACCACTGCAATAACCAGTACTGACACAACAGCCGGAGATTTGCCCACTTAGCAAAAACAAATACACAGCAATAACAATTACTGGCTGCAATAGCAGGAGATCTGCACTACATGGCATAAACAAATGCACAGCAATAACCAGTACTGACCACAATGGCAGGAGATCTGCTCTTCATAGCAACATAAAATACACAGCAATAACCAGTACTGACTGCAATGGCAGGTGATCTGCCCTACATATCAATAATAAATACACAGCAATAACCAGTACTGACCAGAACAGCAGGAGATCTGCTATAAATAGCAACAAGAAATACACAGCAATAACCAGCACTGACCACAACAGCAGGAGACATGCCCCACTTAGCAAAAACAAATACACAGCAATAACCTGTACTGACCACAATGGCAAGAGATCTGCCCTACATAACAGCAACAAATACACAGCAATATCGAGTAATGACCACAACAACAGGATATCTGCCCTACATAGCAACAACAAATACACAGCAATAACCAGTACTGTCCACAGTGGCAAAAGATCTCCCCTACATAGCAACAATGAATACTCAGAAATAACCTGTATTTACCTGAATGGCAGGTGATCTGCCCGACACACCAATAACAAAAACACAGCAATAAAAAAGACTGACAAAACAGCAGCAGATCTACCCCAATTAGCAAAAACAAATAGACAACTATAAACAGTACTGAAACAATGGCAGGAGATCTGCTCTACATAGCAACAATAAATACACAGCAATAACCAGTACTGACCACAACGGCAAGAGATCTGCCCTACATAGCAACAAGAAATAGCAATAACCAGTACTGACCACAACAGCCGGATATCTGCCCAACATAAGAAGTACACAGCAATAACTAGTACTGACCACAATGACAAGAGATCTGCCCTACACACCAACAACGAATACACAGCAGTAACCAGGACGGACCACAACAGCAGGAGATCTGCTCTACATAGCAACAAAAAATTCATAGCAATAACCAGTAACGACCACAATGCAGGAGATCTGCCCTACATCTCAACAACAAATACACAGCAAAACCAGTACTGTCCACAGTGGCAGGAGATCTGTCCTACATAGCAACAACAAATACACAGCAATAACCAGTACTGACCACAACAGCAGGAGATCTGCCCTACATACACAGCTTCTGAGCCCCCCAAGCCTTTGTGTTGGAGTGCAGCCTTTTAGCTTATCAGTGGGAGTGGTAAGTACTAGGTAGCCTGTCTACCACAAGAAGAGTGGTTCTTGGCCCAGGAATTGTAGTTTCTTGACCATTCGGGAAGTTGTCCATCTCTTTCAACTTTCTGGTTTAAAAGACCACATCTGCACTTGTTTCCCATCTTTCCTGTAACTAACCTTCTGGAAAGCACTAGAAAGCCTTAAACTGATATAAGCCTTCTAGCTTAAAAGAGAGACTTTGGAGTGACTATCAGTTTTCTGTATTTTCTTGCTGTACTTAACTGTTTTCTGCCGAAACACTGATTTTCCAGCACTTATTGTGATTTAAAAGCTTGTTTTTTTTTCACATATTGTACTTATTTGACTGCCTGCACTTTTAAAAAGTTGTTTTTTGTTTAAATAAATTGTTTAACTGTTGTAGGATACACATTAAAGTGTGATCGCCTTTTCTGATCGCTTGTAGTTGTTTAAAGCTGTTTTAAGTGTACTTTTTTACTGTTTTTGCCTTATCGTTTCAAAAAAAGTAAATAAATAAATTTCTTGTTTCCCGCCTTTATAAGTTAGTATAGTCCAGTTTTCAGGCTAGTGCTGAATTCAGGGCTGTGTTACAAGTTTCTTAGTTGCCCATACCTTACTTGGATAGAGGGAAGTTTCTCTGTTCACCTCTGAGAGAGGGGAACTTTGAGCAGCCATCTGTCCCTGGAGAAGTGGTTCCAGCTCAGATATTAGTAGTTTAAAAAATGCGTTGCATGGTTTTGTGTGCCGGGCAGCATCGGTTAGCTAGGGTTAAATTATTTCCAGCTCCACTAAGTCTCCTCTTCAGTTTTTCACTTGAAACTAGTCTAACTCTCAACATAAACACTCAAAAAGCATCCTACAGTCCAGCACGTGCTCAGACCTAATAGCAAGCACTAATATACCCTGACACTTGACTGCCCAGCAGGGCAAGGCTATTTATCCACCCCTCACCAACCAAGCGACTAAGCAGCTCACCCTACTATTCAGGCATGACCAAAGGGCAACTTCAAGTGTACTCTCCAGTCCAGCTGGTGAATCTGGGTATCCTGAGGCAATGTTACAACTGCCACATGTACACAGACAGCCCTCTCTTCCTACCACAAAACACTAACATATGTCAGAGATGCAATTATACAGCCAAACTGGAGGCTAAGGTATCTCCACCCAAGACTGGAACAGACAGTCATGAGGAGAAGGTTAACACTTGCACCACACCTCCAGACTCACATAGACCTACTAAACCAGCACTGGCAAAAAATACACATAAATACACAAAATCATACTCGGAGGCTCTAAATAAAAACCTGCAAAAGCATCAGAGAGCTCCAAAGCAGACACCCACAAAACCTGCACCTCCCGTCATAAACCAGACAACACATAAAACACAAAATCAATGTGCCGCACAATCACAGCCCTTAAGGCGAAATAACATACCTAACACACTAGTAATAGGTGACTCGATATTCAGGCACACTGACACCCCACTCACTAGGCTGGACAAGGAGAAGGTTACTGTTAGCTGCCTGTCGGGAGCCAGAATCTGCCACATAACACAAGCACTCAGGTCACTCCAGAACAAGTACAAATATGACTCTGTCATTGTTCATGTTGGTGTGAATGACATGAGCAGTACCTCCCTGGACTACATGAAAAGAGACATGGAAGAGCTCTCTGATCATGTTGCCCAGGCGGGTATGACCCTGACCCTGAGTAACATCCTGCCCTCACCAAGAATGATACCTCAGTATAAGGAAAAAATGATCAATTTCAACAATTGGCTAAGCTTCTGGTGTCATTCAAAGGGGATCCAGTGCCTGTCAGCATGGGATGACATGCTCGACAAGCCATGTTGCTTTGCAAGAGATGGCTTGCACCTGTGACCCCTTGGCTTTCGAGTAAAGAAT
This sequence comes from Protopterus annectens, assembly GCF_019279795.1. Taxonomy (NCBI): domain Eukaryota; kingdom Metazoa; phylum Chordata; order Ceratodontiformes; family Protopteridae; genus Protopterus; species Protopterus annectens. The sequence continues at coordinate 185,586,540 of NC_056741.1, read as the reverse complement.
TGAGGGTTATGCTACTCAACGCCAGGAGTTTAAATCTCAAAATGCATGTGCTCAAAGCACTCCTAAGTATGGAGAACGTCGACATCTGTGCAGTAACTGAAACCTTGTTCAAGGCTCCAGAGAGCACTCCAGCACTACTGGGCTACAACTCATACCACACATTTTGGCCACAGAACACAGACTGAAACACAAATGGAGGGGGTGTATCCATATTCATCAAAGATACTCACACCTCTAGGTTAGTGGCGCAGCATGATACCTCTGAGATCATCCATGTGCAACTAACATCGGGCAAATCTGCAATGCAAATTGTGGCCTGCTACAGATCACCCTCCATGACCAAGGACCACCACTCCGCCTTTCTGGAGACACTGGAAAACATGAAGGTCCTACCGAACACCCTGATCTTGGGAGATTTCAATTACCATACCATTATCTGGGAAATCTACTTGAGTACAAACTCCCAGGCTCAGCGCTTACTGGAATTTATCAGCTCAAATGCCCTGGATCAGCTGGTAAACTCAACTACCAGAGGCCACAACATATTGGACCTGGTCATCACCAATATGGGTGACAGGTGCTCCATACCAGAGGTCAACCTGTCACTGGTTAGATCAGACCATAAACTAATCACCCTGGATGTCCACACCCCACCACCACCCCCAACCAAGGAAACCACAGTGAAAAACTTTTCTAAAGCAAACTTCACCTTACTTAAGGCAGAGGCGGTATGTTTCACAGCCCCCCATGCTAAAGGATAACACTGCTCAAGATGCAGAATCCTTTACAATTGCACTCTATGAGTACCTACAAGGATGCATGGATCGTGCCATCCCTAGCAAAACCAAGACTCACTCTCCTAAGAGAAGGAAACCAGTCTGGTGGACCCCTGCCATAAACAGGTTATACAACAAAAGGAGGAAAGTAGTTCAGGAAAAAAGCAAATCCCAAGAAGGAAAGACATCCCTGATCAGTATCAGTAAGAAACTAAGGTCCCTCATAAAATCATCCAAGGCTAACTTTGAAAGAAAAATAGCCAAGGATTCGAAAGATAACCACTTCTTTAGCTATGTCAAGAATCTAAGTGGCAACTTGCAGATATGCTCTGAGATACTGCAAAATAGCACAAAATATACTGAACCTACTGATATTGCCAACATACTGGCAGATAGCTTCAGTGCAAACTTCACCTCCCTCTCACCTTCAAAAGGGCCCACAACAATACCGGAAAAGTGTAGTGTCCCAGAAATCACAGAAGCACAGGTGAAAACAGCCCTTTCAAAAGCCAAAAACACAGCATCAATAGGGCCAGATGGTGTCCCAGGCTGCGTCTTGCATGAACTACAGAACGAACTAACTCCCCACCTAAACACGCTGTTCAACCTCAGCCTCTCCACAGGCTACGTGCCCATAGAATGGCACACAGCAATGGTTATTCCGCTCCACAAATGAGGGGCCACAACTGACCCTGGTAACTATTGCCCCATAAGCCTGACTAGCCTGGTCTGCAAGACTATGGAGCACATCATCATGGAACTCATTAACAAAGACATTGGGAGCCTCCATACACTTGACCCGACCCAGTTCAACTCTGTTAAGGGCAGATCATGCCTACTAAACCTGGTTGACTTCTTCGAGACAGTTACTAAGGCCATAGATGAGGGAAAGGTGGTTCACACAGCCTACCTTGATCTCGCCAAGGCATTCAACACCATTCCTCACTCAGGTATTATAGAAAAACTCACCAGCCTAAACATAAACCCCTACATCACAAGATGGGTTGCCAACTGGCTTACAGACAGAACTCACACGGTAAGAATAGCAGGCTCCAGGTCTGACTTTAAACCAGTTACAAATGGTGTCCCACAAGGCTCAGTTCTGGGACCCCTACTGTTTGGCATATATTTCTCAGAAGTACAGGCAAACACAGGAGGACTATGGCTAACCAAGTTTGCCGATGACTGCAAACTGGGAGCCATAACTGACTCTCTGGCTGACACGGACATCCTCCAAAAAGGCCTTACTGAGACAAACATCTGGTGTCAAAGTCATGGCCTCAAGCTAAATGCCAAAAAATGCATAGTCATCCCATATGGAAAAAACAAAACATCCACAAATTACCACATAGGCAGCAGCCCCCTTAATACAGAAGAGGTAATAAGAGATCTGGGGACCCATGTAGATAGTAATCTCTCCTTTGACAGTCATACTGCCAGAGTAGTTAGGAAATCCTTCTATGTAGCCCATCTAATTACTAAGGGGTTCGCATCTAGAAATAAAGAGGTTATAGTGCCCTTCTACTTGTCACTAATCAGAGCCATCATAGTGTACAATGCCCCATTTGGGATGTACCTCACAAGACACTTCCAACAGCTTGAAAGACCACAAAAGCACCTCACCAAGAGGATTACTGGCCTCAAACATATGTCCTATGCAGCCCGAATGAAAAAACTCCGGCTGTACTCAGTGGCATATCACTTACTCAGAGATAATCTCTGCCTGACTTACAAAGCCATGTCCACCTCAGAATTGATGGACATGCTCCACCTAACGAAATCCAAGTCACTTTGAGCCACGTGCTCTAGTGAGCTAAACCTCACCACACCAATAAATAGAACATACTGGAGGGATAGATTCCTGTCACAGAGACTCCCCATGCTTTGGAACAAAATTCCTAACTGCATTAGGCAGAGCCCCTCACTAACACTATTCAAGAGAAGCCTTGACGAGTGGATGGGTAGCAGAAAGTACACCCCTGGGATCACTTCATTGGCTCTGCTTGACAGAGGCTCAGTTAATTAATCAATGGGGTAGCGAAAGCCGACACACTCTGGCTAGGCTTATAAATGCCCTCAGGCGGATAGCCTAGTACCTACCTATGAGCCTATGAACCTATGAACATTGCAACAACAAATACACAATAACCAGTACTGTCCACAGGGGCAGGTGATCTCTCCTACATAGCAACAACAAATATCCAACAATAACCTGTACTGACCTGAATGGCAAGTGATCTGACCAACATACCAACAAAAAAAAAGCACAGCAAAAACCACTACTGACAAAACAGCAGGAGATCTGCCCCACTTACCAAAAACAAATACACAGCAATAACCAGTACTGACACAATGGCAGGAGATCTACACTACATAGCAACAACAAATATACAGCAATAATCAGTATTGACCACAACATCAAGGAATTTGTCCTACAAGCAGCAACAAATACACAGCAATAACCAGTACTGATACAATGGCAAAAGATCTGCCCTACATAACAACAGCAATTATACAGCAATAACCAGTTTTGTCCACAGTAGCAGGAGACCTGTCCTACATAGCAACAAAAAAAACACAGCAATAACCAGTATTGACCACAACAGCAGGAGATCTGACCTACATAGCACCAACAAATACACAGCAATAACTAGTACTCTCCAAAGTGGCAGGCTATCTGCCCTACATATCAACAACAAATATGCAACAATAACCAGTACTGACCACAATGACAAGAGATCTGCCCTACACACAAACAACAAATAGACATCAATTACCAGGACTGACCACAACAGCAGGAGATCTGCTCTACATAGCAACAGTAAATACACAGCAATAACCAGTAATGACCACAACAGCCAGAAATCTGCCCTACATCTCAACAACAAATGCACAGCAATAACCAGTACTGTCCACAGTGGCAGGAGTTCTCCCTTACATAGCAACAACAAATACATAGCTATAACCAGTACTGTCCACTGCAGCAGGAGATCTCACTACATAGCAACAACAAATAGGTTCATAGGTTCATACTTGGCTATCTGCCCGAGGGCATTTACAAGCCTAGCCCATAGTTTTGTGGCTTACGCCACCCCTTTAGTATGGGGAACTATACCCATTATTTTGCTGTGCCTCTGTCGAGCAGTGACACTGAGGTAATCCCTGGGGTATATCTGCGATCTCCCATCCATTGGTCAAGATTTCTCTTGAACAAGGCCAGCGAGGTGCTCTGCCTCACATATACCGGGATTTTGTTCCACAGCATAGGGAGTCTTTGGGTGTTGAATCTATCCCTCCAGCACATCCTATTAATAGCCGTGTCAAGGTTTAAGTCTCCTGCCCTTGTGGCTCTGACGGATCTAGATTTTTTGAGGTGAAGCATATTCATCAAATCTGGGTTTGACATGGTCTTGTATGTTAGGCAAAGGTCACCTCTGAGCAAGCGGTAAGCGACTGAATAGAGTTGGAGTTCTTTCAGTCGGGCAGCATAGGACAGATGTTTGAGACCCTTTATCCTTTTGGTGAGGAACTTTTGTGGCCTTTCAAGCTGCTGCAAGTGTCGGGTCAGATACATTCCGAATGGGGCATTGTACTCAATCATTGGTCTGATGAGTGATGAGTATAGGGAGACTATGACCTCCCTTGATCTAGATGAGAATCCCTTCATGATAAGGTGGGCAATGTAGAAGGTCTTCCTAACTACTTTGGCTACATGGATGGCGAATGACAGACTACTATCAACTTGGGTCCCCAGGTCCCTGATAACTTCTTCTGTGCTCAGTGGATTGCCACCTATTTGGTAGCTAGGGTAACCTTGTTTTTCCGAAGGGTATGACTATGCATTTTTGGCATTTAACTTTAGGCCATGGCTCTGGCACCAGTTATCCATTTCTGTGAGACCCTTCTGAAGGATATCTGTGTCAGATGTGTTTCTACTATGGCGCCCAGTTTGCAGTCATCTGCAAACTTTGTCAGCCATAACCCTCCTGTGTTTGCTTGTACTTCGGAAAAGTAGATGCCAAACAAGAGTGGGCCCAGGACTGAGCCCTGTGGTACACCACTTGTGACAGGCTTTGAGTCTGACATGGCGCCAGCAACTCTGACCCTGTGGGTTCTGTCACTCAGCCAGTTTGCAACCCATCTTGTGATGTATGGGTTAACATTTAAGCTGATGAGTTTTCAATGATACCAGTGGGGTATTGTATCAAGGCCTTCGCCAGATTGAGGTAGGCTGTATGGACTGCCTTTCCTCATCAATGGCTTTGGTGACTGTTTCAAAAAGTCAACCAAGTTTAGAAGGCATGATCTGCCTTTGACAAAGCCAAACTGGGATGGATCCAAAGTCTGCAAATTCCTATGTCTTTATTTATGAGGTCCATTATGATCCTCTCCATGGCTTTGCAGATAAGGCTTGTCAAGCTAATGGGCGTATTTTCCAGGGTCGGTGGAGGCACTGCCTTTGTGAAGTGGGACCACAGTTGCAGTGCGCCACTCCCTGGGTACGTATCCAGAGGTAAGACTATGATTAAACAGCTGCCCTAGCTGTGGGTTTAATTCCTCGTTGAGTTCGTGGAGCACACAGCCGGGGACACCATCAGGTCCCATGGATGCTGTGTTTTTTGCTTTGGAGAGAGCAGTTCTCACTTGGGCGTTGGAGATGTTTGGGGGGCTGCAATCGCTTGGTATAGATATCTCTCCTTTTGGGGGGGGGGTTTGCACTGAACCTGTCAGCCAGTATGTTGGCAATGTCTGTAGGATCAGTAATCTTCACATCATTTTGAACTAGTTCTGAGCATATCTGGGAGTTTCCTCCCAGGTTTCTAACATAGCTAAAGAAGGCCTTATGATTGTCTTTTGAGTCTTTAGCTATTTTTCTCTCAAAATTTGCTTTGGATGATTTTATGAGAGCTCTTAGTTTTTTACTTATAGTGAACAAGGGTGTCTTACCTGAACGACAAGTGATCTGCCCAGAAAACCAGAAAAAAAAAACACAGCAAAAACCACTAATGACAAAACAGCAGGAGATCTGCCCCACTTAGCAAAAACAAATACACAGCAATAACCAGTACTGACCACAACAGCAAGGAATCTGCCCTACAAGCAGCATCAAATACACAGCAATAATCAGTACTGACACAATGGCAGGAGACCTGATGTGCATAACAACAACAAATACACAACAATAATCAGTTTTGTCTGCAGGAGCAGGAGAACTGTCCTACATAGTAAAAACAAATACACAGCAATAACCAGTACTGACCATGATGGCAGGAGATCTGCCATATATAGCAACTAGTAACACACACCAATAACCAATATTGATGACAACAGAAGGAGATCTGCCCTACTTTTGAACAACATATACACAGCAATAACCACTACTGACCACAATGGCAGGAGATCTGCCCTACAAAGCAACAACAAATACAAAGCAATAACTGGTACTGACCACAATGGCTGGAGATCTTTTCTACATAGCACCAAAAAAGACACAGCAATAACTAGTACTGACCATAATGACAGGAGATCTGCCCTACATATCAATGTCAAATACACAGTAAAAACCAGTAATGACCACAATGGCAGGAGATTTGCTTTGCATATCAATAACAAATACAGAGCAATAACCAGTACTGACAACAATGGCAGGAGATCTGTCATTCAGAACAGCTACAAATACACAGCAATAACCAGTACTGACCACAACGGAAAGAGATCTGCCCTAAATAGCAACAAAAAATACAGAGCAATAACTAGAACTGACCACAAAGTCAGGAGATCTGCTATAAATAGCAACAACACATACACACTAATAACCAGTACTGGCCACAGTGACAGGAGATCTGCCATTCCCAGCAACAAATACCCAGCAGTATCCAGTACTGAACACAGCGTCAGGAGATCTGCCCTACACAGCAACAACAAAAGCAAAGCAATAACCAGTACTGACCACAATGGCAGAAGAGCTGCCCTACCTAGCAACAACAAATATATAGCAATAACCACTAGTGATGACAACTGCAGAAGATCTGCCCTACAAAGCAAAAAAAAAATAAATGCATAGCAATAGCCAGGACAGTCCAAATGGCAGGAGAGCTAACCTACATAGCAACAGCAAATACACAATATTAACCAGTACTGACCACAACAGCAGGAGATCTGTCCTACATAGCAACAACAAATACACAGCAATAACTGGTACTGACCACAATGGCAGGAGATCTGCCCTACATTGCAACAACAAATATCCATCAATAACTTGTAGTTACCTGAATGGCAGGAGATCTGCCCAACGCACCAAAAACAAAACCACTGCAATAACCAGTACTGACACAACAGCCGGAGATTTGCCCACTTAGCAAAAACAAATACACAGCAAAAAAACACTACTGACCCAATGGCAGGAGATCTGACCTACATAGCAACAACAAATACACAGCAATAACCAGTACTCAGAAATCTGCCTTACATAGTAACAACAAATGCACAGCCATAACCAGTACTGACCACAATGGCAGGAGATTTCTCCTACAAATGAATAAAAAATGCACAGCAATAACCAGTATGGACATCAATGGCAAATGTTCTGCTGTACATAGCAACAACAAATACAAAGCAATAATTAGTTCTGACAATAATAGCAGGGGATCTGCCCTACATATTAAAAACAAACACACAGCAATAGCCTGTACTGACCACAATGGCAGGAGATTTGCCCTACATAGCAACTACAATTACACAGCAATAGCCAATAATGAGAACAACGGCAGGAGATCTCCCCTACATAGCAACAACAAATCTTCTTCTTCTCCTTTCGTCTTTTCCCAGTTAGGAATCGCCACAGTGGATCACCTTGTCCGCTCATGATTGGCAGTGGAGTTTTACAGTGCCGAGTTGCCAGCCCAGCACCCAACCTTCCACAGAAGGCACACACACTCACACTCTCAAACCTAGGGCCAATTTAGAGTGTCCAATCAACCTGGGATGTGGGAGGAAACCGGAGCACCCAGAGGAAACACAAGCAACCACAGGGAGGACATGCAGACTCCGCACAGAAGGAACCCCAGCCGAGGATCAAACTGGAGAACCTCTTGCTGTGAGGCGGCAATGCTAACCACTACACCACCGTACAAACTAAACAGCAGGAGATCTGCCCTACATAGTTACATAGCAACAACAAATACCCAGCAATAACTAGAACTGTCCACAATGGCAGGAGATTTGCCATACATAGCAACAACAAATAACCAGCAATAACCAGTACTGAATGCAACAGCAGGAGTTCTGACCTACACGGCAACACCTTAAATATGATCCACTAGACGGCAACCTACCGTCTATGTAATGTTATATAATGCAGCGAGTGAACACGACTCGAACCAGGAAAACAAAGTATTTATTAGTAAAAACTACAGTCTAGTACACTCTAATACATCTAGTTAAGCGCTTTCATCTGCACAAGCAGACTTCTTCAGAACAATTCAATCTTTAGATACGCTTCATTTTTAAAAACTTTTTAGTGCCAAAACAGCCATCAATTCAGAATTAAAGTGCTAGTGTAACAAATTGTGCAAAAGTGCTTGTTACTATGTAACATTACCTAAAAAACTCATAACACTGTGTTAAAAAAATTGCAACTAACCTAACAATATATATATATCTACCTAATGCAATTTTATGTGTTTTTTTTTAAATATATACTTATATATAGTAAATTAAAAAGTCTTTTAAAAACATTAATGATGATGATAAATAATACGATATGCATATAAGAATTATATCAAATTTAAACAACTTTAAATGGTTTAAAAACACATTACATCAATTGCAAGAAGGGTTTAATGGTAATAAAGTCATTAATTCTTGGCTTCTTGGTGGCATCTGTCAAAATTTGCCATACACTCTCTCTTTTCCCTAGCAGCCCTTTGTAATTACCTCCACGTGGTGATATATTCACTTGATCAATTATGGCAAACTTAAATACATGTGTGTCCCCACATTTGTTAATGTCGATACAGTGCACTATTCATATCCTTGACCCTGATTTTATATAGATGGTCATATATTCACTTTCTAAATTGCCTTTCTGTCTTTCCTATATAAAATGCAGTGCATGACATACACTTTGCCATATAAATAATATTATTGCTGCTGCAGTTACCTTCTCTGAATTTGACATATATTTTATTAACATCATTCAATCTACATCCTTCCATTTCATATATAGCATAACATTGTTTACAAAACCCACATTTCTTGGTAGTTTTACATGTGTTATGTGTTTCTGTGTTATTAACCATTTTATCTAACTGTCTCTTTATATTCATACCCATTTTACTGGCGAAACTGGGACTTTCTCCTATTACTTTTCTAACCTAACATCTTCGTCAACTACTAGTATATTCCAATGTTTTCTGATAATATTTCTAATATAATTCACACTGGGTGAGTATGTTAAAACACACACTCTATTGTAAGTCATATCCTCAGGCTTTTCTGTTCGGATTTTTATATTTGTCATTTCTGTCCCCAATAGGGGTGGATATTTCTTAACCCATTCGCTAATGGCATAAGCTGTAACATCATTCTGTATAGACAGTTGATATCCCCTATTCACAAACATAGATCTAATATAGCTAATTTATTTTTCCATTAACTCAAAACTAGATGACATACGTGCTGCCCTTATAAACTTTCCTTTGAATATGTTTTTTAACATTTGCCTAGGATGATTGCTGGTATATTCCAGATACCCATTAGAAAAGGTGTCCTTCCTATAAATTTCTGATTGAAAACCTACATTAGTGTGACTGATGTATGTATCCAAATATGCAATGCCCTCACTACTAACTTTATGTCTGAATTTCAAGAAATCACTAGTGTTGTTTATATACTCAATGAATTTAGTAATAATGTCAACTGGCCCATTCCATAACAAAAAAATATCATCCAAGAATCTAAAATAGTAAGAGACATATTGATAATACTCACTACTGAATAAATATTTTGTCTCCCATTCCAACATAACTAGGTGGCAAAAATAGGGGCACAAGATGACCCCATTGCCACACCCCTAGTTTGTCTAAAGTATTTCCCCTCAAAATATATATAATTATGGTCTAAAACTAAGCTCATCATATCTGTAATAAAACTAATACGATCCCAACTCATATTAGAAAATTTTCTCAGACTGGTACTAAAATCTTCTAATCCATGCAGTTTGTGGATACAAGAAAATAAATCAATCACATCTATAGTAATGAAAGTTAGGTCTCTTTTCCAAATATTAGGAGTTAGATGAGCCAAAAACATCCATGAATCCTTTATCATATCCAGTATATTGGCATATATGGGCTTAACCCATCTAACTATAACTACCCGTATTTGGAAAGTCTTTGATTTACTCCCTGATACTATAGGGTGAAAAGGGGGATTCAATATGTTCTTATGTACTTTAGGGATGCCTACTATCATGGCCAATGTAGGGTGTTCTACCTTTAAATAATTATACACCTCAATAGTAATCCTATTGTCTAGTAGGCATTCCTCTAAAGCTAAATCTATCTTCCTATAACCAATGTTTATTTCATTTATAGAAATTGTTTCATAATTCCCAGATTGTATCAAAATTTTGTATACCTCATTAATATAGTCCGTAGTATTGAACAAAACTATTCCTCCTCCTTTATCTGGTTTCATTACTTGGATATCCTTGCTCTTAATCAATTCTTCCAAACAATTTCTTTCATCTACTTTCAAATTATCCATAGTTTTCCGTTTTTTACTTTGTCTATTAAATTTGTATACATCATGACATACTATTTTTTCAAAACTAGTCACCTTATTATGGGCCGGCAGTATAAACGTGCTTCTCTTTTTAAACATATTTTGATCTCCTGACATTATATTATCATTATTATATTTGAAAAATACAGCCAAATTTAATCTTCGACAGTACAATTTAATCTCTGTAATAGTAGCCACTAAATTAAATTTAACTGTGGGTATATGTTTCATTCCTTTAGTGAAAAGAGAAAGGTGTTCTTCCTTAATATAAAAATTAGTATAATTATAAACTTGTAAATCATTAAAACTACTTATAATCTTCTCTATAGCAACATATTCATTATTCACTGCTGTTAGTAAAATTTGATTTCTTTCATCTACTGATGTTAACTGACTTTCTTCCAATAATTCATTCTCTATTAATTCGACTTCTGTTTCTAATATTTCTCGTATCTGTTCCACTGACTGTAATTCTTTTTTGGAGCTGGGAAATGTCTGCCCCCTTGAAAATTCATCCCCTTATCCCTAAATGTTTCTTCACACCAGTTTGTCATATCTCTATTGTCGCCCTTATGATCTCACTTCCAAATGTAAGCCCGATTTTCTTTATAGGTTCATAGGTTCATAGGTTCATACTAGGCTATCTGCCCTAGGGCATTTATAAGCCTAGCCAGAATGTGTTTGGCGTTCGCCACCCATTTTAAATTTATTTTGCTATGCCCTTTTTCGAGGTTAGTATACTGTGCCTCTGTCTAACAGTGACACAGAAGTGATACCCAGGGTAAACCTACGATCTCCCATCTACTCATCAAGATTCCTCTTGAAGAGATTCAATGAAGGACTCTGCCTAACCTGGACTGGGATTTTATTCCAGAGTGAAGCGAGCCTCTGGGTTATGAATCTGTCCCTCCAGCATGTCCTATTTATTTTGGTGCTGAGGTTCAAGTCTCTCGATTCGGATTTTCTGAGGTGCAGCATGTCCATTAATTCCGGGTTGGACATGGCTTTATACGTCAGGCACAGATCGCCTCTGAACAGGCGGTATGCCACTGAGTAGAGCTGGAGTTTCTTTAACCGAGCAGCATATGGCATCTGTTTGAGGCCTTTGATCCTCTTGGTGAGGTACTTTTGGGGTCTTTCCAGTTGCTGCAGGTGTCTGGTAAGGTACATCCCAAAAGGGCCATTGTACTCAATTATGGGCCTGATGAGGGATGAGTAAAGAGGCACGATGACCTCCCCTGATCTAGATGTGAATCCCTTCATGATTAGGTGGGCTATATAAAATGTTTTTCTAACCACTTTGGCCACGTGGTTGTCAAATGAGAGATTGCTATCAACTTGGGTCCCCAGGTCCCTAATTACTTCTTCTATACTTAATGGATTAAATTTATATTGTTCTAAGTCACGTTGAATTTTTTTACTTTTTCTGACAAATATCCCTTTTGCCTTCATGTCAGCCATTTTATATTGTTTATCATATAAGTCATGCCACTGTAGAAACAACAAATCACTTAATATATCCTTATTCACTTTTTCCACATCACTAACCAATCTAGATAATCTCTCGTCATTCTTTTTAATAAGCATGTTCATATAACTAAAGCCACAACTATTGAACAATGTATTAAATCCAGCCATAGTGTTGTTATCTAAACTTAACCCCATGGGTATTTTAAAAAATCTTAAGCCCATAGGTAGTATATCCAGTGTAATACACTTCAATAAATATGCATTATCTATTTTAATACTCTTTACTGTAAGCAATCGTTTCCTTACCCTTGTCGCCAGCATAATATCTTTCTTTCACAATACGATTATTGCAAGTTTCATTTACAGTAAAGTCAAAATCATTGGTAATCAAATTATCTAATTTGTTATTCTTGCCACTAGGGCTAGAAGAACTGATAACAGAACCTTTAGGGAAATTTAAGCTTGTTTTTGTTATCATAGAATATGTTTTAGTAGGTAATGGGTGCTTAGGACAAGCTCCCACGTGTTCAATGTCTTCATCCACATTAAAAAAGGAACAAATCAAAGGTAAATTCATTGTCAGAGGTGGTACTGACATTGCTATTGTGATTCCGCAACTGTGGAAGTTCACTGGAAGATGATTCCACTCAAACCAAATGTTGCCGTTGTCCATTCAGTATCTTCACTTGTGTGGATGCATGACTAACCATAATGGATGTATCTCTCCCTTGCTGAACACACACTGGGCTCCCAGATGTTTTTTGGATCCGCCCAACAACGTCAATTAACCGGGAAACTTCCTCTCTCAGCATTGTCATTTCGGTCTTTATTTGGTTAAGCTCTTCCTTGTTCAGTGAAGTCTCGGTCACCTCGCTGACAATATCCATTACAACCGACTGTTGTATATATGAAAGAAATCAGAGACAACACCTAAAATATGATCCACTCGACGGCAACCAACCGTCTATGTAATGTTATATAATGCAGCGAGTGAACATGACTCGAACCAGGAAAACAAAGTTTTGCATTAGGTAGATATATATATTGTTAGGTTGGTTTTCATTTTTGGAACACAGTGTTATGAGTTTTTTAAGTAATGTTATATAGTAACAATAAATAAACTAATAAATAACAAATAAATAAACTAATAAATACTTTGTTTTCCTGGTTCGAGTCGTGTTCACTCGCTGCATTATATAACATTACATAGACAGTTGGTTGCCATCTAGTGGATCATATTTAAGGTGTTGTCTCTGCTTTCTTTCACATCTATACAGTAACAACAAAATACAGCAATACCCAGTACTGACCACAATGGCAGGAAATTTAACATACATACCTACAATGAATAAAGTGAAATAACTTGCACTAATGAGAACCACAGGAGATCTGCCCTACAAAGCAACAAAAAAATACACTCCAAAAACCAGTACAGACACTGATGGCAGGAGATCTGCCCAACATAACAACAAATACAAAACAATAATAAGTAATGGCCACAGCAGCAAGGGATCTGCCCTACATAGTAAAAACAAATACACAGCAAAAAATATTACTGACTACAATGGCAGGAGATCTGCCCTACATAGTAACTACAACTGCAAAGCAATAACCAGTAATGACAACAATGGCAGGAAATAGCAACACATATCCAGCAGTAACAAGTACTGACTACAACAGCAGGAGATCTGCCCTATATAGCAACCACAAATAAACAGTAATAGCCACTACTGACCACAATGGCAGGAGATCTATCCTACATAACAACAACAAATACACAGCAATAACAAGTACTGACCACAATGGCAGGAGATATATCCTACATAACAACAACAAATACACAGCAATAACAAGTACTGACCACAATGGCAGGAGATTTGCCCTACATAGCACCAAAAAATACATAGCAATAACTAGTACTGACTGCAATGTCAGGAGATGTGCCATACAGATCAATGACAAATACAGTGCAATAACCAGCAATGACCACAATGGCAGGAGATTTGTCCTGACTATCAATAAAAAATACACAAAAATAACCAGTACTGACTACAACAGCTGGCAGGAGATCTGCCCTTCATAACAGCTACAAATACACAGCAATAACCGGTACTGACCACAATGGAAGGAGATCTGTCCTACATACCAACAAAAAATACATAGCAATAACCGGTACTGCCCACAATGGCAGGAGATCTCCTCTTCATAGCAACAACAAATACCCAGCAATAACTTGTACTGACCTGAATGACAGGTGATCTGCCCAACACACCAACAACAAATACACAGCAATAACCAGTACTGACACAATGGCAGGAGATCTGCCCTACATAACAGCAACAAATAAACAGCAATAATAAGTACTGACCACAACAGCAAGGAATCTGCCCTACAAGCAGCAACAAATGCTCAGCAATAACCACTACTGACACAATGGCAGGAGATATGACGTACATAACAATAACAAATACACAGCAAAAAACAGTTTTGTCCGCAGTGGCAGGAGAACTGTCCTACATAGGAAAAACAAATACACAGCAGTAACTAGTACTGACCATGATGGCAGGAGATCTGCCGTACATAGAAACTAGTAACACACACCAATAACCAACACTGATGACAACAGAAGGAGATCTGACCTACTTATGAACAACAAATACACAGCAATAACCACTACTGACCACAATGGCAAGAGATCTGCCCTACATTTTAACAACAAATAGACAGCAAAAACCACTACTGATCACAATGGCTGGAGATCTGCCCTACATAGCTGCAACAAATACAAAGCAATTACCAGTACTAACCACAATGGCTGGGGATCTGCTCTATATAGCACCAAAACAGACACAGCAATAACTAGTACTGACCATAATGACAGGAGATTTGCCCTACATTTTGATGTCAAATGCACAGCAATAACCAGTAATGACCACAATGGCAGGAGATTTGCCTGGCATATCAATAACAAATACAGAGCAATAACCAGTACTGTCAACAATGGCACAAGATCTGCCCTTCATAACAGCTGCAAATACACAGCAATAACCAGAACTGACCACAAAGTCAGGAGATCTGCTATAAATAGCAACAACACATACATACTAATAACCAGTACTGGCCACAGTAACTGCAGATCTGCCCTTCACAGCAACAAATACCCAGCAGTAACCAGTACTGACCACAGCATCAGGAGATCTGCCCTACACAGCAACAACAAAAACACAGCAATAACCAGTACTGGCCACAACAACAAGAGAGCTGCCCCACCTAGCACTACTGGTGAAAACTGCAGGAGATCTGCCCTACAAAGCAACAAAAAATACAAATCAATAGCCAGTACAGTCCAAATGGCAGGAGATCTAACCTACACAGCAACAGCAAATACACAAGATTAACCATTACTGACCAGAACAGCAGGAGATCTGCCCTACATAGCAACAACAAATACACAGCAATAACCAGTACTGACCACAATGGCAGGAGATCTGCCCTTCACTGCAACAGCAAATATCCATCAGTAACTTGTAGTGACCTGAATAGCAGGAGATCTGCCCGACACACCAACAACAAAACCACTGCAATAACCAGTACTGACACAACAGCCGGAGATTTGCCCACTTAGCAAAAACAAATACACAGCAATAACAATTACTGGCTGCAATAGCAGGAGATCTGCACTACATGGCATAAACAAATGCACAGCAATAACCAGTACTGACCACAATGGCAGGAGATCTGCTCTTCATAGCAACATAAAATACACAGCAATAACCAGTACTGACTGCAATGGCAGGTGATCTGCCCTACATATCAATAATAAATACACAGCAATAACCAGTACTGACCAGAACAGCAGGAGATCTGCCCTACATAGCAACAACAAATACACAGCAATAACCAGTACTGACCACAATGGCAGGAGATCTGTCCTACATAGCAACAACATATACAAAGCAATAATCAGTACTGACCACAACAGCAAGGAA
The DNA here is from genome assembly GCF_019279795.1 of Protopterus annectens. Classification (NCBI taxonomy): domain Eukaryota; kingdom Metazoa; phylum Chordata; order Ceratodontiformes; family Protopteridae; genus Protopterus; species Protopterus annectens. The sequence continues at coordinate 185,570,519 of NC_056741.1, read as the reverse complement.
TCTGCCCTACAAGCAGCAACAAATACACAGCAATATCCAGTACTGACACAATGGCAGGAGATCTGGTGTGCATAACAACAACAAATACACAGCAATAACCAGTTTTGTCCACAGTGGCAGGAAAACTGACCTACACAGCAAGAAAAAAAAAAAACACAACAATAACCGGTACTGACCACAACAGCAGAAGATCTGACCTACATAGCAACAGCAAATACATAGCAATAACCAGTACTTTCCACAGTGGCAGGAAATCTCCCCTACATAGCAAAAACAAATACGCAGCAATAACCTGCACTGACCAGAATGGCAGGTGATCTGCCCGACACACCAATAACAAAAACACAGCAATATCCACGATTGACAAAACAGCAAGAGATCTACCCCAGTTAGCAAAAACAAATAGACAACTATAAATAGTACTGACACAGTGACAGGAGATCTGCTCTACATAGCAAAAACAAATGCACAGCAATAACCAGTACTGACCACAGTAGAAGAAGATCTGCCCAACATAACAACAAGTACACAGCAACAACTAGTATGGACCACAATGACAAGAGATCTGCCATGCATATCAATGAAAATACAGTGCAATAACCAGTACTGACCACAACGGCAAGAGATCTGCCCTACGAAACAACAAGAAATAGCAATAACCAGTACTGACCACAACAGCAGGATATCTGCCCAACATAACAACAAGTACACAGCAACAACTAGTACGGACCACAATGACAAGAGATCTGCCATGCATATCAATGAAAATACAGTGCAATAACCAGTAATGACCACAATGGCAGGAGATTTATCTTGATTATCAATAACAAATACACAAAAATAACCAGTACTGACCACAACAGCAGGAGATCTGCCCTTCATAACAGCTAAAAATACACAGCAATAACTAGTACTGACCACAACGGAAGGAGATCTGCCCTAAATAGCAATAACAAATACAGAGCAATAATTAGAACTGACCACAAAGTCAGGAGATCTGCTATACATAGCAACAACACATACACACTAATAACCAGTACTGGCCACAGTGACAGGAGATCTGCCATTCACAGCAATAAATACCTAGCAGTAACCAGTACTGAGCACAACATCAGGAGATCTGCCCTACACAGCAACAACAAAAGCAAAGCAATAACCAGTGCTGACCACAATGGCAGGAGAGCTGCCCCACCTAGCAACAACAAATATATAGCAATAACCACTAGTGGCAACAACTGCAGGAGATCGGCCGTACAAAGCAAAAAAAAAAAAAATACAAATCAATAGCCAGTACAGTCCAAATGGCAGGAGATCTAACCTACACAGCAACAGCAAATACACAAGATTAACCATTACTGACCAGAACAGCAGGAGATCTGCCCTACATAGCAACAACAAATACACAGCAATAAGCAGTACTGACCACAATGGCAGGAGATCTGCCCTTCACTGCAACAGCAAATATCCATCAGTAACTTGTAGTGACCTGAATAGCAGGAGATCTGCCCGACACACCAACAACAAAACCACTGCAATAACCAGTACTGACACAACAGCCGGAGATTTGCCCACTTAGCAAAAACAAATACACAGCAATAACAATTACTGGCTGCAATAGCAGGAGATCTGCACTACATGGCATAAACAAATGCACAGCAATAACCAGTACTGACCACAATGGCAAGAGATCTGCTCTACATAGCAACATAAAATACACAGCAATAACCAGTACTGACAGCAATGGCAGGTGATCTGCCCTACATATCAATAATAAATACACAGCAATAACCAGTACTGACCAGAATGCAAGGAGATCTGCTATAAATAGCAACAACAAATACACAGCAATAACCAGCACTGACCACAACAGCAGGAGACATGCCCCACTTAGCAAAAACAAACACACAGCAATAACCTGTACTGACCACAATGGCAAGAGATCTGCCCTACATAACAGCAACAAATACACAGCAATAACCAGTACTGACTCAATGGCAGGAGATCTGCCCTATCTAGCAACAACAAATACAAAGCAATAACCTGTACTGACCACAATGGCAAGAGATCTGCCCTACATAACAGTAACAAATACACAGAAATAGCCAGTACTGATCACAACAGCAGGATATCTGCCCTACATAACAACAATAAATGCACAGCAATAACCAGTACTCTCCACAATGTCAATAATAAATACACAGCAATAGCCAGTACTGACCACAAAAGGAGATCTGCTATACATAGCAACAACAAATACACAGCAATAACCAGCACTGACCACAACAGCAGGAGACATGCCCCACTTACCAAAAACAAATATACAGCAAATACCCTGTACTGACTACAATGGCAAGAGATCTGCCCTACATAACAGCAACAAATATTTATTTAATGTATTTATTTGCATTTGTTAACTGGGATGGTCCAGCTGGGTAAGAATTACCCTTTTTCAGTGGAGACCCGAGGGGAAAAGCCCCAAACAGACATACAAATACATACGAATAGAGACAAATTAACAATATTACAGAGGAAAACAATATTATGGGTACAATGGATAAGAAAAACAAACAATGAAAGTTTGAGAATATGAATAAGGTAGGCCAGAGGCATGCATGCAAAAGATTTATGAAAAGGTGTTCTGAGCAAGATCTCTGAAATAAGTGAAAGTAGGCAAAGAAATGATGACTTAGGTGTGGAGTTAGTAGTGTGGGAGTTTTAGGTGGGAGCATGTGAAGGACATTCCCATTTGGAGGAGAGATGGGAGAGAAGCATGGATTTGAAATTGTTGTGGTTAGGTATATTACGTAGTGGTGTGGGGAGATTGTTCCATAATTTGGCTATAGTGTGGGATAGTAGTAGTTTACCAGTTGGGTGGATGGGTTTGTGTACATGCAGGAGGTTTTGGCCTGTGGATCTCAGGGTACGGATAGGTGTGTAGGGGGTTAGATATTTAGCAAGAGAGGGGCATTCTGCTGGTTTAAAGATGAGTTTGTGGGCTGTTGTAAGTTGTAGGTACTTTAGGTGGTTGTGGAGTTCTAGTCAGTTTAGGGTGTGTAGGCAGTGACAGTGATGGGAAGAGTTCTTAGAATTGGTTGCAAATTTGCAGATTTTGTTGTAACAGGCCTCAAGTTTAGCACAGAGTCTGAGTTGTAGGTTGGAGAATAGGGGAGCACCGTACAAGAGAGAGGGGAGAAGGAAGGTAGATGCAAGGGTATGACGGGAATATGGACTAAGGTAGTAGTTGTGTCTGTAGAGGAGGCCGATTTTCTGGTGAGTTTTTTTTGATTGCTGAGAGGATGTGGGAGTCGAATTTTAGGTTTTCATCGATGGTAATGCCAAGTAGTTTGGTACTAGGAATGATTTCGAGAGATTTCAGATATACAGCAATATCAAGTAATGACCACAACAACAGGATATCTGCCCTACATAGCAACAATAAATGCACAGCAATAAGCAGTACTGACCACAACGACAAGAGATCTGCCCTACATAGCAAAAACAAATACACAGCAATAACCAGTACTGTCCACAATGGCAAGAGATCTCCCCTACATAGCAACAATAAATGCACAGCAATAACCACCACTGACCACAACAGCAGGAGACATGCCCAACTTAGCATAAACAAATACACAGCAATAACCTGTACTGACCACAACGGCAAGAGATCTGCCCTACATAGCAACAACGAATACTCAGCAATAACCTGCACTTACCTGAATGGCAGGTGATCTGCCAGACACACCAGTAACAAAAGCACAGCAATAAAAACGACTAACAAAACAGCAGGAGATCTGCCCCAGTTAGCAAAAACAAATAGACAGCTATAAACAGTACTGAAACAATGGCAGGAGATCTGCTCTACATAGCAACAACAAATACACAGCAATAACCAGTACTGACCACAACGGCAAGAGATCTGCCCTACGTAGCAACAAGAAATAGCAATAACCAGTACTGACCACAACAGACGGATATCTGCCCAACATAACAAGTACACAGCGATAACTAGTACTGACTACAATGACAAGAGATCTGCACTACATACCAACAACAAATACACAGCAATAACCAGGACAGCACACAGCAGCAGGAGATCTGCTTTACATAGCAACAACAAATACACAGCAACAACCAATAATGACCACAACGGCAGGAGATCTGCCCTACATCTCAACAAAAAATACACAGCAAAAAAACAGTACTGCCACAGTGGCAGGAGATCTCTCTAACATAGCAACAACAAATACACAGCAATAACCAGTATTGACCACAACAGCAGGAGATCTGCTCTACATTGCAACAACAAATATACAGCAATAATCAGTACTGACCACAACATCAAGAGATCTTTCATACAAGCAGCAACAAATACACAGCAATAACCAGTACTGACACAATGGCAAAAGATCTGCCCTACATAACAACAGCAATTATACAACAATAACCACTAGTGTCCACAGTGGCAGGAGATCTCTCCTACATAGCAACAACAAATATCCAACAATAACCTGTAATGACCTGAACGGCAAGTGATCTGCCCAACATACCAGCAAAAAAAAGCACAGCAAAAAACACTACTGACAAACAGCAGGAGATCTGCCCCACTTAGCAAAAACAAATACATATCAATAACCAGTACTGACACAATGGCAGGAGATCTGCCCTACATAGTAACAACAAATATACAGCAATAATCAGTACTGACCACAACATCAAGAGATCTTTCATACAAGCAGCAACAAATACACAGCAATAACCAGTACTGACACAATGGCAAAAGATCTGCCCTACATAACAACAGCAATTATACAGCAATAACCAGTTTTGTCCACAGTGGGAGAACTGCCCTACATAGCAACAAAGAAAACACAGCAATAACCAGTACTGACCACAACAGCAGGAGATCTGACTTACATAGTAACAACAAATACACAGCAATAACCAGTACTTTCCACAGTGGCAGGAGATCTCCCCTACATAGCAACAACAAATATACAGCAATAATCAGTACTGACCACAACATCAAGGGATCTGCCCTACAAGACGCAACAAACACACAGCAATAACCAGTACTGACACAATGGCAAAAGATCTGCCCTACATAACAACAATTATACAGCAATAACCAGTTTTGTCCACAGTGGCAGGAGAACTGCCCTACATAGCAACAAAAAAAAAACACAGCAATAACCAGTACTGACCACAACAGCAGGAGATCTGACCTACATAGCAACAACAAATACACAGGAATAACCAGAACTTTCCACAGTGGCAGGAGATCTCCCCTACATAGCAACAACAAATACTCAGCAATAACCTGTACAGAGCTGAATGGCAGGTGATCTGCCCGACCCACCAACAAAAAAAAAACAGCAATAATCACTACTGACAAAACAGCAGGAGATCTGTGCCACTTAGCAAAAACAAATACACAGCAATAACCAATACTGACACAATGGCAGGAGAACTGCCCTGTATAGCAACAACAAATACGCAGCTATAGCCGGTACTTGCAGCAATGACAGGAGATCCACTTTACACAGCAACAGAAAATACACAACAATAACCAGTACTGATCACAATGGCAGGAGATCCGCCCTACATATCAATAACAAATACACAGAAATTACCAATAATTACCACAATGGCTGGAGATTTGCCCTACATATCAATAACAGATACAGAGCAATAACAAGTACTGACCACAACTGAAGGAGATCTGCTATAAATAGGAACAATAAATATATATCACTAACCAGTACTGACCACAATGTCATAAGATCTGCTATAAATAGCAACAACAAATACCCAACAATAACCTGGCTGTACTGACCTGAATGGCAAGTGATCTGCCCAAAATACCAACAACAAAAACATAGCAAAAACCACCACTGACAAAACAGCAGGAGATCTGCCCCACTTAGCAAAAACAAATATGAAGCAAAAAAACACTACTGACACAATGGCAGGAGATCTGCCCTACATAGGAACAACAAATGACCAGCAATAACCGGTACTGAATGCAACGGCAGGAGCTCTGACCTACATAGCAGTAACAAAAAACAGCAATACCCAGTACTGACCACAATGGCAGGAGATTTAACATACATAGCCACAACAAATCAAGTGAAATAACTAGCACTGACGAGAACGGCAGTTGAGCTGCCCTACAAAAGCAACAAAAAATATGCTCCAAAAACCAGTACAGACACTGATGGCAGGAGATCTGCCCAGCATAGCAACAACAAATACACAGCAATAACCAGTATAAACTAAACAGCAGGAGATCTGCCCTACATAGTTACATAGAAACAACAAATACCCAGCAATAACTAGAACTGTCCACAATGGCAGGAGATCTGCCCTACATAGTAACAACAAATGCACAGCCATGACCAGTACTAACCACAATGCCAGGAGATTTGTCCTACAAAGCCCCCAAAAATACACAGCAATAACCAGTACGCACACCAATGGCAAGAGAACTGCCCTACATTGCAACAACAAATACGAAGCAATAATCACTTCTGACCATAATAGCAGGGGATCTGCCCTACATATTAAAAACATATACACAGCAATAACCTGTACTTACCACAATGGCAGGAGATTTTCCCTATGTAGCAACTACAATTACACAGCAATAGCCAATAATGAGAACAACGGCAGGAGATCTGCCCTACATAGCAACAACAAATACACAGCAATAACCAGTATAAACTAAACAGCAGGAAATCTGCCCTACATAGTTACATAGAAACAACAAATACCCAGCAATAACTAGAACTGTCCACAATGGCAAGAGATCTGCCATACATAGCAACAACAAATAACCAGCAATAACCAGTACTGAATGCAATGGCAGGAGCTCTGACCTATACAGCAACAACAAAAAACAGGAATACCCAGTACTGACCACAATAGCAGGAGATTTAACATACATAGCCACAACAAATCAAGTGAAATAACTAGCACTGACGAGAATGTCAGGAGATCTGCCCTACAAAGCAAAAAAAATACACTCCAAAAACCAGTACAGACACTGATGGCAGGAGATCTGCCCAACATAGCAACAACAAGTTGTTGTTGTGTCTTTCGGCTTTTCCCGGTTAGGGGTCACCACAGTGGAACTCCGGTCCACTAATGATTGGCAGATGATTTTTACATGCTGAGTTGCTAGCCCTGATGCATAACCTTCAACGAAGGTACACCCATTCACGCATGTCTCCACAAAGAAGACGCGCAACAACTAATACAAAGCAATAATAAGTAATGGCCACAGTGGCAAGGGATCTGCCCTACATAGTAAAAACAAATACACAGCAAAAAACAGTACTGACTACAATGGCAGGAGATCTGCCCTACATAGTAACTACAACTGCACAGCAATAACCAGTAATGACAACAATGGCAGGCAATGGCTACAAATACCCAGCAGTAATAAGTACTGACTACAACGGCAGGAGATCTGCCCTATATAGCAACAACAAACAGACAGTAGTAACCACTACTGACCACAATGGCAGGAGATTTGCTCAACATAGCACCAAAAAATACATAGCAATAACTAGTACTGACCGCAATGTCAGGAGATGTGCCATACATGTCAATGACAAATACAGTGCAATAACCAGTAATGACCACAATGGCAGGAGATTTGTCCTGATTATCAATTGCAAATTCAGAAAATAACCAGTACTGATCACAACGGCAGGAGATCTGCTCTTCATAACAGCTACAAATACACAGCAATAACCAGTACTGACCACAACGGAAAGAGATCTGCCCTATATACCAATAAACAATACCTAGCAATAACCGTACTGTCCACATTGGCAGGAGATCTCCCCTACATAGCAACAACAAATTCCCAGCAATAACTTGTACTGACCAGAATGACAGGTGATCTGCCCGACACACCAACAACAAATACACAACAATAACCAGTGACAAACAGCAGGAGATTTGCCCCACTTAGCAAAAACAAATACACAGCAATGAACAGTACTGACACAATGACAGGAGATCTGCCCTACATAGCAACAAATACACAGCAATAATAAGTACTGACCACAACAGCAAGGAATCTGTCCTACAAGCAGCAACAAATACACAGTAATAACCAGTACTGACACAATGGCAGGAGATGTGACGTACATAACAACAAATACACAGTAATAACCAGTTTATTCCGCAGTGGCAGGAGAACTGTCCTACAGTAAAAAAATACACAGCAATAACCAGCACTGACAATGATGGCAGGAGATCTGCTGTACATAGCAACTAGTAACACACACCAATAACCAATACTGATGACAACAGAAGGAGATCTGCCCTACTTATGAACAACAAATACACAGCAATAACCACTACTGACCACAATGACAAGAGATCTGCCCTACATTTTAACAACAAATAGACAGCAATAACCACTACTGACCACAATGGCTGGAGATCTGTCCTACATAGCTACAAAAATACAAAGCAATAACCAATACTGACCACAATCACTGGAGATCTGCTATACATAGCACCAAAAAAGACACAGCAATAACTAGTACTGACCATAATGACAGGAGATCTGCCCTACATTTCGATGTCAAATACATAGCATTAACCTGTAGTGACCACAATGGCAGGAGATTTGCCTGGCATATCAATAACAAATACAGAGCAATAACCAGTACTGACAACAACGGCAGGAGATCTGCCCTTCATAACAGCTACAAATACACAGCAATAACCAGTACTGACCACAACAGAATGAGATCTGCTCTACATAGCAACAACAAATAGACAGCATTAACCAGAAATGACCACAAAGTCAGGAGATCTGCTGTAAATAGCAACAACACATACACACTAATAACCAGTACTGGCCACAGTGACTGGAGATCTGCCTACACAGCAACAACAAAAACAACAAAAAAACAGCAGCAGATCTGACCTACATAGCAACAACAAATACACAGGAATAACCAGAACTTTCCACAGTGGCAGGAGATCTCCCCTACATAGCAACAACAAATACTCAGCAATAACCTGTACAGAGCTGAATGGCAGGTGATCTGCCCGACCCACCAACAAAAAAAAAACAGCAATAATCACTACTGACAAAACAGCAGGAGATCTGTGCCACTTAGCAAAAACAAATACACAGCAATAACCAATACTGACACAATGGCAGGAGAACTGCCCTGTATAGCAACAACAAATACGCAGCTATAGCCGGTACTTGCAGCAATGACAGGAGATCCACTTTACACAGCAACAGAAAATACACAACAATAACCAGTACTGATCACAATGGCAGGAGATCCGCCCTACATATCAATAACAAATACACAGAAATTACCAATAATTACCACAATGGCTGGAGATTTGCCCTACATATCAATAACAGATACAGAGCAATAACAAGTACTGACCACAACTGAAGGAGATCTGCTATAAATAGGAACAATAAATATATATCACTAACCAGTACTGACCACAATGTCATAAGATCTGCTATAAATAGCAACAACAAATACCCAACAATAACCTGGCTGTACTGACCTGAATGGCAAGTGATCTGCCCAAAATACCAACAACAAAAACACAGCAAAAACCACCACTGACAAAACAGCAGGAGATCTGCCCCACTTAGCAAAAACAAATATGAAGCAAAAAAACACTACTGCCACAATGGCAGGAGATCTGCCCTACATAGGAACAACAAATGACCAGCAATAACCGGTACTGAATGCAACGGCAGGAGCTCTGACCTACACAGCAGTAACAAAAAACAGCAATACCCAGTACTGACCACAATGGCAGGAGATTTAACATACATAGCCACAACAAATCAAGTGAAATAACTAGCACTGACGAGAACGGCAGTTGAGCTGCCCTACAAAAGCAACAAAAAATATGCTCCAAAAACCAGTACAGGCACTGATGGCAGGAGATCTGCCCAGCATAGCAACAACAAATACACAGCAATAACCAGTATAAACTAAACAGCAGGAGATCTGCCCTACATAGTTACATAGAAACAACAAATACCCAGCAATAACTAGAACTGTCCACAATGGCAGGAGATCTGCCCTACATAGTAACAACAAATGCACAGCCATGACCAGTACTAACCACAATGCCAGGAGATTTGTCCTACAAAGCCCCCAAAAATACACAGCAATAACCAGTACGCACACCAATGGCAAGAGAACTGCCCTACATTGCAACAACAAATACGAAGCAATAATCACTTCTGACCATAATAGCAGGGGATCTGCCCTACATATTAAAAACATATACACAGCAATAACCTGTACTTACCACAATGGCAGGAGATTTGCCCTATGTAGCAACTACAATTACACAGCAATAGCCAATAATGAGAACAACAGCAGGAGATCTGCCCTACATAGCAACAACAAATACACAGCAATAACCAGTATAAACTAAACAGCAGGAAATCTGCCCTACATAGTTACATAGAAACAACAAATACCCAGCAATAACTAGAACTGTCCACAATGGCAAGAGATCTGCCATACATAGCAACAACAAATAACCAGCAATAACCAGTACTGAATGCAATGGCAGGAGCTCTGACCTACACAGCAACAACAAAAAACAGGAATACCCAGTACTGACCACAATAGCAGGAGATTTAACATACATAGCCACAACAAATCAAGTGAAATAACTAGCACTGACGAGAATGTCAGGAGATCTGCCCTACAAAGCAAAAAAAATACACTCCAAAAACCAGTACAGACACTGATGGCAGGAGATCTGCCCAACATAGCAACAACAAGTTGTTGTTGTGTCTTTCGGCTTTTCCCGGTTAGGGGTCACCACAGTGGAACTCCGGTCCACTAATGATTGGCAGATGATTTTTACATGCTGAGTTGCTAGCCCTGATGCACAACCTTCAACGAAGGTACACCCATTCACGCATGTCTCCACAAAGAAGACGCGCAACAACTAATACAAAGCAATAATAAGTAATGGCCACAGTGGCAAGGGATCTGCCCTACATAGTAAAAACAAATACACAGCAAAAACAGTACTGACTACAATGGCAGGAGATCTGCCCTACATAGTAACTACAACTGCACAGCAATAACCAGTAATGACAACAATGGCAGGCAATGGCTACAAATACCCAGCAGTAATAAGTACTGACTACAACGGCAGGAGATCTGCCCTATATAGCAACAACAAACAGACAGTAGTAACCACTACTGACCACAATGGCAGGAGATTTGCTCAACATAGCACCAAAAAATACATAGCAATAACTAGTACTGACCGCAATGTCAGGAGATGTGCCATACATGTCAATGACAAATACAGTGCAATAACCAGTAATGACCACAATGGCAGGAGATTTGTCCTGATTATCAATAGCAAATTCAGAAAAATAACCAGTACTGATCACAACGGCAGGAGATCTGCTCTTCATAACAGCTACAAATACACAGCAATAACCAGTACTGACCACAACGGAAAGAGATCTGCCCTATATACCAATAAACAATACCTAGCAATAACCGGTACTGTCCACATTGGCAGGAGATCTCCCCTACATAGCAACAACAAATTCCCAGCAATAACTTGTACTGACCAGAATGACAGGTGATCTGCCCGACACACCAACAACAAATACACAACAATAACCAGTGACAAACAGCAGGAGATTTGCCCCACTTAGCAAAAACAAATACACAGCAATGAACAGTACTGACACAATGACAGGAGATCTGCCCTACATAGCAACAAATACACAGCAATAATAAGTACTGACCACAACAGCAAGGAATCTGTCCTACAAGCAGCAACAAATACACAGTAATAACCAGTACTGACACAATGGCAGGAGATGTGACGTACATAACAACAAATACACAGTAATAACCAGTTTATTCCGCAGTGGCAGGAGAACTGTCCTACAGTAAAAAAATACACAGCAATAACCAGCACTGACAATGATGGCAGGAGATCTGCTGTACATAGCAACTAGTAACACACACCAATAACCAATACTGATGACAACAGAAGGAGATCTGCCCTACTTATGAACAACAAATACACAGCAATAACCACTACTGACCACAATGACAAGAGATCTGCCCTACATTTTAACAACAAATAGACAGCAATAACCACTACTGACCACAATGGCTGGAGATCTGTCCTACATAGCTACAAAAAATACAAAGCAATAACCAATACTGACCACAATCACTGGAGATCTGCTATACATTGCACCAAAAAAGACACAGCAATAACTAGTACTGACCATAATGACAGGAGATCTGCCCTACATTTCGATGTCAAATACATAGCATTAACCTGTAGTGACCACAATGGCAGGAGATTTGCCTGGCATATCAATAACAAATACAGAGCAATAACCAGTACTGACAACAACGGCAGGAGATCTGCCCTTCATAACAGCTACAAATACACAGCAATAACCAGTACTGACCACAACAGAATGAGATCTGCTCTACATAGCAACAACAAATAGACAGCATTAACCAGAAATGACCACAAAGTCAGGAGATCTGCTGTAAATAGCAACAACACATACACACTAATAACCAGTACTGGCCACAGTGACTGGAGATCTGCCTACACAGCAACAACAAAAACACAGCAATAACTAGTACTGACCACAACAGCAGGAGATCTGACCTACATAGCAACAACAAATACACAGGAATAACCAGAATTTCCACAGTGGCAGCAGATCTACCCAACATAGCAACAACAACTACCCAACAATAACCTGTACTGACCTGAATGGCAGGTGATCTGCCCGACATACCAACAACAAAAACACAGCCAAAAACCACCCACTGACAAAACAGCAGAAGATCTGCCCACTTAGCAAAAACAAATACACAGCTAAAAAAACACTACTGACACTATGGCAGGAGATCTGCCCTACATAGCAACAACAAATACACAGCAATAACCAGTACTCACCACAATGGCAGAGGATCTTCCCTACATATTAACAACAAATGCACAGCCATAACCAGTAGTGACCACAATGGCAGGAGATTTGTCCTACAAAGCAACAAAAAATACACAGCAATAACCAGTACGGACACCAATGGCAAGAGAACTGCCCTACATTGCAACAACAAATACAAAGCAATAATCAGTTCTGACCATAACAGCAGGGGATCTGCCCTACATATTAAAAACAAATAGACAGCAATAACTTGTACTTACCACAGTGGCAAGAGATCTGCCCTACATAGCAACTACAATTACACAGCAATAGCCAATAATGAGAACAATGGCAGGAGATCTGCCCTACATAGCAACAACAAATACACAGCAATAACTAGCACTGACCACAACAGCAGGAGACATGCCCCACTTAGCAAAAACAAATACACAGCAATAACCTGTACTGACCACAATGGCAAGAGATCTGCCCTACATAACAGCAACAGATACACAGCAATATTGAGTAATGACCACAACAACAAGATATCTGCCCTACATAGCAACAATAAATGCACAGCAATAAGCAGTACTGACCCCAACGGCAAAAGATCTGCCCTACATAGCAACAACAAATACACAGCAATAACCAGTACTGTCCACAATGGCAGGAGATCTCCCCTCATAGCAACAGTGAATACTCAGCAATAACCTGTACTTACCTGAATGGCAGTTGATCTGCTCAACACACCAATAACAAAAACACAGTAATAAAAATGACTGACAAAACAGCAGGAGATCTGCCCCAGTTAGCAAAAACAAATAGACAGCTATAAACAGTACTGAAACAATGGCAGGAGATCTGCTCTACATAGCAACAACAAATACACAGCAATAACCAGTACTGACCACAATGGCAAGAGATCTGCCCTATGTAGCAACAAGAAATAGCAATAACCAGTACTGACCACAACAGCCGGCTATCTGCCCAACATAACAACAAGTATACAGCAACAACTAGTACTGACCACAATGACAAGACATCTGCCCTACATACCAACAACAAATGCACAGCAATAACCAGGACAGACCACAACAGCAGGAGATCTGCTCTACATAGCAACAACAAATACACAGCAATAACCAGTAATGACCACAACAGAAGGAGATTTGACTTACATAGCAACAACAAATATACAGCAATAACCAGTACTTTCCACAGTGGCATGAGATCTCCCCTACAAAGCAACAACAAATACCCAGCAATAACCTGTACTAAGCTGAATGGCAGACCAACCAACAACAAAAACACAGCAATAGCCACTACCGACAAAACAGAAGGAGATCTGCCCCACTTAGCAAAAACAAATACACAGCTATAACCAATACTGACACAATGGCAGGAGAACTGCCCTGCATAGCAACAACAAATACACAGCTATAGACGGTACTTGCAGCAATGACAGGAGATTCACTTTACACAGCAACAGAAAATACACAACAACAACCAGTATTGATCACAATGGCAGGAGATCTGCCCTACATATAAATAACAAATGCACAGAAATTACCAATAATCACCACAATGGCTGGAGATTTGCCCTACATATCAATAACAGATACACAACAATAACCAGTACTGACCACAATGGAAAGAGATCTGCTATAAATAGGAACAATAAATACACATCAATAACCAGTAGTGACCAGGGATGCACAAGCCAGTGCATTTCTTCGTGCTGATCCCAAGCCCGGATAAATGGGGAGGGTTGCGTCAGGAAGGACATCCATCGTAAAACCTCTACCAAATTACTGATGCGGAGAACATTTCATAATTACATACCAGATCAGCCGAGGCCCGGGTTCACAATAACCGCCACCAGTACTGTTAGCCAACAGGGTGCTGGCAGAAATTGGGCTACTGTCGGCCAAAAAAGAAGAGGAGGGGGAAGGCATGTCCGAAGGCAGGAAGAGAGGAGGAAGGTTAGGAGTGTAGTACTGAGGGTAGGAACTTTGAATGTTGGTAGTATGACTGATATAGGGAGAGAGCTAGCTGATATAATGGAGAGAAGGAAGGTTGATATATTGTGCGTGCAAGAGACCAGATGGAAGGGAAGTAAGGCCAAGTGTATAGGAGGCAGGTTCAAATTGTTCTATCATAGTGTGGATGGCAGAAGAAATGGGGTAGGGGTTATCCTAATGGAACAGTATGCCAAGAGTGTTTTGGAGGTGAAGAGAGTGTCTGATAGAGTGATGTTTATGAAGCTTGAAATTGATGGTGTAATGATGAATGCTGTTAGTGCATATGCTCCACAAATTGGGTGTACGATGGATGAGAAAGAAAAATTTTTGAGTGAGTTGGATAAAGTGGTGGTGAGTGTACCCAAGGGTGAGAGACTAGTGATTGGAGCGGACTTCAATGGGCATGTTGGTGAATTGAACAGAGGGGATGAGGAAGTGATGGGTAGGTATGGTGTTAAGGAGAGAAATACAGAAGGTCAGATGATTGTGAATTTTGCAAAAAGGATGGACATGGCTGTGGTGAATACGTATTTTAAGAAGAGGGAGGAGCATAGGGTGACATACAAGAGTGGAGGAAGATGCACACAGGTGGATTATATCCTAGGTAGGAGGGCCAGTCTGAAGGAGATTGGAGACTGTAAAGTGGTGACTGGGGAAAGTGTAGTTAAGCAGCATAGAATGGTGGTCTGTAGGATGATGTTGGTGATCAAGAAGCGGAGGAGGAGTGTGAAAGCAGTGCCAAGGATTAAATGGTGGAAGTTAAAAAAGGGTGAGTGTGAGGTGGAGTTCAGGGAAGAGTTAAGACAGGCATTGGGAGGCAATGAAGAGTTACTGAATAGCTGGGTAACTACAGCAGAGCTAGTAAGGGAGACTGCTAGGAAGGTGCTTGGTGTGACATCTGGACAGAGGAAGGAGGACAAGGAGACATGGTGGTGGAATGAGGAAGTACAGGAGAGTATACAGAGGAAGAGGCTGGTGAAGAAGAAGTGGGATTGTCAAAGAGATGAAGACAGTAGACATGAGTATAAGGAGATGAGGCGCATGGCAAAGAGAGAGGTGGTGAAGGCTAAGGATAAGGCATACAGAGAGTTGTATGAGAGATTGGACACTAAAGAGGGAGAAAAGGACCTGTACCGATTGGCTAGACAGAGGAAAAGAGCTGGGAAAGATGTGCAGCAGGCAAGGGTGATAAAGGACAGTGAGGGAAACATACTCACAAGTGAGGAGAGTGTGTTGAGTAAATGGAAAGAGTACTTTGAAGGGCTGATGAATGAAGAGAATGAGAGAGAGAGAAGGTTGGATGATGTGGGGATAGTGAATCAGGAAGTGAAGCAGATTAGCAAGGAGGAAGTAAGGACAGCTATGAAGAGAATGAAGAATGGAAAGGCTGTTGGCCCAGATGACATACCAGTGGAAGCATGGAGGTGCTTAGGAGAAATGACAGTGGAATTTTTAACCAGATTAATAAAATTTTGTAAAGTCAGAGGATGCCTGAGGAGTGGAGAAAAAGTGTTTTGGTACCTATCTTTAAGAATAAAGGTGATGTGCAGAGCTGAAGTAACTACAGAGGGATAAAATTGATCAGTCACAGCTTGAAGTTATGGGAAAGAGTAGTGGAAGCTATATTAAGAAGGGAGATGATGATTAGTGATCAGCAGTATGGTTTCATGCCAGGAAAGAGCACTACAGATGCAATATTTGCTCTGAGAGTGTTGTTGGAGAAATACAGAGAAGGTCAGAAGGAGTTGCATTGTGTCTTTGTGTACTTCGAGAAAGCATATGACAGGGTGCCTATAGAGGAGTTGTGTTATTGTATGAGGAAGTCGGGAGTGGCAGAGAAGTATGTAAGACTGGTACAGGATATGTACAAGGGTAGTGTGACATTGGTGAGGACTGCGGTGGAAGTGACAGATAAGTTTAAGGTGGATGTGGGATTACATCAAGGATCAGCTCTGAGCCCTTTCTTATTTGCAGTGGTGATGGACAGGTTGACAGATGAGATTAGACAGGAGGCCCCGTCGACTATGATGTTTGCAGATGACATTGTGATATGTAGTGAGAGTAGTGACCAGGTTGAAGAGACCCTGGAGAGGTGGAGATATGCTTTAGAGAGGAGAGAAATGAAGGTCAGCAGGGCTAAAACAGAATATATGTGTGTAAATGAGAGGGAGGGTAGAGGAATGGTGAGGATGCAGGGAGTAGAGTTGGTAAAGGTGGATGAGTTTAATGAGTTTAAGTACTTGGGATCAACAGTTCAGAGTAATGGTGAGTGTGGAAGAGAGGTAAAAGAGAGTATAGGCAGGGTGGAATGGGTGGAGAAGAGTGTCAGGAGTGATTTGTGACAGACGGGTACCAATAAGAGTGAAAGGGAAGGTCTACAAGAGGGTAGTGAGACCAGCTATTTTATATGGGTTGGAGACGGTAGCACTGATGAAAAGGCAGGAGTCAGAGCTGGATGTGGCAGAGTTAAAGATGTTAAGATTTGCACTGGGTGTGACTAGGATGGACAGGATTAGGAATCAGTATATTAGAGGGTCAGCTCAGGTTGGACAGTTTGGAGGCAAAGCAAGAGAGGCGAGATTGCGTTGGTTTGAACATGTGCTGAGGAGGGATTCTGAGTATATTGGGAAAAGGATGCTAAGGATGGAGCTGCCAGGTAAGAGGAAAAGAGGAAGGCCTAAGATAAGGTTTATGGATGTGGTGAGAGAGGACATGCAGGTGGTTGGTGTGAAAGAGCATGATGCAGACAACAGGAAGAAATGGAAACAGATGATCCGCTGTGGCGACCCCTAACGGGAACAGCCAAAAGAAGATGATGATGAACCAGTAGTGACCACAATGTCAGAAGATCTGCTATAAATAGCAACAACAAATACACAGTAATAATCAGTACTGGCCACAGTGGCAGCAGATCTCCCCTACATAGCAACAACAAATACCCAACAATAACCTGTACTGACCTGAACAGCAGGTGATCTGCCCGACATACCAACAACAAAAACACAGCAAAAACCACCACTGACAAAACAGCAGAAGATCTGCCCCACTTAGCAAAAACAAATCCACAGCTAAAAAACACTACTGACACTATGGCAGGAGATCTGCCCTACATAGCAACAACAAAAACACAGCAATAACCAGTACTCACCACAATGGCAGGAGATCTTCCCTACATAGTAACAACAAATGCACAGCCATAACCAATACTGACCACAATGGCAGGAGATTTCTCCTACCAAGCAACAAAAAATACACAGCAATAACCAGTACGGACACCAATGGCAAGAGAACTGCCCTGCATTGCAACAACAAATACAAAGCAATAATAAGTTCTGACCATAACAGCAGGGGATCTGCCCTACATATTAAAAACAAATACACAGCAATAACCTGTACTGACCACAATGGCAGGAGATCTGCCCTACATAGCAACTACAATTACACAGCAATAGCCAATAATGAGAACAATGGCAGGAGATCTGCCCTACATGGCAACAACAAATACACAGCAATAACCAGCACTGACCACAACAGCAGGAGACATGCTCCACTTAGCAAAAACAAATACACAGCAATAACCTGTACTGACCACAATGGAAGGAGATCTGCCCTACATAGCAACAACAAATACACAGCAATAACCTGTATAAACTAAACAGCAAGAGATCTGCCCTACATAGTTACATAGAAACAACAAATACCCAGCAATAACTAGAACTGTCCACAATGGCAGGAGATCTGCCATACATAGCAACAACAAATAACCAGCAATAACTGGTAATCAATGCAACGGCAGGAGCTCTGACCTACACAGCAACAAAAAACAGCAATACTCAGTACTGACCACAATGGCAGGAGATTTAACATACATAGCCACAACAAATCAAGTGAAATAACTAGCACTGACGAGAACGGCAGGAGATCTGCCCTACAAAGCAACAAAAAATACACTCTAAAAACCCGTACAGACACTGATGGCAGGAGATCTGACCTACACTGCAACAACAAATACATAGCAAGAATAAGTAATGGCCACGAAGACAAGGGATCTGACCTATATAGTAAAAACAAATACACAGCAAAAACCAGTACTGACCATAATGTCAGGAGATCTGCCCTACATAGTAGCTACAACTGCTGAGCAATAACCAGTACTGACCACAATGGCAGATCTGCTCTACATAGCACCAAAAAATACGCAGCAATAACTAGTACTGACCGCAATGTCCTGAGATGTGCCATACATATCAATGACAAATACAGTGCAATAACTAGTAATGACCACAATGGCAGGAGATCTGACCTGATTATCAAGAACGAATACACATAAATAACCAGTACTGACCACAATGCCAGGGGATCTGCCCTACATAGTAACTACAACTGCACAGCAATAACCAGCAATGACAACAATCGCAGGAAATAGCAACAAATACCCAGCAGTGACAAGTACGGACTACAACAGCAGGAGATCTGCCCTATATAGCAACAACAAATAAACAGTAATAACCACTACTGACCACAATGGCAGGAGATCTATCCTACATAACAACAACAAATACACAGCAATAACCACTACTGACCACAATGGCAGGAGATCTGCCCTACATAGTAACAACAACTGCACAGCAATAACCAGTAATGACAACAATCGCAGGAAACAGCAACAAATACCCAGCAGTACAAAGTACTGACTACAACAGCAGGAGATCTGCCCTATATAGCAACCACAAATAAACAGTAATAACCACTGCTGACCACAATGGCAGGAGCTCTATCCTACATAACAACAACAAATACACAGCAATAACAAGAAATGACCACAATGGCAGGAGATCTGATCTACATAGCACCAAAAAAATACACAGCAATAACTAGTACTGATCGCAATTTCAAGAGATGTGCCATACATATCAATGACAAATACATTGCAATAACCAGTAATGACCACAATGGCAAGAGATTTGACCTGATTATCAGTAACGAATACACAAAAATAACCAGTACTGACCAAAAGGGCAGGATATATGCCCTTCATAACGGCTATAAATACACAGCAATAACCAGAACTGACCACAACAGAAGGAAATCTGCCCTACATACCAACAATAAATACACAGCAATAACCAGTACTGTCCACAATGGCAGGAGATCTCCCCTACATAGCAACAACAAGTACCCAGCAATAACTTGTACTGACCTGAATAACAGGTGATCTGCCCGACACACCAACAACAAATACACAGCAATAACCAGTACTGACACAATGGCAGGAGATCTGCCCTACATACCAACAACAAATACACAGCAATAACCAGTACTGTCCACAATGGCAGGAGATCTGCTCTACATAGCAACAACAAATAGACAGCAATAATAAGTACTGACTACAACAGCAAGGAATCTGTCCTACAAGCAGCAACAAATACACAGCAATAACCAGTACTGACACGATGGCAGGAGATGTGACGTACATCACAACAAATACACAGCAATAAGCGGTTTTGTCCACAGTGGCAGGAGAACAGTCCTACATTGTAAAAACAAATACACAGCAATAACCAGTACTGACTACGATGGCAGGAGATCTGCCGTACATAGCGACTAGCATTACACACCAATAACCAATAATGATGACAACAGAAGGAGATCTGCCCTACTTATGAAGAACAAATACACAGCAATAACCACTACTGACCACAATGGCTGGAGATCTGCTCTACATAGCACCAAACAAGACACAGCAATAACTATTACTGACCATAGTGACAGGAGATCTTCCCTACAATTTTATGTAAAATACAAAGCAATAACCAGTATTGACCACAACAGCAGGAGATCTGCTCTACATTGCAACAACAAATACACAACAATAACCAGATATGTCCACAGTGGCAGGATATCTCTCCTACATAGCAACAGCAAATATCAAAAAATAACCTGTACTGACCTGAACGGCAAGTGATCTGCCCAACATACCAACAAAAAAATCACAGCAAAAACCACTACTGACAAAACAGCAAGAGATCTGACCCACTTAGCAAAAACAAATACACAGCAATAACCAGTACTGACACAATGGTAAGGGATCTGCCCTACATTTTAACAACAAATAGCAATAACCACTACTGACTACAATGGAAGGAGATCTACCCTACATAGCTACAGCAAATACAAAGCAATAACCAATACTGACCACAATGGCTGGAGATCTGCTCTACATAGCACCAAACAAGACACAGCAATAACTAGTATTCACAGTAGTGACAGGAGATCTGCCCTACGATTCAATGTCAAATACACAACAATAACCAGTACTGTCCACAGTGGCAGGAGATCATTCCTACATAGCAACAACAAATATCCAAAAATAACCTGTACTGACCTGAATGGCAAGTGATCTGTCCAATGTACCAACAAAAAAAAGCACAGCAAAAAACACTACTGATAAAACAGCAGGAGATCTGCCCCACTTAGCAAAAACAAATACACAGCAATAACCAGTACTGACACAATGGCAGGAGATCTGCACTACATAGCAACAACAAATATACAGCAATAATCAGTATTGACCACAACATCAAGGGATCTGCCCTAAGAGCAGAACAAATACACAGCAATATCCAGTAATAAGAACTGACCACAACAGCAAGGAATCTGTCCTACAAGCAGCAACAAATACACAGCAATAACCAGTATTGATACAATGGCAAAAGATCTGCCCTACATAACAACAACAATTATACAGCAATAACCAGTGTTGTCCACAGTGGCAGGAGAACCGCCCTACATAGCAACAAAGAAAACACAGCAATAACCAGTACTGACCACAACAGCAGGAGATCTGACTTACATAGCAACAACAAATACACAGCAATAACCAGTACTTTCCACAGTGGCAGGAGATCTCCCCTACATAGCAACAACAAATACCCAGCAATAACCTGCACTAAGCTGAATGGCAGGTGATTTGCCCAAACCACCAACAACAAAAACACAGCAATAGTCACTACCAACAAAACAGCAGGAGATATGTGCCACTTAGCAAAAACAAATACACAGCAATAACCAATACTGACACAATGGCAGGAGAACTGCCCTGCATAGCAAAAAAAAAATACACAGCTATAGCCGGTAGTTGCAGCAATGACAGGAGATCCACTTTACACAGCAACAGAAAATACACAACAATAACCAGTATTGATCGCAATGGCAGGAGATCTGCCCTACATATCAATAAGAAATACACAGAAATTACCAATAATTACCACAATGGCTGGAGATTTGACTACATATAAATAACAGATGCAAAGCAATAACCAGTACTGACCACAGCGGAAGGAGATCTGCTATAAATAGGAACAATAAATACACATCAGTAACCAGTACTGGTCACAATGTCAGAAGATCTGCTATAAATAGCAACAACAAATACACAGTAATAACCAGTACTGGCCACAACGGCAGGAGATCTCCCCTACATAGCAACAACAAATACCCAACAATAACCTGTACTGACCTGAATGGCAGGTGATCTGCCAAACATACCAACAACAAAAACACAGCAAACACCACCACTGACAAAACAGCAGAAGATCTGCCCCACTTAGCAAAATCAAATACACAGCAAAAAAACACTACTGACACTATGGCAGGAGATCTGCCCTACATAGCAACAACAAAAACACAGCAATAACCAGTACTCACCACAATGGCAGGAGATCTTCCCTACATAGTAACAACAAATGCACAGCCATAACCAGTACTCACCACAATGGCAAGAGAACTGCCCTTCATTGCAACAACAAATACAAAGCAATAATCAGTTCTGACTATAACAGCAGGGGATCTGCCCTACATATTAAAAACATATACACAGCAATAACCAGTACTCACCACAATGGGAGGAGATCTTCCCTTCTTAGCAACAATAAGTACACAGCAATAACAAGTACTGACCACAACGACAAGAGATCTGCCCTACCTGGCAACATCTAATTCAGAGCAATAACCAGTACTGACCACAACAGCAGGAGATCTGCCCTACATAGATACATAGCAACAACAAATAAAAAGCAATAACCTGTACTTACCACAATGGCAGGAGATCTGCCCTACATAGCAAAAACACATACCCAGCAATAACTAGAATTGTCCACAATGGCAAGAGATCTGCCATACATAGCAACAACAAATAACCAGCAATAACCGGTACTCAATGCAAAGGCAGGAGCTCTGACCTACACAGCAACAACAAAAAACAACAATACCCAGTACTGACCACAATGGCAGGAGATCTGACATGCATAGCAACAACAAATACACAGCAATAACCAGTTTCATCCGCAGTGGCAGGAGAACTGTCCTACATTGTAAAAATAAATACACAGCAATAACCAGTACTGACCACGATGGCAGGAGATTTGCCATACATAGCAACTAGTAAAACACACCAATAACCAATACTGATGACAACAGAAGGGTATCTGCCCTATTTATGAACAACAAATACACAGCAATAACCACTACTGACCACAATGGCAAGGGATCTGCCCTACATTTTAACAACAAATAGTAATAACCACTACTGACCACAATGGAAGGAGATCTACCCTACATAGCTACAACAAATACAAAGCAATAACCAATACTGACCACAATGGCTGGAGATCTGCTCTACATAGCACCAAACAAAACACAGCAATAACTAGTATTCACAGTAGTGACAGGAGATCTGCCCTACGATTCAATGTCAAATACACAACAATAACCAGTACTGTCCACAGTGGCAGGAGATCACTCCTACATAGCAACAACAAATATCCAAAAATAACCTGTACTGACCTGAATGGCAAGTGATCTGTCCAATGTACCAACAAAAAAAAGCACAGCAAAAAACACTACTGATAAAACAGCAGGAGATCTGCCCCACTTAGCAAAAACAAATACACAGCAATAACCAGTACTGACACAATGGCAGGAGATCTGCACTACATAGCAACAACAAATATACAGCAATAATCAGTATTGACCGCAACATCAAGGGATTTGCCCTACAAGGAGAACAAATACACAGCAATGGCAAAAGATCTGCCCTACATAACAACAACAATTATACAGCAATAACCAGTTTTGTCCACAGTGGCAGGAGAACCGCCCTACATAGCAACAAAGAAAACACAGCAATAACCAGTACTGACCACAACAGCAGGAGATCTGACTTACATAGCAACAACAAATACACAGCAATAACCAGTACTTTCCACAGTGGCAGGAGATCTCCCCTACATAGCAACAACAAATACACAGCAATAACCTGCACTAAGCTGAATGGCAGGTGATTTGCCCGAACCACCAACAACAAAAACACAGCAATATCCACTACCAACAAAACAGCAGGAGATATGTGCCACTTAGCAAAAACAAATACACAGCAATAACCAATACTGACACAATGGCAGGAGAACTGCCCTGCATAGCAAAAAAAAAATACACAGCTATAGCCGGTAGTTGCAGCAATGACAGGAGATCCACTTTACACAGCAACAGAAAATACACAACAATAACCAGTATTGATCGCAATGGCAGGAGATCTGCCCTACATATCAATAACAAATAGACAGAAATTACCAATAATTACCACAATGACTGGAGATTTGACTACATATCAATAACAGATGCAAAGCAATCACCAATACTGACCACAATGGAAGGAGATCTGCTATAAATAGGAACAATAAATACACATCAATAACCAGTACTGACCACAATGTCAGAAGATCTGCTATAAATAGCAACAAATACACAGTAATAACCAGTACTGGCCACAGTGGTAGGAGATATCCCCTACATAGCAACAACAAATACCCAACAATAACCTGTACTGACCTAAACGGCAGGTGAGCTGCCCGACATACTAACAACAAAAACACAGCAAAAACCACCACTGACAAAACAGAAGATCTGCCCCACTTAGCAAAAAC
This sequence comes from Protopterus annectens, assembly GCF_019279795.1. Taxonomy (NCBI): domain Eukaryota; kingdom Metazoa; phylum Chordata; order Ceratodontiformes; family Protopteridae; genus Protopterus; species Protopterus annectens. The sequence goes on along the minus strand of NC_056741.1, from coordinate 185,545,557 downwards.
AAATACACAGCAAAAAAAAACACTAGTGACACTATGGCAGGAGATCTGCCCTACATAGCAACAGCAAATACAGAGCAATAACCAGTGCTGGCCACAGTGGCAGGAGATCTCCTCTACATAGCAACAACAAATACCCAACAATAACTGGTACTGACCTAAACGGCAGGTGAGCTGCCCAACATACCAACAACAAAAACACAGCAAAAACCACCACTGACAAAACAGCAGGAGATCTGCCCACTTAGCAAAAACAAATACACAGCAAAAAAACACTACTGACACTATGGCAGGAGATCTGCCCTACATAGCAACAACAAATACACAGCAATAACCAGTACTCACCATAATGGCAGAAGATCTTCCCTACATAGTAACAACACTGGATTATCGTTGAGCATTACTGGATTATTGTTGAAATTAAAGTTGCAGTTCACATTGTCCTTGTGCCTCTGTGTGCTTTCTGATTTCTACAGTTTGACTATTTTCCTGGTACAGCAATAACCACTACCGACAAAACAGCAGGAGATATGCCCCACTTAGCAAAAACAAATACACAGAAATAACCAATACTGACACAATGGCAGGAGAACTGCCCTGCATAGCAACAGCAAATACACAGCTGTAGCTGGTACTGGCAGCAATGACAGGAGATCCACTTTACACAGTAACAGTAAATACACAACAATAACCAGTATTGATCGCAATGACAGGAGATCTGCACTACATATTAATAACAAATACACAGAAATTACCAGTAATTACCACAATGGCTGGAGATTTGCCCTACATACCAATAACAGATACACAGTAGTTCTGGCCACAGTTCTGGCCACAGTGATAGGAGATCTCCCCTACATAGCAACAACGAATACCCTGCAAAAAACTGTAGTGACCTGAACGGTAGGTGATCTGCCTGACATAGCAACAACAAAAACACAGCAAAAAACACCAATGACAAAACAGCAGGAGATCTGCCCCACATAGCAAAAGCAATTACACAGAAAAAATACACTACTGACACAATGGCAGGAGATCTGCCCTACATAGCAACAACAAATACACAGCCATAACCAGTACTGACCACAATGGCAAGAGATCTGCTTTACATTGCAACAACAAATACATAGCAATACCCAGTACTGACCACAATGCCAGGAGATTTGTCCTACAAAGTAGCAAAAAATACACAGCAATAACCAGTAAGGACACCAGTGGCAAGAGATCTGCCCTACATAGCAAGAAGAAATACAAAGCAATAACCAGTATAAACTAAACAGCAGGAGATCTGCCCTACATAGTTACATAGAAACAACAAATACCCAGCAATAACTAGAACTGTCCACAGTGGCAGGAGATCTGCCATACATAGCAACAACAAATAACCAGCAATAACTGGTAATCAATGCAACGGCAGGAGCTCTGACATACACAGCAACAACAAAAAACAGCAATACCCAGTACTGACCACAATGGCAGGAGAATTAGCATACATAGCAACAACAAATCAAGTGAAATAACTAGCACTGACGAGAACGGCAGGAGATCTGCCCTACAAAGCAACAAATAATACACTCCAAAAACCAGTACAGACACTGATGGCAGGAGATCTGCCCTACACTGCAACAACAAATACAAAACAATAATAAGTAATGGTCACAGCGGCAAGGGATCTGACCTATATAGTAAAAACAAATACACAGCAAAAACCAGTACTGACCATAATGGCAGGAGATCTACCCTACATAGTAACTACAACTACACACCAATAACAAGTACTGACCACAATGGCAGGAAATCTGCTTTACATAGCACATGATTGCATTTGCATTAAACTGATAGGCAGAAAGAGAATGCTTGTCCTTTTACAAGGAGATGATTGGTTCTTGTTTGTGTCCTTTGATTTGGTGGAAATCACAACTGAATTTGTTATGACAAAGCTGAGAGCATTTATGATTGGTTGAATGCAAAATGATCTTTGCGGTTTATACGTGAGATCCACTTTGTGTGGAAGCAAGGGACGTATTAATAACTAAAAGGCTGACATACCTTGCTATGTATTTTACTCACTCAAAAATGAGTTGTGAGATTCACTTTAGGTGAAGGAAGAAACGTGTAATAAATCAAAAGGCTAATATGCCTTGCTACATACCTCACTCATTCAAAGTGAGTTGACTGACAGGTCAAGGAGGCCTGTCCCTTTGCAAAGGACTTGATTGGTCCATCAGTATTAAAATCAGAAGGTATGTGACTGGTGGAATGAACGTTTATGCTATCTTACAAATGTGTGATTGGCCAGTAACAGCTGCACACCATATATTGAAAGACTGACCTATTTCAACACAGGATCACATTTGCATCAATTTGGAGTGACACGATAGGTGAAAAGAGAAAGATTGTCCTTTTATTAGGAGATGATTGGTCTCTGTTTGTGTCCTTTTGATTTCCTGGAAATTACGACTGAATTTATCATGCAAAAGTTGAAAACACTCATGATAGGTTAGATGCAAACTGTCCTTTGCAAATCTGTAATTTATTGGATATACGGTTTTTAAAATAACAGTCCTGGTTTTACGATCTGAAGAAGGCAAATTGCTGAAAGCGCTTATCGGACATTGAAAGACTGCATTTTATTATTTTACTCGTTTTTTATCTTGGAATAAACATTGTTTTATTTTATTTATACTTTCTTGGAATTTTTGCTATACATAGCAAAAACAGATACACAGAAATAGCCAGTACTGTCCACAGTGGAAGGAGATCTCCCCTACATAGCAACGACAAATACCCATAAATAACTTGTACTGACCTGAACGGCAGGTGATCTGCCTGACACACCAACAATAAAAAAAACAGCAATAACCACTACTGACAAAGCAGCAGGAGATCTAACCACTTAGCCAAAACAAATGCACAGCAATAACCTGTACTGACACAACAGCAGGAGATCTGCCCTACATAGCAATAACAAATACATAGCAATAATCAGTACTGACCACAACATCAAGGGATCTGCCCTACAAGCAGCAACAAATACACAGCAATAACTAGTACTGACACAATGGCAGGAGAAATGACATATATAACAACAACAAATGCACAGGAATAACCAGTTCTGTCCGCAGTGGCAGGAGAACTGCCCTACATAGCAACAACAAAATCACATAAATAACCAGTGCTGACCACAACACCAGGAGATCTGCCCTACATAGACCAACAAATACACAGCAATAACCAGTACTTTCCACAGTTCCAAGAGATCTCCCCTACATAGCAACAATAAATACCCAGAAATTACCTGTCCTGACTTGAATGGCAGGTGATCTGCCACACCCACCAACGACAAAAACACAGCAATTACCACTACCGACAAAACAGCAAGAGATCAGCCCCACTTAGCAAAAACAAATGCACAGAAATAACCAATACTGACACAATGGCATGAGGTCTGCCCTGCATAGCAACAACAAATACACAGCTATAGCTGGTACTGGCAGCAATGACAGGAGATCCACTTTACACAGTAACAGTAAATACACAACAATAACCAGTATTGATCGCAATGGCAGGAGATCTGCCCTACATATCAATAACAAATACACAGAAATTACCAATAATTACCACAATGGCTGAAGACTTGCCCTACATATCAATAACAGATACACAGCAATAACCAGTACTGACCGCAATGGAAGGAGATCTGCTATAAATAGCAACAACAAATAAAATAATAACCAGTACTGGCCACAGTGGCAGGAAATCTCCCCCACATAACAACAACAGATACCCAACAATAATCTGTACTGACCACAACAGCAGGATATCTGCCTATTTAGCAACAAAAAATACTCAGCAATAACCAGTACTGACCACAATGGCAAGACATCTGCCCTATGTAGCAACAAGAAATAGACAGCATAAACCAGTAGTGACCACAACAGCAGGAGATTGCCCAAAATAGCAACAACAAATACGCAGCAATAACCAGTAATGACCACAATAACAAGAGATCTGCCCTACATACCAACAACAAATACAGAGCAATAACCAGTACTGTCCACAGTGGCAGGAGATCTCCCTATATAGCAACAATAAATACACAACAATAACCAGTACTGACCACGACAGCAGGAGATCTGCTCTACATAGTAACAACAAATACAAAGCAATAACCAGTACTAACCACAACAGCAGGAGATCTGCTCTACATAGTAACAACAAATACAAAGCAATAACCAGTACTAACCACAACAGCAGGAGATCTGCTCTACATAGTAACAACAAATACAAAGCAATAACCAGTACTAACCACAACAGTAGGAGATCTGCTCTACATAGTAACAACAAATACACAGTAATAACTAGTACTGTCCACAGTAGCAGGAGATCTCCCTACATAGCATCAACAAATATCCAACAATAACCTGTACTAACCTGAATGGCAACTGATCTGCCCTTCACACCAAAAAAAAAAAAAAAACAAAGCAAAAACCACTGCTGACAAAACAGCAGGGGATCTGCCCCACTTAGCAAAAACTAATACACAGCAATAACCAGTACTGACACAATAGCAGGAGATCTGCCCTACATAACAACAACAAATACACAGCAATAATAAGTACTGATCACAACAGCAAGGGATCTGCCCTACAAGCAGCAACAATTACACAGCCATAACCAGTACTGACACAATGGCGGGAGATCTGACGTACATAACAACAACAAATTCACAGCAATAACCAGTTTTGTCCGCAGTGGCAAGAGAACTGCCTTACATATCAACAACAAAATCACAACAATAACCAGTACTGACCACAATAGCAAGAGATCTGCCCTACATAGCAACAACAGATACACAGCAATAACCAGTACTTTCCACAGTGGCAGGAGATCTCCCCTACATAGCAACAACAAATACCCAGCAATAACCTGTACTGACCTGAATGGCAGGTGATCTGCCAGACCCACCAACAACAAAATCACAGCAATAACCACTACTGACAAAATAGCAGCAGATCTGGCCACTTACAAATACACAGAAATAACCAATACTGACACAATGGCAGGAGATCTGCCCTACACAGCAACAACAAATACACAGCAATAACTGATACGGGCCACAATGGCAGAAGATCCGCTTTACATAGCAGCAGAAAATACACAATAATAACCAGTATTGATCACAATGGCAGGAGATCTGCCCTACATATCAATATCAAATACACAGAAATAACTAATAATGACCACAATGGCTGGAGATTTGCCCTACATATCAGTAACAGATACACAGCAATAACTAGTACTGACCACAATGGAAAGAGATCTGCTATAAATAGGAATGATAAATACACAGCAATAACCAGTACTAACCACAATGTCAAAAGATGTGCTATAAATAGCAACAACAAATACACAGTAATAACCAGTACTGGCTCCAGTGGCAGGAGAAAAAAAAACTGTAAGCCTGTTTCCTACCTTTCCTGTATCTAGTGTAGTCCAGATACGGATTTACTGTATTCAGGACTGTATGTAAGCTTCAGAGCACCCCCCCCCCAAGCCTTTCTGTGTTGGAGGGAAGCCTTCTAGTTTATCAGTGGGAGTGGTAAGCACTAGGTAACCTGTCTACCATATAAGGAGTGGTTCTGGCCCTGAAATTGTAGTTATTGGCTGTCTTGCCAATCTTTTCTTTATCTCTCAACTTTCTGATTTGAAAGCCTGCATTTGCACTTATTTCTTTCCTGTAACTAGTCTAGTGCACATACAGATTTTTAGTTTTAGCACTTGAATTTGCTTACTCATGGTCAGCACTTGTTCAGAACTTGTTATAATCACTATATAAGCTACTAATTACTATATAACTAAACCTTCCTCATTACCTAGTGGAGAACAGTTTTTGCACTTACTTTTCTCACTTGCTTAGGGAAAAACAGTTCTTGTACTCATTTTCCTCACTTATCTAGAGGAAAATAGTTTTCTATTCAGGCATGTCCAAGGGGTCAGCTCCCAGTGTTCTCTTCTGTCTATCTGATGAATCTGGGCATCTTGGGGCAATGTAGAAATTGTCTCATGTACACAGAAAACCCTCTCCTCCTACCACCCAACACTACAACCTGTGAGAGATGCACTTATCTAGCCAAACTGGAGGTAAAGCTCTCTCCAACCAAGGCCGAACTTGACATTCAAGAAGAGAAGGCAAAAACTTGCACCACATCACACTTATCACATAGTCTCACTAAATCTACACCACCAAAATCCACACATAGAAAAACAAAAACATTCACCGAGGCTCTCAATAATAATCTGCTCAAGCAACAGAGACCTCAAAACAGAAACGCAAGCAACTTCCACCCCCCAACACAACCCAAATGACACATAGCCCACAGACTCAGTGTGTCACTCAACCACAGCCAATAAGGAAAAACAACGTATCCAACACACTAGTCATAGGTGACACTATAATCAGGCATACTGATGTCCCACTCACCAAGCTAAACAAAGAGAAGGTTATTGTCTGCTGCCTGTCAGATGCCAAGATCCGCCACATAACCCACGCAATCAGGTCACTCCACAACAAGTACAAATATGACTCTGTCATTGTACATGTTGGCGTGAACAACTTGAGACGTACCTCCCTGGACTACATGAAAAGAGACATGGAAGAGCTCTCTGATCTTGCAGCCCAGGCAGGTATGACCCTAGCCCTGAGTAGCATTCTGCCTTTGCCCAGAATGATACCACAGTACAAGGCCAAAATGATTGACTTCAACAATTGGCTAAGCTTATGGTGTCATTCTAATGGGATCCATTATCTGTCTGCTTGGGATGACATGGTCAACAGACCACAATGCTTTGCCAGAGATGGCCTACACCTGTCACCCTAGGGATTCTGGATACTGGCTAAGGCTCTTGCCTATAGTGCATTTTTTAGGCAAGGTTCAAATGACAAATTCACCACCTTAACAGGAACAGGCAAGCAAAAACTGAGGGTAATGCTACTCAATGCTAGAAGTCTAAATCTCAAAATGCACTCACTCGAGATACTCCTTAAAATGGAGAACATTGACATCTGTGCAGTGACTGAGCCTGGTTCAAGGCTCGAGAGAGCACCCCTGCACTACCAGGCTATAACTCACACCACACTTTTCGGCCATGTGAGCTGGAGCGGAACACCAAAGGTGGAGGTGTGTCCATATCCATTAAGGATATCCACACCTCCAGGCTAGTTGCTCAGCATAATGCATCCGAGGTTATCCAAGTACAACTAACTCTGGGAAAAACTGCAATCCAAATTGCAGCTTGCTACAGATCCCCCACCATGCCCCAAGATTCCCACTCCTCTCTTCTTGATGTACTGGAAAATATTAAGGTTCAACCAAGCACCCTAATAATGGGTGATTTCAACTACCGCACCATTAACTGGGAAAACTACTCGTGTGCCAACTCCTTCACACAACGCTTTCTGGAATTCATAAACTCCAATGCCCTAGATCAACTAATCCACAACCCCACCAGGGGCAACAATATCATAGACCTAGTCATTACCAATATGAGTGACCAGTGTTCCACACCTGAAGTCAACTCCTCGTTGGTCCGATCCGACCATAAGCAAATCACCCTTGATATCCACATCCCAACCCCACCCCCCATTAAGGAAACCATGGTAAAAAATTTCACAAAGCCAACTACATGTTTCTTAAGACAAAAGTGGTGAACTTCATGATACCCATGCAGATGAACAATAGAGTTATGACTGCTGAATCTTACAGAAATGCACTCTATAAGCACTTACATGACTGCATGGATCGGGCTATCCCAAACAGAATCAAGACGCTATCCTCCAAAAAAAGGAAGCCAATCTGGTGGTCCCCTGCCATAAACAAACTGTACAACAGAAGGAAGAAATTGTTGCAAAAGAGAGTAAAATCCCATGAGTGGAGGAGCTCCCTGTTCAGCCTCAGTAAGAAGCTGAGATCCCTTATAAGATCCTCCAAAGCTAGCTATAAAAACAAAATCTCCACTGATTCTGAAGACAACCACAAAGCATTCAATAGCTATGTCAAGAATCTCAATGGCAACACCCAGATCTGCTCTGAGTTACAGCACAGCGGCATGAAAATTACAGAACCAACTGATATTGCCAACATCCTGGCAGATAGGTTCAGTGCTATCTTTACCCCACCCCTACCCCCTATAGGGCCCATATCTATACAGGAAGAATGCAGAGTACCTGCAATCACAACTATGCAGGTAAAAGCTGCACTCTCTAAAGCCAAAAACACAGCATCCATGGGACCGGACAACATCCCAGGCTGCATTTTACATGAACTTCAGAACGAAATGGCTCCCCACCTAAGCGCCATGTTCAATAATAGCCTTGCATCAGACTTTGTGCCCACTGAATGGTGCACAGCAACAATTATCCCACTCCACAAAGGGGGAGCCACCACTGATCCCATGATCTATTGCCTTATTAGACTGACAAGCCTGGTCTGCAAGGCCATGGAATGTATCATCATGGAACTCATAAACAAAGACATTGGTAACCTCCAAACTCTGGATCCCACCAAGTTCGGGTTTGTGAAGGGCAGATCATGCCTCCTGAACCGGATCGACTTCTTTGAGGCAGTCACCAAATTCATAGATGAGGGTAAGGTGGTTTACACAGCCTATCTTGACCTCACCAAGGCTTTTGACACCATCCACCATACTGGAATAATAGCTAAACTCACTAAACTAGGTATAAATCCCTATGTCACAAGATGGGTTGCCAACTGAATCACTGACAGAACCCACACTGTAAAAGTTGCAGATTCCAAATCTGACCTCAAACCAGTGACAAGTGGAGTACCACAGGGTTCAGTCCTGGGACCTCTCCTGTTTCATATCTACTTCTCTGAAGTACAGGATAACACAGAAGGCATTTGGCTAAAGAAGTTCACAGATGACTGCAAGCTAGGGACCATAGTCGAGTCCCCAAATGATGTGGAAATCCTACAGAAGGGCCTCGCTGAGACAGATGCCTGGTGTCAGAGCCATGGTCTCAAGCTCAATGCCAAAAAGTGCATTGTCATCCCCTTTGGTAAAAAGTCTGTACCCATGAACTACTACATAGATAGCAGTCTACTTAACCCCGAATGTGTGATAAGTGACCTTGGGACCCAGGTGGACAGTAGTCTGTCCTTTGATAGTCACATTACCACAGTAATCATGAAGTCCTATTACGTGGCACACCTCATCATAAAAGGGTTCTCATCCAGGAAAAAAGAGGTCATTGTTCCCCTCTACTGGACACTCATTAGACCCATTATAGAGTACAACGCCCCTTTTGGAACGTACCTCACAAGACATCTCCAGCAGCTGGAAAGGCCACAAAAGTACCTCACAAAGAGGATTACTGGCCTCAAACAGATGTCCTAGACTGACCGTCTCAAAAAACTCCAGCTTTACTCTGTAGCATATCGGCTACTCCGAGGTGATCTCTGTCTAACATATAAAGCTATGCCAGTCCCAGAGCTGTTGGACAAGCTACCCCTAAAGAAATCCCAATCCCTCCAAGCTACATGGTCTAGGGACCTAAACCTTGTCACCACAATAAACAGGACATGCTGGAGGGATAGATTACTGTCCCAGAGACTTCCCATACTCTGGAACAGGCTACCTATCAATGTCAAGTAAAGTTCTTCATTAGCACTCTTCAAAAAAAATCTTGATGAGTGGATGGGAAATAGGAAATACACCCTGGGGATCACTTTTATGTCTCTGCTTGACAGTAGAACAGGAAAATAATTTTCTTGGGTGGCGGAAGCCAGGGAGCATTGCTGGCTAGGCTTATGTAGGCCCTCAGGCTGATAGCCTAGTACCTACCTATGAACCTATGAGATCTGCCCTACATATCAACAGCAAATGCACAGTAATAATCAGTACTGACCACAATGGCAGGAGATTTGCCCTACAAAGAAAGAATAAACACACAGCAATAACCAGTATGGACACCAATGGCAAGAGATCTGCCCTACATAGCAACAACAAATACAAAGCAATAACCTGTTCTGGCCATAACAGCAGGGAATCTGCCAATACACAGCAATAACCAACACTGACCACAATGGCAGGAGATCTGCCCTACATAGCAACAACAAATACACAGCAATAACCAGTACTGACCACAATGGCAGGAGATCTGCCCTACATAGCAACAACAAATACACAGCAATAACCAGTACTAACCACAATGGCAGGAGATCTGCACTACATAGCAACAACAAATACATAGCAATAACAGTACTGACCACAACGGCAGGAGATCTGCCCTGCATAGCAACTACAAATACACAACAATAAACAGTAATGACAACAATGGCAGGAGATCTGCTCTACATGGCAACAACAAATACATAGCAATAACCACTACTGACTACAACAGCAGATTTGCCCTACATAGATACATAGCAACAACAAATACCCAGCAATAACTAGAACTGTCCACAATGGTAGGAGGTCTGCCATACATAGCAACAACAAATACCCAGCAATAACCTGTACTGAATTCAACAGCAGGAGATATACCCTACACAGCAAGAACAAAACACAGCAATAACCAGTACTGACCACAATGGCAGGAGATTTACCATACATAGCAACATCAAATAAAGTGCAATAACCAGTACTGACCAGAACAGCAGGAGATGTTCCCTACAAAGCAACAAAAAATACACTCTAAAAACCAGTACAGACACTGATGGCAGGAGATCTGCCCTACACTGCAGCAACAAATACAAAGCAATAATAATTAATGGTCACAGTGGCAAGGGATCTGCCCGACATAGTAAAAACAAATACACAGCAAAAACCAACACTGACCAGAATGGCAGGAGATCTGCCCTACATAGTAACTACAACTGCACAGCAATAACCAGTAATGACAACAAAGGCAGGAAATAGCAACAAATACCCAGCAGTAACAAATACTGACTACAACAGCAGGAGATCTGCCCTATATATTAACAACAAATAGAGAGTAATAACCACTACTGATGACAATGGCAGATCTATCCTACATAACAACAAATACACAGCAATAACAAGTACTAACCACAATGGCAGAAGATGTGCCATACATATCAATGACAAATACAGTGCAATAACCACTACTGACTACAATGGCAGGACATCTGCCCTACATAGTAACTACATCTGCACAGCAATAACCAGTAATGACAACAATGGCAGGAAATAGCAACAAATGCCCAGCAGTAACAAGTATTGACTACAACAGCAGGAGATCTGCCCTATATAGCAACAACAAACAGACAGTAATAACCACTACTGACCACAATGGCAGGAGATCTATCCTACATAACAACAACAAATACACAGCAATAACAAGTACTGACCACAATGGCAGGAGATCTGCCCTACATAGTAACTACAACTGCACAGCAATAACCAGTAATGACAACAATGGCAGGAAATAGCAACAAATACCCAACAGTAACAAGTACTGACTACAACAGCAGGAGATCTGCCCTACGTAACAACAAATGCACAGCAATAACTACAACTGTCTAGAATGGTAGGAGATCTGCCATGCAAAGCAACAACAAATACCCAGCAATAATTTGTACTGAATGCAATGACAGGAGCTCTGTCCTACACAGCAATAGCAAAACACAGTAATAACCTGCACTGAGCAAAACAGCAGGAGATCTGCACTACCTACCAAAAACAAATACACTTCAATAACCAGGACTCATTCCCAATGGCAGGACATCTGCCATACATAGCAACGACAAATATACATCAATAACAGTACTGACCACAAAGGCATGTGATCTGCTCTACATAGCAATAAAAAATTCACAGCAATGAATAGTACCGTTCAAAATGAATGGCAGGAGATCTGCCCTACATAGCAACTAGTAACACACACCAATAACCATCACTGACCACAACAGCAATAGATCTGCCCTACATAAGAACAACAAATAGACAGCAATAAACTCTTCTGACCACAATGGAAGGAGATATGCTCTACATAGCAACAAAAAATACACAGCAATAACTAGTACTGTCTGCAATGGCAGGAGATGTGTCCTACATATCAATGACAAATACAGCACAATAACCAGTAATGACCACAATGGCAGGAGATTTGTCCTGCATATCAATAACAAATACACAAATATAACCTGTACTGACCACAAGGGCAGGAGATCTGCCCTTCATAACAGCTAAAAATACACAGCAATGACCAGAACTGACCACAACAGAAGGAGATTTGCCCTAAATAGCAGCAACAAATACACTGCAATAACCAGAACTGACCGAAAAGTCAGGAGATCTGCTATAAATAGCTACCACAAATGCACACTAATAACCAGTACTGACCACAGCTCAGGAGATCTGCCCCACACAGCAACAACAAAAACACAGTTATAACCAGTCTGACCTCAATGGCAGGAGAGCTGCACTACTTAACAAAATCTAATACACAGCAATAACCAGTACTCACCACAATGGCAGGGCATTTGCCCCACTTAGCAACAACAAATATATAGCATTAACCACTACTGGTGACAACGGCAGGAGATCTGCCCTACAAAGCAACAAAAATACACAGCAATAGCCAGTACAGTCCAAATCAAATTGCAGGATATCTAACCTACATAGCAACAGCAAATACACATTAACCAGTACTGACCACAACAGCATGAGATCTCCACTACATAGCTACAACAACTACGAAGCAATAACCATTTCTGACCAAAATGGCAAGAGATCTGCCCTACACAGCAACAAAAAATACCCAGCAATAACCTGTATGGACATGAATGGTAGGAGATCTGACTGACACACCAATAACAAAACCACATCAATATCTAGTACTGACACAACGGCAGGAGATATTCCCCACTTAGCAAAAATAAATAGACAGCAATAACCAGTACAGATAAAATGGAAGGATATCTGCCCTAAATAGCAACAACAAATACACAGCAATAACCTGTACTGACTGCAATAGCAGGAGATCTGCCCTACATAGCAATAACAATTGCACAGCAATAACCAGTACTGACCACAATGGTAGGAGATCTGCTATACATAGCAACAGAAAATACATCGCAATAACCCGTACCAACAGCAATGACAGAAGATCTGTCCTATATCTCAATAACGAATACACTTGAATAACCAATAATGACCATAACGGCAAAAGATTTGCCCTACATATCAATAACAAATTCACAGCAATAACCGGTACTGACCACAACATAAGAGATCTGCAATAAATAGCAACAACAAATACACAGCAATAACTGGCACTGACCACAACATTAGGAGATCTGCTATAAATAGCAACAACAAATACACAGTAATAACCAGTACTGGCTACAGTGGCAGGATATCTGCCCTACATACTACATAGCAACAACAAATGCCCAGCATTAACCAGTACAAACTGCAACGGCAGGAGATATGCCCCTACATAGCAACAACAAATACACAGCAATAATCAGTGCTAATCACAATGGCTGGAGATTTGCCCTACAAAGCAACAAAAAATAAATAGCAATAACCAGTACTGTCCACAATGCAGAAGATGTAACCTACATAATAAAAACAAATACACAACATTAACCAGTACTGTGGCCACAATGGCAGGAGATCTGCCCTATATAGCAAAAACAATTGCACAGCCATGACCAGTACTGACAACAATGGCAAGAGATCTGCAATACATAACAACAACAAATACACAGCAATAACCAGTACTGACCACAACAGCATGAGATCTCCCCTACATAGCAACAACAAATAGACAGCAATAACCACGTCTGACACAATGACAGAAAATCTAACCTACATAGTAACAATAAATACACAGCAATAACCAGTACTGACCACAACGGCAGGAGATCTGCTCTACATAGCAAAAAAAAAAATAAACAGCAATAACTAGTCCTGACCACAATGACAGGAGATCTGCCCTACACATCATTGACAAATACAGCACAATAACCAGTAATGACCACAATGGCAGGATATTTGTCCTGCATATCAATAACAAATACACAAAAATAACTAGTACTGACCACAATGGCAGGAGATCTGCCCTTCATAACAGCTACAAATACACAGTAATAACCAGTACTGACCCCAACAGAAGGAGATTTGCCCTAAATCACAACAACAAATACACAGCAATAACCAGTACTGACTAAAAAGTCAGGAGATCTGCTATAAATAGCTACAACAAATAAACACCAATAACCAGTACTGACCACAGCCTCAGGAGATCTGCCCTACACAGCAACAACAAAAACAGTTCTAGCCAGTACTGATCCAATGGCAGGAGAGCTGCCCTACTTAGCAAAATCAAATACACAGCAATAACCAGTAATCACCATAATGGCAGGACATTTGCCCCACTTAGCAACAACAAACATATAGCATTAACCACTACTGGTGACAACAGCAGGAGATCTGCCATACAAAACAACAACAAATACACAGCAATAGCCAGTACAGTCCAAATGGCAGGAGATCTAACCTACATAGCAATAGCAAATACACATTAACCAGTACTGACCACAACAGCATGAGATCTCCACTACATAGCAACAACTACGAAGCAATAACCATTTCTGACCAAAATGGCAAGAGATCTGCCCTACATAGCAACAAAAAATACCCAGCAATAACCTGTATGGACATGAATGGTAGGAGATCTGACCGACACACCAATAACAAAACCACATCAATAACTAGCACTGACACAACAGCAGGAGATATTCCCCACTTAGCAAAAACAAATAGACAGCAATAACCAGTACAGACAAAATGGAAGGATATCTGCCCTAAATAGCGACAACAAATACACAGCAATAACCTGTACTGACTGCAATAGCAGGAGATCTGCCCTACATAGCAATAGCAAATGCACAGCAATAACCAGTACTGAACACAATGGCAGGAGATCTGCTCTACATAGCAACAGAAAATACACAGCAGTAACCCGTACCAACAGCAATGGCAGAAGATCTGTCCTATATCTAAATAACGAATACACTTGAATAACCAATAATGACCATAACAGCAAAAGATTTGCCCTACATATCAATAACAAATTCACAGTAATAACCGGTACTGACCTCAACAGAAGGAGATCTGCTATAAATAGCAACAACAAATACACAGCAATAACTGGTACTGACCACAACATTAGGAGTTCTGCTATAAATAGCAACAACAAATACACAGTAATAACCAGTACTGGCTACAGTGGCAGGATATCTGCCCTACATACTACATAGCAACAACAAATGCCCAGCATTAACCAGTACAAACTGCAATGGCAGGAGATATGCCCCTACATAGCAACACCAAATACACAGCAATAATCAGTGCTAATCACAATGGCTGGAGATTTGCCCTACAAAGCAACAAAAAATAAATAGCAATAACCAGTACTGTCCACAATGCAGAAGATGTAACCTACATAACAAAAACAAATACACAACATTAACCAGTACTGGCCACAATGGCAGGAGATCTGCCCTATATAGCAAAAACAATTGCATAGCAATGACCAGTACTGACAACAATGGCAAGAGATCTGCTCTACATAACAACAACAAATACACAGCAATAACCAGTACTGACCACAACAGCATGAGATCTCCCCTACATAGCAACAACAAATAGACAGCAATAACCACTTCTGACACAATGGCAGGAGATCTGCTCTACATAGCAACAAAAAATACACAGCAATAACTAGTCCTGACTGCAATGACAGGAGATCTGCCCTACACATCAATGACAAATACAGCACAATAACCAATGACCACAATGGCAGGATATTTGTCCTGCATATCAATAACAAATACACAAAAATAACTAGTACTGACCACAACGGCAGGAGATCTGCCCTTCATAACAGCTACAAATACACAGTAATAACCAGTACTGACCCCAACAGAAGGAGATTTGCCCTAAATAGCAACAACAAATACACAGCAATAACCAGTACTGACCAAAAAGTCAGGAGATCTGCTATAAATAGCTACAACAAATAAACACCAATAATCAGTACTGACCACAGCCTCAGGAGATCTGCCCTACACAGCAACAACAAAAACACAGTTATAACCAGTACTGACCCAATGGCAGGAGAGCTGTCCTACATAGCAAAATCAAATACACAGCAATAACCAGTACTCACCATAATGGCAGGACATCTGCCCCACTTAGCAACAACAAACATATAGCATTAACCACTACTGGTGACAACGGCAGGAGATCTGCCATACAAAGCAACAACAAATACACAGCAATAACCAGTACTAACCACAATGGCAGGAGATCTGCCCTACATAGCAACAACAAATAAAGTTCAATAAGCAGTAATGACCAGAATGCCAGGGGATCTGCCCTACAAAGCAAGAAAAAATACACTCCAAATACCAGTACAGACACTGATGGCAGGACATCTGCCCTACACTGCAACAGCAAATACCCAACAAAAACCTGTACTGAACAAAGTGGCAGGTGATCTGCCCTACACAGCTACAACAAAACACAGCAATAACCAGTACTGACCACAACGGCAGAATATCTGCCCTACCTAGCAAAAACAAATAAACTTCAATAACCAGTACTTACCAGAATGGCAGGACCTCTGCCCCACCTAGTAACTACAAATATAGAGCAATAACCAGTACTGACCAGAATGGGAGGAGATCTGCCTTACAAAGCAACAAAAAATAGACAGCAATAACCAGTACAGTCCACAATGCAGGAGATTTGACTTACATAGCAACAACAAATATACAACATTATCTGTACTGGCCAAAATGGCAGGAGATCTGCTCTATATAGCGACAACAATTGCACAGCAATAACCAGTACTCACCACAATAGGAGAAGATCTTCCCTACATAGTAACAACAAATGCACAGCCATAACCAGTAGTGACCACAATGGCAGGAGATTTGTCCTACAAAGTAACAAAAAATACACAGCAATAACCAGTACGGACACCAATGGCAAGAGAACTGCCCTACATTGCAACAACAAATACAAAGCAATAATCAGTTCTGACCATAACAGCAGGGGATCTGCCCTACATATTGAAAACAAATACACAGTAATAACCAGTACTCACCACAATGGGAGGAGATCTTCCCTCCTTAGCAACAATAAGTACACAGCAATAACAAGTACTGACCACAATGACAAGAGATCTGCCCTACATGGCAACATCTAATTCAGAGCAATAACCAGTACTGACCACAATAGCAGGAGATCTGCCCTACATAGATACATAGCAACAACAAATACACAGCAATAACTAGAACTATCCACAATGGCAGGAGAACTGCCCTACATAGCAACAACAAATAACGAGCAATAACCTGTACTGAATGCAACCGCAGGAGATCTGCCCTACATACTAATAACAAATACCCAGCAATAACCTGTACTGACCTGAATGGCAGGAGATCTGCCCTACACACCAACAACAAAAACACAGCAATACCTAGTAATGACACAGCGGCAGGAGATCTGCCCTACACATCAACAGCAAATACACACTAATAACCAGTACTGACGACAATGGCAGGAGATCTGCCCTACATTTCAATAACAAGTACAAAGTAATAACCAGTAATGTCCACAATGGCAGGAGATTTGCTATACATATCAATAACAAATACACAGCAATAACCAATACTGACCCCAATGGGAGGAGATCTTCCCTTCAGAACAGCAACAAATACACAGCAATAACCAGCACTGACCACAACAGAAGGAGATTTGTCCTAAATAGCAACAACAAATACATAGTAATAACCAGTACTGGCCACAGTGGCAGGAGATCTGCCCTACATAGCAACAACAAATAAAGTGCAATAACCAGTACTGACAGCAACCCCCTACATCAATCACTTAGTGTACAGAGGAGGTCATATTCAGAATGAGGAAACGCCTAAGACTAACACACCACAAAGATGATCATAAATAGCCCACAAGCCAAACTCTTCTGTCTCTCTCTCTATTTCTCTGCTTCACTTATCACCCCTTCTATCTCATCACTTTATACTGTAGCATATTTAGTTGGCTGATGGATGCAATGCTCATGTTATTGGGTTTTGCTATTGACATTACTGTGATGAAGGCTAACGTCTGTAAGTCACAAGACAAACCACCCCACATCCATAGGTAAGATATGTGCTGAGTTGCAATAATTATAACATAAATATTGTGCACATCATAGCTATTCAACTGCATTTCAAATCAGATAAACTCATTGTCACATTTAATAAGTTTTACATACTTTATTTTGGAATTATATGTAAAGCATTAATGAAGTATGGTAGATATAAAAGTTTAGGTATGCAAGCAGTACTGATACAATTATTAGTTTAGGTATGCAAGCATTACTGATACAATTGTTGCAAAGTCTGTCTTCTTCATCTAAATTCAGTGCACTTACAACTTGTTTAACAGAGACAGGTATATTACAGGTGGAATTTCTCCATTCAGTACGCTCCAGAGTGCTGACATCTGTGCACTGTCATGAACCATAGTTGCACTACAGAAGGCAGCCCAAATTTACCTTTTTTGAAGTGAATCCTGTTTTTGCAGAAGGCCAAACATATTTAATGTTTCTGTACTGAATGCATTTGAAAGAAAAAATAAAAGAATCAAAGGGTATAAATATTAATGGCCAGAGCAAATAGTGCCTTACATTGACCAAGTCATCCTCTTTACATGTCTTTGCCACACCAGCAGTTTGATTTGCATGACACATTATCAGGACTTTAGGTAATGGGAGATAATAACAAAGGAGACAGACAAAAGCTGCCTTAGGCACAGTGATTACTTATGGCAAAGTCTGTGGTCACATTTTAAGGCCACACAATCCTAGGTAGGGGATCGATAACCATTACAATAGGAGAGTGCTGTAATCCATTCAAGAGTTTTCTTTATGATACAATTGGTGTATATTTTTCTATGATGTCTTTGGTTAATATACAACTCTCTGATATTTGTCCCAGTGTGAGCTCAAGTCTAGTACGATGCAAATACAGAGTATATTATTGCTTCATCATAGCAATATGTCATTTTCAGTAACTGCAGTCTATGTAAATATCCCCTAATGTATCTACTGTCCTTACTAACCATTATCTCAACTCAGTATTTTATTAACATTTAAATCACATTTATTCCCCTTTGTTAAAGTGTTGCTTTCTGTCCCTCTAACATCATTTGATAGTGTGTCTGTTTTTGTTTATGTGCACAGGTTAAGAATTCTGAGCAGTATTAATCATTATGACATCCATACAAAAGTATTTATTATACTATAATAAGCATTTAATATTCTTTGCATATTATCATTATCATTTTGACTTAGCGGTACATCATACAGTGAAAGGGTGCAGTGCATCCAATAGATGCAGGTCATTGGAGCTAAACTGTGACCATAGCCTTAATATTCCTACTTTTTTTTCACACATTACCCATAATCCCGTGTTGGTGCTGCATAGCTGCTCAACAAGTGCATCATGCAACTAAAGGACAACGTGCCGCACCTGCCTGCAATCTTCACCCCCTATCTAATCTAAAGTCCGTTTTATTGCACCAAGTGGCACTTTGCTCCCTCCTTTCAGTACTGTCATCCCTGTTATATCTGACTAAGGTGGGCCAAGTATGTCTTGCTGACCATAGTGCCAATTACATGTGAGCATT
Source organism: Protopterus annectens (assembly GCF_019279795.1). NCBI lineage: Eukaryota > Metazoa > Chordata > Ceratodontiformes > Protopteridae > Protopterus > Protopterus annectens. Next base: position 185,525,805 of record NC_056741.1, on the reverse strand, counting down.
ACATTCTATATTCTCCAAATCCCTCTGGTAGGTGAATACTTCACTTAGTATAGCTAAATACCCTAGTGAGCATAATACACACCAGATACCACAAGCTCATATTATTTTGAGATCATGGGTTCACAGACCACTTTTTCATCCTCTACCTCAGCCTATTAGCACTAGGTACCTTGAGGCAGTGCTGAAATGTGAGTAGATCTGACAAAAAAAATCTGGACAGCTAATCAGCATGAACTTTGCATACCAAATAGCATAATTTCTCCCACATTCACTATTCAAAAAGATAAATTTAGCAAGTTTAAAAAAACAAAGTAATGAAATGATGTAAAATGCAAATAGAAAAATAGTGTTTTATTAAGCTGTGGCTGAAAAATAAAAAGTAAACTTGTACTGAAAATTAATAAATACATTGTAGAGCTTAGGACATTCAGAAGAAAAGCACAAAAATGATGCTCATACTCAGGCTGAATGGAATTTAGTAGTGCATGGAGAGTGGTGATTACACTCCGATATCTGGAAAAGACAATTCATTAAGTGCTTCTATAGTGAGCAATTCTCCATGTAGGAATGTTGCAGCCCGAACATGGAATATGGCCACCGAGTGATTCAGGAAACAGGGCTGGGGGAATGCACGAGTATGCAGACATGGATGGAACTCAGAGGTGCCCGTGGAATGCAAATCACCTCATCTGCTGGTGAAAAACATGTAAATTAGATGATTTTGTGATCCAGCAAGCAGAAAGGTATTTGTGTAGATACCGTGTCTGCAGGAAAAATGTACGTGGTTACTAACTGTGTACTGGATGATAAAATTGAAACAGGGGCTGTAACAGCTCAAATAAAAGGTTACAAATTGTTCAGTAGGCATGCAAATGGCCAAAACTATGGCCACTGAGTTAAAAAAGTAATGCAATATATAAAAAAATCAAACATTTTTTTAATGGATATGCCACATTTAAGTGGCACATGCAAACATGTTATTTTGCAAAAAAATAAATAAATAAAAAGTGTAAAATATGAAATTTAAAGCTATGCAAAGTTATTTCATTACAGTGCCAGCATGCAGTCATACAATGGCAGGTTATAGTGGTAGCTAAGGAGACCGGCTCTGGTGTAGTGCAGTATCTAGGGTATACGCAATTAGGTGTATGCAAATGAGCCAAGTTTATTGCATAGCAAAAAGGGCCACCATGTCCATAGATGCTAACTGTGCAAGGGCTAGAAATGTGGTAGTGTAGGTAGAAGAGACAGATGACATGAAAAGGGGGGGGGTGTCACTGCATGTATAAGCAGATTGGAGCTTAGCGGCACCTGATTGTGCTCAGCTAAGCAGAGCTAAGCAGGGGGGTGTGTCTGATGCTGCTCAGCTCTGCTTAGCCTGAGGTACTTGCTTTATCTGGTTAAAGAAAAGCTAAGAGTGCCCATGTTCAGTCAAGGGTCTAAACTGCTGAGCAATGTTTACACTGGAGCCACGGGTTTGCATGGAGTGCCACAGGGCTTAGCAGGGAGGGAATTGAAAAAAAAATTAAAGGAAGTAGTCTGGAAAAGACAATCAACTATAAATGACTGATAAGCCCTCTTCCATTCACACTGGCCCATTGAAACCACTCAATAATATATCTGGCAGTTGGAATGTATGATAGTCAGTCAATTACACAGACTGTATCTGCAGCACACCACTATATAGTATGCATACAAATTTTAATTAACAAAATGATAGGGGCTGCTGCTGCTTTGCTACATCTGTACTTGCTACAGGCTGAGGTCAGTGATGATGATGATGTTGACAGTAGGCCCAGACTGAGGAGAAAAAGAGCATTGAGACCCAGGGAACCTTTCAGGAGCTACATGAGCTGGAGATAGTAGAGCACTGGACAGGGACATACTACAGGATCTCACCGAGCTCTGCCACCCTCACCTCAGACCCAGAACCAACAGAGGAGGACTCATCTCAGTGTAAACAAAAGTATGTGTAGCCTTAAGAATACTAGCTACAGGTACTTTCCAAAGACCTACTGGGGACATCATGGGGGACTCACAGGCATCCACATCCAGGGTACTCCACCAGTTCCTGAATGTCATGGTAACACATGCCAGTGAGCACATTTATTTCCCCAAAACCCCTGAGGAGATGACCAGCAATATGCATCTCTTCCACCATGTAGCACACAACCCAGATGTACTGGGTGCCATAGACTGCATCCATGCACATAAAAGCACCACCCAGTGGGGATGGTAGAGTCTACGTCAACTGCAAGGGGTATCACTCCATCAACTGCCAGGTCATGTGCAATGCCCAGGGTAATATGATCAATGTGTGCACTGGCAGCCCTGGCAGTTATCATGACTCCCACATCCGGCATGCATCACAGCTGTATCAGGCATTTGCCAGGGAGGATATCCCATATGACCATCTAGTGGGGGATGATGGCTATGCACTGGAACTCTGGATGATGACACCCATCAGAAATGCATACACACCCACTGAAGAATGCCATAATGAGGCACACACACAAACTAGGAACATTATAGAGCATGTGTTTGGGCTGTTCAAGCCACGGTTCCACTGCCTTGACATATCTGGTGGAGCTCTGAAGTACTCTCCAGCCACATGTGCACACATGTTCATAGTATGTGCCATGCTACACAATATGTTCTTGTGGAAACAGCTGCAGTATGAGCAGCAGAGGGAAGGGACACACAGCCCCCAACCATTGCCAAGGTCCCCAAAGGCACAGGGGGACTCGGAGGAGGAACCCCCAGAGCCTGTCCCTGTAGGCAGACATAGGTATGCCCAGTACACCCTAGTCCTGCCAAAGAGGCAATGCATAGTACATACACTGACATCCTGTGGACCCAGGGACTGACATCTCACTCCAACTCTCACACACACAGTAAAAAGGATGCCACCCACATCACACAACCTGGACCTTACCATGTATAGGCTATGTACTGTGTGCATCCAACAGAGTCAGCCCTGAAGCACTGTCTTCTCAACTGCTGCTAGCACAAGGTAAGTCACTCTTCTTAACAACAAATGAATGGGGTAGTAGACTCTGGTAGCATATCTATGGTATTGCTGCATGTATGCAAAGGAATAGAGTGGGCTACCGGGATAGCAACAAGCAACTGACAGCTATGTGTGACAACAGGAAATGTCTGCCAAGTACTGGCTGCCCAAGAATATGCAGTAGTCCCCAAGGTGGCAAAACTCACTGCAGTATATGTGAGGGACTAACAAACAGTAGGGTCATAGGACAGATGCATGGATTTCAATGTTTGAGTTCCATACATACCTCTCAACCTCTTACAGCAAGATATCTGTCCAAAGCCATAAAAACATGTGTGGCTAAAGCCCAAACATGGGGACAATTATGAAATATTGCTCTTACAAACTTAGAAAGTTATATTATAACAGGTCTTGCAGTAGCATTAATTCTCAGAATGGTAAAAAGTCTGAAACTCAGATGTTTGTTGTGACTTTCTAACTTCAGTCTTTAACGATTTGCCATTATTTTCCCAGACAACCACAATATTATGAAAAATGGACCCAAAATATGAGACAGGCATCTAGATAGTCTTTGAAAATGTGTACAGTTGAGAGGTATGCTCCCCTACCCCCAACAGACTTGTGTTCCCATAGAACTGCAGTAATATTTATGTTTGTAAGGTAATAGCATCAGACTACACATGCCCAGGGCTGTCCCAATCAACTTGCTAACTTGTTCCATTTCCAAAATATGCAGGGGTCAATGTGCTATGTATGTGCATGGTTAATAGTGTCAGGAAGTAGACAGCAGTTACTGGTGGCTGTCATTGCTTACTGGTCTAAGTGCAATACTGTGGTTAATGGGGTCCCTGGTTCGAGACTGCTCTTACACTTAGAGAATTACAGCCAATGTCTAAACCCACATCTGATATAGAACTGTGTTGTACATATATGCCTTTGCATACAGACAGCTATGTACACATTAACTGTATCTCCTCATCTCCATCAAACAGGATTACCCTCATCTATCTGTATATGGTAACTATAAGATATAGCTGGATCTGCTGAATGTGATATATATACATACAAATATACAGGTAACATATACAGATATATCAATTATAGACAGGCAGAGACAGGGGGAGAGAAAGACAGACAGAGATATATAGAGATAGATATATAGATAGAGATAGATACAGAGAGTGAGAGAGAGAGAGACACCTTGAAAGGCATAGAGTGATGTACAGCTACAGCCATTTGCACACCAATTGTAACCAGTGGCATGTGCATGTACTAAGATGAGCTTCATTGTGTAATAGTAGTGAGGTAGGGGTTGTAATCTCACATCACTCGCCATGTGTGTGCGTGTGTGTGTGTGTGTGTGTGTGTGTGTGTGTGTGTGTGTGTGTGTGTGTGTGTGTGTGTGTGTGTGTGTGCATGTGTGTGTGCATGTGTGCGCGTGTGCGTGTGTGTGTGTGTGTGTGTGTGTGTGTGTGTGTGTGTGTGTGTGTGTGTGTGCGCACGCGCACGTGTGTGTGTGTGTATTTCTATATCTTACATTTACAGCAGAATACACTTGCCTAACAGGCCTATGTCTGTGTCATGATCACCCATTTTATGGCCCTGATACTAGTGTCCTCAACAACAGTGGCCCTCTTGTCAGCAGCTACTAATGTCATCCACACCAACAGCAGTGTTAGATGGTTTACTTTTATGAAAGTGAAACACAGTGGTGCGATTGCTCATATGAGCGAATCAGAACCATGAAAATGAAATCAGCAACAGTTTGAAATGTTTGAAAATCAGCAAATCGAAAAGCAGATTCGCTGATTTTTCAAGCATAAATGACAACAAAAAAAATTTAATGAAGTGTAAAGCAGGGGGGCAAGCCCTCCTACACCCCCCATGTGGGGGACTGCACCCCCCACCCCCTACTTTAATATTCTAACTCTGAGATCTCACTACAGTGGGGAAAAGGACCATTTTCCCATCCCCACTCTAGTGCAATCTGCCCTATATTGTCGAATGTGTAATGAGCGAATGCCACTGTGCATACGCTCATTGCACATTCAAACCTTTTTCCATTCGGCGTTTGCAAACTTTGCAAACTGCTATTCGGACAATTGCTGTTCACCCTTGTGCAATACACACACATGAAGGTAAGCTGTGTTAGACACTCTTCATGTGAATGAGCCTTGTAGCACATGTGATAAGTATGTAGCACTGTAGTGTATAGGTTCATAGGTTCATAGGTTACTACTAGGCTAATTGCCCTTGTGGGCCATTTTAAGCCTAGCCAATTACCCTATGTGAGTATCAAACCCTGTATCTTGTACATGTAAGTTAACCTCCTTAACCATTATGCCACCATCCCACCCGTAGACAGTTAGATAGGTAGTGGTTCTAATTCCGACAATGGTCATTCAGTCTGTGGGTGTTTAAGGATATCCCCATGTGGCTGTCTTTATTTCTTGCCTATGTGTGTACTTTACTGGGCCTGTAGATGTCATCCACCATAGAAGCACCATTGGGCTCTCTTCAGCCATATAGGGTCTGTAGCGCATGCGATAAGCATGTAGTACATACAACTAGATAGGTAGGGGTTGTAATCTTAGTCCTGCCAAGTGTGTGTGTTTGTTGGTTATACCATTTTGAGACCTGTTCCACCCAGTAACCCCTCCATTTCCCTACTTTACAAGGCCTGCTGATGACCTTCACCTTTGAACCACCGGTGGACACTCTTTAGCCATATAAGCTCTGTGGTGTATGTGATAAGTACATAACACTATAGTGCATGCAACTAAATAGGCCAGGGTTCTAATCTCAGTACTGCCAAGTGTGTGCTTGTAGGTTATACCATTTTAAGACCTGTTCTACCCAGTAAACCCCCCTTTGCCCTGCTTTACAAGCTTGTTGATGTCATTCACCTTAGATGCACCATTGGACAGTTTGCATGTATGTAAGCTTCGTGCTGCATGTGGTAATTATGTAGTACCATAGTACAGACAACTAGACAGGTAAGAGTTCTAATCTCAATGCTGCCAACAATGATTGTATATGTGTGTGTGTGCGTGTGTGTGTGTGTGTATGTGTGTGTGTGTGTGTGTGTGTGTGTGTGTGTGCGTGTGTGTGTGTGTGTCTGTGTGCAACCTCCACTGCCCTACTTTCCAAGTCCTCGCTGATGTCATTCACCTTAGAAACACAGTTGGAGAGTTTGCAGGTATATAAGCTATGTGGTGCATGAGATTAGCATGTAGTACTATAGTACAAACAACTAGATAGGAGTTCTAATTTCAATACTGCTAACTGTGTGTGTAACCCCCCCCCAATGCCCTACTTTACAAGGCCTGCTGATGTCATTCACCTTAAATGCACCGTTGGACAGTTTTCAGTTATATAAGCTCTGTGGTGGACGTGGTAAGTATGTAGTACTATAGTACCCCATTCTAATCTCAGTATTGCCAACTGTGGGTGTGTGATACCATTGCAAGGCCTGTTCCACCCTGTCGACACCCCCTAATTGCATTACTTTACAGGGCCTGTTCATGTCATCCACTTTAAGTTCACTGTTGGACACTTTTGAGGCATATAAGCTCTTTGGCACATGTGATACATAGGCAGCACTATAGTACACGTAACTAAGTAAGTAGGGGTTTGAATCTCAATACAACTAATTGTAATATTATATATTTGTGTGAGTGTGAAGCAAATCCCCTTTGGCTGTCATGCATGCTGGTTATACCATTTTGAAACCTGTTGACCCCCTCCCTATGGTGTTACATTAAAGGGCCTAGTGATGTCATCCACCTTAAATACACCATTTGAAACTCTCCAGGCCATGCCACTCATCTGTACAGATTAACGCAGAATGTCCGGATGTTTGCTGCATATATGTGGTTGGTTTCTCATACCAATGGGGTTTTCTGTCAAACCACTGGCAGATCAGTGAAAGTTGAAGTCAGAAATAATGACAGACATTTGTGCTTCAGATGTCATACCCTTCTGAAAATTCATGCTGATCCAAACCCTATTACCTTATCAGTTGTCTAGGTTTGCAACAGCAATATGTGAGAAGTCTCCCTATTTTTAGGAGTTTATTCTACCACTCCCGAAGGCTTTGTCCAGATTAATTGCTGTAAGAGGTTGTGAGGTATACCTCCGGCATATAATCTCCATGGTGCATGAGATATGTACGTAGCACTATAGATAGGTAGGGGTTCTAATCTGAATACTGCCAACTGTGTGAGTGTATATGCATCTGTATGCATATCCCCTGTGGCTGTCTTGCCTGTTGTGTGTGTGTGTGTGTGTGTGTGTGTGTGTGTGTGTGTGTGTGTGTGTGTGTGTGTGTGTGTGTGTGTGTGTGTGTGTGTGTGTGTGTGTGTGTGTGTGCACGCGTGATGGTTATACCATTTTGTGTGCCTGTTCCACCCTGTTAACTCCCCCATTGCCAACCTAGTCAGTGCCCCTACTGAAGTCATTCACCTTAGAAGCACAGTTACACATTTTCTAACACAATAGCCCTGTTGTGCATGCAATACTCATGTTGGTCTGTAGTGTACATAACTAGAGAGGTAGTTGTTCTAATCTCAAAAGTGGCAACTCTGTGTGCATGTGTATTTCAATGCATGTTCCCATGCAGCAGTGTGTGTGAGTGTGTGTGTGTGTGTGTGTGTGTGTGTGTGTGTGTGTGTGTGTGTGTGTGTGTGTAGGTGTGTGTTTGAGATGGCTCTACCATTTTAAGGGCCTGTTAACCACCCAGGGGCAATCCTTACAGCACCTGCAAATGTCATCCACCTGAATAGTAGTGGCAGACACTGCAAAACTATATAAGCTCTGTGGTGCTTGCATTACGTATATAGCACTATTGTATGTAAAACTAGGCTGGTAGGCATTATACTTTCAACAGGAGAAGTTCATGAGTGTGTGTGTGTGTGTGTGTGTGTGTGTGTGTGTGTGTGTGTGTGTGTGTGTGTGTGTGTGTGTGTGTGTGTGTATAACCCCTTGCAGCAGTGTAACTATGTTAGGGCCACCAGTATGCCTCTCAACCCCTCACAGAAAGACATCTGTATAAAGCCAAACAGAAAATAGGGACAGAGCCCAAACATTAAGCTCAATCTTCACATATTGTAGTGACAAGCATAGAAAGTAGATAGTATAACAAGTTGTGCAATTGCATGCCTTTTCTGAAGGGTATGAGTTCTGACATCACAATATCCAACATTATTGTCTAACATTAATCTTTCATGATTTTCCACTTATTTACCAGAAAACCACAATGTTATAACAAATGGAACAGAAATATGCGGCAAACATCAGGACATTCTGCAGAAATATGTAGAGGTGAGAGGTATGGCCACCATCTGTACCACTCTGCAGGTTGCAGTCCATGTTTGACCAGGTTTGACCTGTGCCAACAACTCAAACAATACAGAGGTCCCCAGAGTGTAGGATAACAAACATTTCCTAAAGTTGTCTACTAGTTGCATAAAGCAGTTATTTCACATTAGAAGCACCTTAATATTATGAGAAATAGCATAAGCTAAGGTAATGTCACACAAAGAAGCTGTCATATTAGCAAATCAAAGGAAGTCCTGTCCATTGCATTTGACCTGGGTATGGTATGTCCTGCCAACTGTGTCAGTATTACAAGATATATTGCACAGTCCACATTTGATAAGGCAGCAACTCCAATCTGTGTTGCCTATGTGTGTGCAATACGTAGACATGTGGAGGCCATGTAAGTAGCTGCTGTCCCAAATGACCCACATAAGCTTGCATGCTAAATGCCACCACCCACATATGTAAGTACTGCCTAAGGCTGTGTCAACTGTAAATAGTGTGCTGTCTGTCATTGACCCCCAAAGAGCTGTTAACACACTGCATTGGGTTCATACAATGGGTATGGAATGGTGCAAAGGTCCTGGCCTCAAGCTGAATGCAGACAACAGTAGGAGCATACCATATGGCAAGGCCATGCCCCCACTATTTATCACATCAACAGCAACCCTGTAAACACACAGACTATGACAGACCTTGATACTCAGGATGATAACACTGTCATATTCAGGCAACAAGTTGTGGCAGTGGTCAGAAAAAGCTTGTATGTGGTTCACCACATAGGTAAAAGGACTGCATCCGGACAAAAGGTGGATATTACCTCTGTATAGTCCTCAGCCAGTACAACAATACATTGTCAGCATGGCCAGTCTGCTATGTACCTTTGCAGACATCTGCAGCAACTGTAAAGGCTATGTTAACCCCCACAAAAGTTATCCATGGCCTTCAATGCCTGTTCCACAAAGACAGCCTCAAATCAGTATTGCCCCACTGGGTATCGGTGAGGTTGTCCACAGCTGGGCTGTGGCATGCCTAGATGGCAATATTGTGCTCAGCTCTTCAATGGCTACCTCGTATATGAGCGTAAAACTCTGTGCGCATTACCTGCATGACAGACCTGATTCACGTAGGACACAGCAAAAAAAAACTGATGGAGAGACAGGTTTGTCACCCAGAGGCTGCCCTGTCTCACAAATGCACTCTCCAAACATGTCAAACACAGTACCATGCAGACCCTCATCTACTGCTTCAAGGTTCAGTGGATGGGAAAAAAACAAAACATCTGTCCCAGGTGTCCAGCCTGTGTCCAGCAATGCCATGGCAACAGGTAAGGATCGATGATTCTGGTGGGGGTGAATTAAGGGACCCAGGTCCAGTACTCTAGTAACCTCCTCTGTAACTATGAGCCTGTGATCCTACAGAACACCCAGGTGACATGTATTAAGACTAGCTTGCTGTGTCAAGGGGTATGCATGCAAGGTTGCGTTATCTGCCCCCATTGTTCCTCACACACTATTCCATGCATATGCACCTAGGTAAACATGCACATATACAGCCGTACCTTGGCGATGAAAAAGTCTCTGTGTTGCAACTCCACTATCCTGAGCTTCACAAATGATAGCAGCTCACCACAACTTACACACACAGGCACCTGGAACAGAAAAAGAATCAGGTCTGTGAGACAAATGTCATTCAGCAGTAATAACAGCAATAAAGCATCATGGCACAAAGGTACTTACCCTTTGATGTGTACACATGACAATTGCCAGCAGACAGGGCATAATAACACTACTACACTACAAACTGTCATTATCTGTACTATATTCACCCTCTGTATCAGATATATATTAGCATGTACCTACATTGATGATATGGCAACCAGGATGTGGCACATGTATCATCACATGCACAGGGTGTGGTGTTGGGTTGCCAAAGGCCTAGACTGTGCCATACAGTTGACATCATGTGTGGGTGTTTTGAGGGGTGCTGGTCAGCTGGGCCATGGAGAGGAGCTGTGTGCATCTGTTGGTGACCTGCATATGACAGTGATGTGTGAGTGTGTGCATGTACACAGTCAAGCCATGTGCTAGCTCTACACAAGGGTATATTGGACAGCCATGGACTGTATATGGTAGAATGTACAGTTCACTGTCTCTGGCCACAAACATGGGAACTGGCTCTGCCAGGAGTGGCACTGGTACCACCATACCCAAGGCCAAATTCAGTACTACTTCCTGACAGTGACCTGTATCTGCTGGTTCTGTGTCCCTCATGGGACCATCCAGGACCACGTGCCCATGGCCTGCTGTGTTGTGGTGTGAACATCACCCTCCCTTCATTAGTGCTGGTGCTACTGCCACTATGGGAGTATGAGTTTGCATGGCCACGTGGGCTTTCAGCTGATGTTGCTGTTGACCTACACACACGTGTCCAATGTACTACTCCCACCACATGTTCAAGCACAGACATTGCACGGTTAAGGACTGACAATGTCTCACCTCACCATCTATCCACTACATCAGCAAAATGACGTAAGGCATCACCAATGCCATGGAAGGAGTGATGCATGCCAAGCAGTGTTGCATCCATGACCCAGAGCATCTGTCTCGTGTACCATTCACAATGTGCCTGTGCCTCCATGATGGACCAAAGCATGCATTGGGTGACATGTGCTGTGACATCTCTGATAGGTGCTGGATGGGCAGCATTCCTTCTTTGAGCATCCCTGTCACTTTGCCTGTGTGCGACTTTGGCAGATCTTTGGCTATGTCTAGTGTCTACAGTCACAGATGCCATAATTACCACACTACCCTGTTCAATGCCACCACCCTCTGCCCACTATCTGTGGCTGCTGGGGACTGAGTATGTGTGGGCATACTGACCCTGTGCAGGGACACTGGGGATGGAAGTAAGATGTCAACCAATGGGACAGATTCAGCCCCAACATCCCCACCTGTACGTCACAATGGCCACCATCATCATCAGAGTCCGATGAGACACTGGCATCAGGTTCTGAGGGGGACCCACTCCAACACCCATGGTCACCTGTGAGGGAAAGATAACATGACTACATTAATTCCTAGACTATAATGATTGCTGATCCGCACACACATATACACACACACACACACACACACACACGCACACACACACACACACACACACACACACACACACACACACACACACACACACACACACGCACACACACATGCACACACATACACATACATGCAGGTGAGTTGCCACAAAGGCATTATACAGACCACACCTTCTGACCGAATCAGACACAACAGACACACTTTGGACAGGCCCTCAACAACATGCAGTGCAGCTATGTCCAGTTAATGTTGTTAGTACTATACACCTTTGAGATATGTGGCAAGTTTCAGTATGTGATGAACCTTCACCTAACACACAGTGCACCCATGTACACAAAAGTAATGCACCCTTGTATAGCACAGTGGCTACACCTATACAAAACTACATGCTAATATGTTACAGCTCCTGCAAATATGCTACTGTGATTACCAGTGTGATGCACTGCAGTGAACCCCACCACAAGTGATCATGCACGTATTGCAATATGACTAAGCTTAACAGTTGTGTGCATGGCAAACTGGCAGCACATAACATGCCTTGGGTATAGGTGAGCCATAACATGACAGTTCCACACTCACTGGCTACAGGTTGATGTTCCCCAGCCACACCAGAGGTACCTATGGATTTGTGGGGAGAGGTATTGTCAGCACACACACATGTGACACAGGACAATATGTGCATTTATCAACATGTACAGTACAAGCTGTGATACTACATAAATTGCTGACATTCACAATATGTGTGCACCTGTGCATTATAAAACCCCACCCACAAATGCAGATTGACCTGACATATGTGTGCAGGTATGCAGAAGCTGCCACTATGAATGCTACAGTATTAACATGACCACTGGAGGCTTACCTGGATACTCATCAGTTGTGGAATGTGTGCCACCCACCTCCACAATATGTGTAATGATGGTTTCCTGTGAGCTGGTGGCTGAACCAAGGGTTTCCAGGAACTCCTCTGGGGCTGAGAGTGGTGGTTGTGTAGCAGACCATCCCCCTGTGCCAGCATGGTCCCTGGCCACAGTTGCAGTCCTTTGATGTGCATGGTATATGAGATCAGTAGCATGGTGCCAGACCTGTTCATAGCTCCTGTTCCAATGGCCCACATTATTCACTGTTGCTACTAGTTCTGCCCACAGGGAAGCATGTTGTTGCAGGTTATGGTGGCTCCTTGACAACAGCACCCACTGATGAAGCCTTAGGGCATTGATAATTGCAGCGGTCTCAGCTTCTGAGAAGGGTGGGTTGCATCATCTGTACATCTCACCTGAAATATAAGAACAGGGGAACACATCACAGGATGGCATATATTGCTCACCATTATGTAGAGACCCTGCACATACACTTTTGCCAGTGCTAGCCACATCTAACCCCCACATCATACCCCTGCCATCTAGTAGCACAGTATGTCTGTGGGTATCGGCAACATAGTGGCAATACAGCATGCATTGCCCCCTTGATCCTGATGTTTCATGCTACTTGATGAATGTGCTATGAGGTTTTGCTCTGCATGTAGCTGTTGCACCTATTACTGCTTGTTCATAGGGATGTCTACATGGCCTGCTGTGGTGTCAGCCTCCTACTTTATTAGTAATCACCTGGTCTGTAGGCCCATCCCTCAGGTCTCCCTGGTCTTCCTCCCTCAGATTCTGGAATATATGACTGGACAATGTCCTACAGTTTCCCCGGCCAGTGTGGTTGATATTTGTGTCCTGGCACTGTGTAGCACCTGCCTCATGTACGCGGATGGATAGACATCTATGAACACCACCAAGGAACACACTGTGTAAGAGATGCAATGATTGTAGGAATCTGCAGTCCATGCTCTCTGCCTGTCAAAGCCACATATCTGTCTCCAAACAGGTTGTCAACACAATCAGTGCACCTCACACACCACCCACACCTACACAACACACACAAACATCTGCAGTGGTCATCAACATACACATCCACAAACAAAGGGGATCTCTGAGGCAAAGCCACAAATGAACACCACAGCCATACACAGCACATACCACACATGGCCACACACCTTTGTTCCACAGCCACACAGGCATCAGGCTATGTCAAACTTGTTACACATAGGGGACTCCAGTGGAGACACACTGGTGTGCCTCTGACCTGGCTGTGTATGTGGATGGTCACAGTGACCTTTGTGTCAGGTGACAAACTCCACCATATTGCATACACACTGCTGTCTCTCACCAACAGGTACTGTTGCGTGTCTGTGACAGTACATGTTTGTGTGCCTGACCTGACATGTACATCCCTAGACTACATGCAGTGAGACATGAATGAGCACACTGGTTATGTGTCCCAGGCAGGTATGTCCCTAGCCTTATGCAGCATTATCCTGTCACCTAGATGGATGACACAGTACAATCAGGGAATGATTGCCCTTAACATGTACACACTTATCCTGTGATATTCCAGGGGTTCCAGTACCTGTGAGTCTGGGATGATATGGTAAACAGACTACAATGTTCTGTGAGAGATAGCCTCCATCTGTCTTCACTGGTCTTCATGCATCTGGTAGTGGTTTTCACCAGCCCCATAGTGACTCCAAAACTGGTGAAGTTATCACTACCAACATACAAGTGTCAGTGCAACACACATTGAAGGCCATGCTGCTAAACGCTAGAGGTGTATGCATGACTTTGCCCTCATTGCAAGTAGTCCTAACCTGGGAACTGCAGATATCTGAGCAGTCACACAGACCATGGTTCAAAGCTGAAAAAGCACCCCAGCCTTACATGATCACCCATCCTATCATACATGAAGAAGCCAAAGTGTAGCCGGTAATGCCATGGGACATGGGGTTTCCATATATATAAATATATATATATATATATATATATATATATGAGACACATACACAGCTTCACACTGTATGGTCAGTAAGATGCACAGGGGACACTGCAGGAGCAGTTCACCATTGCCAGCACAAACCTATTCAAATCACAGCTAGCTACCAGCCACCAAATCTGACAAGGAAGCCCATTTTGCCTATATGGAAGTCATCAACTGTATTATGAGTCAGGTCTGTACCCTGATCCTGTGTTAGTTGAATGACCCTAAAATGCATTGTAAGACATACCCATGCCAGCACACAAATGGCCAGAAAGCTATCAACAGTGGATGTATAAACACATTGGTGTGGCCAGGGGCTACCCCCACATGAGGTGAAGGTGCATTGCAGTTGACATTACACAACACTGGTTACCACTGCAGCATCCCTACAGTGTCATCCTCCATGGCAAACCAACCATCATGCAGTCATACTTGCAGTCACCATCTCCCACAATACCCATCTAGCTAGGGTCAGTCATACATACACCTCCAACATGGAATACATCTTCCTGGGGGGTATACACAGCCTCACAGCCCCCAACCTGGCACCAATATCTGCACATACACACAAGTGCTATACGTGCGTTTGTATAGATGCAGGTAGTTAGGTATGACTAACAGGCCTACATCATCCTCTGCTAGGATATGTACACCTGTCTGGTGGACATGTGCAATACATACTGTCCCTAACAGGGATGACATACCACTGTCAGAGACAAAGTAGGGGCAGGTGCCCATTTTGGAGCAATGTCTCCTTAGCATGTACATGAGAATGTAATCAGTCCTGCAAACCTGCACAACAAACACAGAGCTTACATTGTCTACATCTACTACAGACAGTTATCTCCCCACTGCACATATGTCTGCAGCAGCAGAGGAAGCACCTGCAACCGTTCACTTGTGCTCAAGGACACCAGCTATATCAGTGCTGTTGGTATACCATACTGGTTGCCTGACATAGTCAGTGTAGGCTTTGCCTACTGTGTTCCCCATAAGTATTTCAGGATATCCAGAGTACCTCTCCTGTCTCCTATATGTAGGGAACAGGTGACCACTCCCATGTGATTGTCATGGTATACATCTGCCATGGGAGCCTATCACATCACAGGATGCATCCTACATGATTCCAAGCATAACCTTGCAATACCATAAGGAACCATATTCAAAGGAGGACTGACTACCACCTTTGCCCCATCTGTTTGATGGACGACTGCTGTCACCCCTTTAGACTAAAGTAAGGTGTCCCCCACTCAGTCACATGATAGACCCAGCAGCCTAACTAGGCTGTTCTGCAAGGTCATAGCACAGTTTATAATGAACCCCATTAACAAGGACATTGGTGACCTGCCCACACTTCATTATGCATACTTAGGCTTTGTCAAGAAAAGGTTCATGTCTGTTACACTTGGTTGACCTCTATGACACAGTCCCCAAAGCCATGGATGGAGGGGTGACAGTGCAAACTGCCTACTTTGACCTGGACAAACTCTGTGACAGTATAAGCCACATGGCCATTATAGATATAACACTCCCAAGTATGCATCACACCATATGTTACTATAAGGGTAACACACCGGTGCACTGACACGACCCAAATATTCCATATAGGGAAATCCACCTGAAGTGGTTGAACCATAACTAGGTGCATAACCTATTGTTTTGTTTTTGGGCCTCTGTTATGTGTGATGTACACATCTGAGATGCATGTAACAGCCATTAGCCTATGTCCAACCATGTCTGCGGACAACTGCATGCTGAGTGCCATCACCAGATTCCCTAGTGATGTGGACATCTGCTTAGGAGGTTTTCACACAGATACATGACTACTACCAGAAACATGGCCTCAGGCGGCTGCATACCAGGACATGCAGTGTGAACCCCTATGGGAAGAGTGACATCTCCACATATTATCACAGTACTAACAACATCCTAGGTATGCAATCAGTTGTAAGGGTGTTGTGGACACAGGTCTTTGGCAACATGACATTTCAACACAATGTTGCTTCCATTGTAAGGTAAACCTTCTACATAGCCCATGTCGTACATAAGGGTATGTCATCAAGGGACATAGGATATAAACATCTCCATATTCCCCCCAGTGAGGACCATTAATGTGTATAATTCTCTATTCATCATTCACATCACACAGCACATGCAGCAGCTGTGGACATCACAGAGGTTCCTCACCAGGGAATACCACAGCTTCAAACATCTACCATACAACAATAGGATATAAAGTCAACCCTCTACCCAGTTTTGTACAAAATCTTCAGGGGTAACCTCAGTGTGGCATGCAAGGCAATCATGGACTCCACATTGCAGAGACTGGAAAGTTATGCTACACTCTGTTAACACTCACACACATGCCCTCAACCTGGTGTGTGACATGAACTGGGCTTATTGGTAGCTCAGAAGTGTGTCCCACATAATCACCCTGTGGTGGAATGAGCACCCTGTCCACATCAGGCAGGGTCGCTATTTACACCTTTGCAGGCGTAACCTGGATAACTGGATGCTTAACTGCTCATGCACCCTTGGGAAACCATCTGTGTTCCTATTGGACGGGGGCATCAAGTGCTGCCTTGCATACACAGGGGCTAATATCTGGGCTAGGCATATGACTGTTCAGGGCCCATAGCCTAGTAATGTCATATGGTACCAGGAATACCAGATATGGCCTGAGTGCAGTGACAGACTGTGTTGTTATGTGTCCACACTAATCACTGACATTGACTGTTAGGTGTCCCCTATGCTCAGCGTTACAGTACCATGTCATCCAGCCTACATCCGACAAATAGGTGAGTGGTAGTACAAGTGCATGTGGACATTCCAGCAAAATCTGTGCCACACAACAACTGAGAGCAGTGCATATGTGGTGTAGAATGTCCTCCTCATGGGTGTCTGACATCTGCAGTACCCAAATGTTTGCGGAATGTGTACATGTGCCTGATAGATGTAGACCCCCTGCCAGACAAATGCGTATTTTAAGACACCAGTTGGACAATATGTAATGGCTGTCCCCAGAGTTTGGGGAATGTGTCTGTGATATGTCAGACCTCTGTGAATACAGTAATGGTGCATGAATATCTGGTACTGTATTTATTCTCTTACATTGTATGCTCAATATGTACACACTCCTGCTGAGGCATTGCCAGTGTCCCCCCACTCCTAGTACCTATAACATGCTGTCCTGTTGCAGGGGGTCACCAGGCATGCTAGCCATAGGTGTCAGGCAATTAGATACAGGTGTGGAGTGACCTAGCCAGAGTACATTAGGAATGGTCAGGGACACCTGTACAATCTTTGAACTAAGCCTGTATGACATTCACAGACTGAGAGGGGCTCACTGACAGTAAGTGATGTGATATGCCAGCTGTATCCACCAGTACTTACTGTCATTGTACAGCAGAAAACCCAGTAGCAGTCATATGTGAGCTGACCATTGCTGGGGTGACTCAGAGGCCAGAGCTGTGATCTGTGTCACTGCAGACAGAGCCATAAGGGATGGCCAAAGGTGCTGGATAGCAGATGAACAGCAGCATGTCAGTCCAGGAAATGTTTTGAGACCAACTGTTTAAATTCCTATTTCCTATGTCTGCATCCTCCCATCTGCATTTCATTACATGCTCAATTCTATGACACACCTGGTATGGTGCTGTACTCCTTTGTGAGAGGAAATCCAGTTGTAGTGCCCTAGAGAATCACAGTCTGTCTTCCTGAAGAAAGTGCCAGACCTGTTTACCATAGGCAGCAGCATGCCTTTTGTAGGGAATGCTCATGAACAGGTTATTGCCTGTGCAACAATCTATGACTCCTGCTTGCTAATTGCATCCAGAACAGCTGGGTTGCCTTTCCATTAGTCAATGGCAAGGCATCCCAGTGCTTTAATTAAGGTCTTCATGAGGGCCTTGCCCCTTTTTCAGGCCTGTGAGGAGGACATTATTGAGGTGTGGGTGCTACAACATCACAGAGGATAGGTAGAAATATTGTCCACTGTTTGGATTGATATGTTATGTCCACAGTTTTGCATGCTATGCCTGGCCATTGTTAACAGACTTCCAGATTCTGTAGCAGTGTATTATTTAACAATGTGTGTTGGGGTCAGTAAGGAGACAAGCAGCTGTAAGTGTCATACATCCTTTTTATCTGAATGTTCATATTGCTGCAGTTGATGTTGGTCTATCAGCTGTGTATGTTTGTAGGGGGAGACTGTGACACATGCCTCTTTCACCTGAGCATTTCCCCCAACCCTTTTTTGTGTGGGTATTGTGTGAATGTCCTGTTCTAGGTGTTTGGGATGTATTTTAGGTCCATAGCAGGTAGCTGAACATACTGCTTCATGTGCAGCAGGCCACAGCTGTTGCATTCTGGCCAGGAGTTAGACTAGAGATTGTGAGAACAGTGGGGGATTCAAGTTGTTACTGTCAGTGAGGGAGCAGTGTCAGATATGGTGTCACAACATGACCAGGTTAAAAGTACCCCTAACAGGCCAGGGGAAGCATGTGTCTCTGGTATATATGTTATGTAATAGTGCCATCCACAGATTGGTAGGTGACATTTAGGACACATATTCATATTTGTGAAATGTGTCCCACCCTGCAGGCCTTTGATGTGCTATTATGGGTGGCAGTGACTGTGGTAGCAGCAATCAGGTCTGCTGGACATTGCAGGGCTCAGTTATTTCTAGGTTGTATTGCCAAGCATGTAGTTGTTGTGTAACAGACTGGACTGTGGGCCTGAACTGTGGGTGTCCAGATGTGAGACATTCTTAGAATGTTACAGATAGACCTACTGAGTAATTATTATGTGAGCTGTAGTTGCAAGACATGTGTGCATGCATACAGTGTGTTACACAGGAATGGCATGAACATGAGTGCTTGGATTGATATGATATGTAACACACTGACCTGTCTGTCATGCTTTTGTAAAATCAATCTGCACTGCCTTGCCAGCACGTCAGCACACAGAATAGCTTTGATGACAACCATGACATACACAGATGACATGACTGTGGACATTCTGCAACAGTCTGTTCAATTGTCAGCTGTACCTGATATTGTAGGCTGCTGGTCAATCCATCAGCATGTTTTTGGCTGTGTACTGGTTCAGTGTCTGCATCACAGGCCCAAGTACACTGTCATTTATCACATTATATGTAGAAGTAGTGTCACTGTTACTCAGGATGTCTTCATGACAACACCAGTAATTGCTCAGAGTTGAGTTATCCTACTGGTGTATTGAAGTGAACTGTAGTTCAGTGGGTCCTGGGGCCAATACTTGGCAGGGGTATCTTTTTCCCCCAATGTTACATGACAGTACTGCATTATATATTTACAAAAGCAGAAGCAATTCCCCAGCGCTGAGCTGGCCTAGTGGTATGTTTCTCTGACTGTAGTTTGAAAGATCCTGGTTGCAATACTTGGCAGTGGTGTCTTTTTTTTTTTTCCTAACATTACATGACTGTACTGCACAATATATTTACAAAATCAGTAGCAAGTCCCCAGAGCTGAGTTGGCCTAGTGGTGTGTTGCTCTGACTGTAATTTAGAAGGTCATGGGTTCAATACTTAGTAGGATTGTCTTATTTCCCTAATGTTACATGACTGTACTGCATGATATATTTATTAAAAAAACATAATTCCCCAGAGCTGAGTTGGCCTACTGATGTGTTGCTCTGACGGTAGTGCAGAGGGTCCTGGGTTTAAGACTAGGCAGGGGTGGTTATTTTTTTGTTGGGCAGAACAGTGTCTGAATCAGATAGGTTGATTAAAGCAGTTTTAAGCAGGTTTGTGCAGGTTTGCATGGCGCACAATGATGCTAAGCGACACTTATCCCTGCTTAAACCCACGCTATTTCCAAAAAAGAAAAGAAAAAAGGGGTGATAGGAAAGTGGGGAAATTGGACAAGCAGGGGGAAAAACAATATGAAAGGCAGGTAGGGATGTGTAGGATGGGTACAGGAAAGGACAATAGCTATCCATTTCTTCTACAGCAACAGGTGTGCATGTTGTGGACAATTTGGAATTTGGAGGCTCACATATCGCATAGGGAAGGGTGTGGGTGACATAACTTGGTTAATTAATTACTGTGATGATTGCTTTATGCCAGTGTACATGGTGGCAAAATTGCATGTATGTATGGGGCGACATTTTTTTGCAAGACAGGTGCTCAACTTTTTTTTCTTTTAAGGAGAGAGTGGAATGTTGGGGGAGGGTTGTAGGTACATTTGGGGAGCTAAGTTGGGTAGGAGAAGTTGCATTTGCAGACATTCAGGACAGCCAAGACAGTGGACAAGGACAGTCTATGACACATGATGGGGGCAAACACCTTGGACAGGGAGGGTGGTTGGAAATCAGAGAACCAAGTGGCCCCAGATGTAAACAGTGGGACTGAGGTCCCCACCCATGGGCAGTCACCACTACCTCTTCACGGCCCTGAAGGAGGTTGTGCTGGAGGCTGGGTACCAGGGTCAGCCTGTCCCTCAAGATGTGCCAATCTGCCCTTGATCTGGTGCAGCTGGACATCCAAATTGTTCTGGAGGGCTCTGCGCAACAACCCTGAAAGCTGATTACAGGAGACAGGATCATATAAGCACCAGCACCCAGTGGGGACAGGCCCCATCCCCCTATCGAGGTTCCACCTCAGGGTGGTGCAGGACCAACAGAGGAGGCAGCTCTAGGTTGACTCCCAGACATGCTGGGACCCGGTGCAGTGGCCAGATGAGATGGGGCAGGTGGATCCACTGAGATGGGCCTACCCAAATGTGCTATGGTGTTGAGGTTTGTCAAAGTGTATTGGTTAGTCATGAGCAAAATATTTCAACATTAGTTATAACAGCATACATGGGTGTTCCAATTTATCCGCAACAATAGAATTGCATAGCATATGGAATGTAGGCATAAATGGAATAACAGTCATTATTGTAACAACATGCCAGTAAAAGTTACGGCAAAAGGCCAACAATGGTGGAATTTCAACAAGGTATGTTAGTATGCAACCATTGAAATATATAACCAATAATACAACACAAGGTCCAACATTAGGTTTTGAGAACAATATATGAGGAAATAAAACCATACCCATAGTATAAAAATAGTAATTTGTGATGCAGATAATGGGTAGGGGGAGAGAAAAACATTTAATTAACAACTGTATAGGCTACATTTTTCACAACAGTACTGCTCAGTACTCTACAGGTCTGCCCTTACTTTACATCTACATGTGCCCTAAAGCTTCTGTAGCACACACAAACATACCTCTCAAGCTGTTGAAACAGAATAGTATTGGCCAAGCTATAAGACCTATAGGTACATAACTACAGGGGAGTTGCAGATGTCAGGATAACATATATGACTAACAAGGTGTACCCTGCACTGATATTGTGTGAGTGTGCTACTGGCATACATTAAATGGAGTTATATCTGTGTCCAAGTTTAATGGCAACAGTGATCACTAGACATGTCAGCATGACACTTGAGAGACATGCATTGAGCACAGTGCATGGTGTATATACCTATCCTGCTGTCATTTGTAGGCATTGGGGTTGGACTATCAGCACACATTTACAGATGCACCAGGCATACAGCCGTACCAACAGTAGAATATTGAATTTGTCTAATACAGTTGGAATACTAGTGTACTGCCTGACATTTTATTTAATGGAGTCTTATCAACTTGCTGAGTACTGCTGTTTACACACTAGTACATCTGGACACTACAAACATTTTTTACCTGTAAGCCCTGTGGCAAGAATATCTGTTAACGCTACATGACAGGTTGTATTAATAGTCAAGACTACTTACTTGTCTGTTATTATAAATAGAGTTTAGTACTGGTCTCTGGATTCAAACCTTGGTCTGAGTATGCACAAATGGACAGCATATTTTTTTTTATCACACTGAGCTACTGGGCCACTACTGTGTGCTGGTTGACTGATTTGTGCCTAAAGCTCACTTGGTTACAAAGTCTGACCTGGTAATATAGGTGGAGTGTCACAGAAGACTGCAGTGACAATTGGCCATACAGGCATGAGATTAATGCATGACAGAGATAGTAGGAAAAGTGTGTATTAATAGTTAGAATGCAGGTGTACACATTTAACTCCTAGTGGATGGGAATATGAGTGATCTGTACAGATCATATTGGGGTGCTTGGTTGCATAAGTGACCCATATACATTTGCACATGGTATATTTGCAGTCACCATGAAATTATAGTCTCATACTCACATGCATCAGCATACCTACATTCAGGAATACATATAGCTGAAGTGCAAAGGTTAACACAAGACAGTCCTGAGGGAAACACACTATAATACCTTACACATTACTATTCAAGGTTCAGATCTTAGTGTAGTTCCACATCTACACTTTAGCATAACAGTTCTTTATCAGCTAAACTTCAGTCACTTCATGGTGTCATAGCTATATTTGCTGTGGAGCACCTGTGCAACTGAATTTCACCAACAACAGGCCAGAATAAACACAACACTTGGTGGACAGAACTTTATTGAGGGTGACATTTTACAGTGGTTTACTACATTCAGAAATCTGACTGCCTTTGTACTGCATATCCTCTAGATGAATGAATGTCATTTATTACCTTCACAGTTTCAATCACGGTGTACTTTGTTGCAAGATCCATAGTATTAATACAGTATACAGTATACTTATGTCATTCCTGCACACTATAATAGTAGCTTGTTTGATGCCTTCATATGTATTGCACAATACCTGGCATTACTCACTTATATCAATGTGGGTCTAAGAACACATTTTTTGGAGTACACTTAGAACACACTATATCTACTGGCAGTAAACAATGTACTCCTTTTTATTTATTGTACTATATATTGCAAGATAGATCTGTACTCACCACACTGCTGGTGCATCCTTGCTAGGAACCCAGCATGTGCGTCTAAGTTGTAACTCCTCTTCTGTGCAGCTGTGGGGGAAAAACACACCATTATGCATACCTGTCTATCAGATATTCATACTGCAATTTGATAAATCACCAGTTGATATACTTACAAACTTCTTGGGCATTCCCATCCTGAGCATCTTGGGTCCATTTGGCCAAGATCCTCCCTTTCCTTCACTTGAGGGATTCCAGTGACAATGGTGAGGTCATGTGCCAGACAGCTTCAGGCCTCAGACTTGAATTGACAGCCCTGGTAATGGCTCTGCAGCAATCTGGTATCATGGTCTTTCACTAGGAGTCCAGCTATGACCCTGAACTCCAATGTGCCCTAATGCCAGAAGTGCTCCCCTCTCTGACTCCAGCCATAGCTCCTGCATTGATCAAACTCCAACAGGTTATGGCTGCATTCCCACCTGTTCAGTTTAAATAAGGCTGTTTTCCGTCACTTTGCTGCCATTGGTCCATTTTTAAAAATGCTAAGCAATTCTTAGCATCGTGCAAACCTGATGAGCTCAGCTGAGCAGTGTTTAAACAGGGACTGCTTAGAAATGCTTAGCAGTGCACAAACATGCTTAGCTGTGCTGAGGACTCCTTAAACTGGGACTGTTTAGCAGTGCTGAAACCAGTTAAGCAGGGCTGCCCAATGCTAAGTACAGCTAAAGCAGGTCCTGTTTAAGCATTGGTTGGCTTTGCTTAGCAGTGCTTAGCAGAGCTTAGCTACCAGCAAATTAGATATTTTACAAGTTAAAAAAAATATTGAAAGTCATTCTTCATTAGGGATACTTTTATTATTATGTATGCCTTTTACTTTTTATCCCCTAACCTTATGTATTTTAATTACATTATCTTGGAATGCCACTGCAATGTATTGGACACCTGTATATAACTGGAGCTTTGCTCCATGGGACATGGGCTTGTGGATCAGCTGAACTAACCCAGTTAACAAATGTCATTAAATACATCAGTAAAAAAAATAATATTGCATAAAATATTGCTATCACATATACAAGCTAAATTGTCCGCCCTTGCATTCTAACTGGGCACCTACTGCATACAAGGCCAAAACTCTAACCATTCAGTTAACATAGATGTGAAGAATTTAGCTATAGATTTCTAGATAGCATTTTGTTCCATTACATTTAAACATTGCTGAACAATGTGGCACACCGTGCAAACCCACTCAGCTATGCTTAAACTTGACATTTTGGACAAAAATTAAAAGCATCCGGTTTCTATTTTTAGATGTCTGGCATGTGTTTATGGCTAAGCGCCATGCTATGCCACGCAAACACAAAAAAATAAAAATGCACAGGGACAAAATGACATTTCCATATATAAATGCACTACCATACAGCACTAAGACATTACAGAGGGTGTGTTATGGACACTGTAACACACCCCCTACATATGTATTTTACATACGGGCCGGGACACTGTTACAATTTAATATTTTAGTACCATACAGCAGCTTGACAGTTCTGGTGGTGTATTACAGACATTGCAACACCCCCCCCCCGTGTGAAGTACATTAAAATAATTATGAATAAGTGCCCGAGGACACTTTACTTTAATCTTTTCAGTGCCGTACAGCACTTTGACAGTGCAGGGGGTATGTTGCGGATACTGTAACAAACCCCCTGTGTAAAATACATACTTCTAATTATAAAAAAGTGTCCAAGGACACTTCACTTAAATCTTTTAGTGCCATACAGCACTTTGATAGTACAGGGGTGTGTTACACATCTTTGAGCACTGTAACACACCTCCTATCACTGATTCAGTAACCGTGTACAAGGCTCTCCCTCAATAGCGCACATTCATTAATATGCAAGGTATGCTGCTGAGGGGGAGCTGCAGACATGGCCATGATACACTCCATGTAGGGCTTACACTGTTCCTACACTGAGATTATTAAATCTGGTGGCCATTCTTAACAATTGTTCAGCACCCTCTATGTTACTTGCTAAGATCAAGTATTCTCTTAGGCAGTTAAATCTGCCAATAGTGACCAGTAAATGACAGCAGCAGAATTAGAAACAGATTGTATTCTGCCTGCTGTCTGTGCCAGTAATGTGTCCCTGTTTTTCTGTAATATAACAGAGTGTGTCACTGCCTTTCTGACAAAGCTCACTAAGTGCTTTGCAGCTTTCAAAGCTGGCAAAAAATGTAGCCCTTTTTTTCTGCACATAGCACTTGGAAGAGATGTTTCCACATTCACTGCAAAGAATTATGATTGTGTCTCTGATCTTAACCCATAATTACATGTTCTTGACATGAAACCTTGAAAGGTGAATTTCTTTGCATCCATGTCTTGAACCAATAATAAGCCACTTGTGATATGTGATCCACTCATAATCCTTTAAAAAACTCATAAAATGGAATGAAACTGCACTTTTAGTGGCTAAAATAACAACATGATGCTAAACACAGTTGAAAATAAAAATTATAAAATCCTTTGTTAAAATAAAGTATGTTGAGATAACAATCCCATTTTAGAGTGACCAAACAGGATGAAGAGAAAATCTTTTAGCAGGATAGTGGGTTGGGTGATTGGCAGTAAGTATTTGGGTCCTGATCCCTTTTAGAAGTCTGAATCTCAACAAATCAGACAATATATGCACACATAATGCTTTTTTTATGGATGTGGCCAAATCATATGCAATAATATATGGATTTCCTTGCAAGTCTGTCTGCTATTCTTATGAATACTCATTATAACATTATGTACAAACTCTGAATGCTCTTAATTGTACCACTTTTTTTTCACTTCTTTTCTAGATAGGATTGGAAAAATTAGAATTTAAGGCCTTCTAAAAGAGAGCTTGCGTTTCACATAGCTGTTATGTATTGTGCAAAGGTATTGACATATGACAAAGACAAATTACAGCTGTGTGACAGGAGAAAATGTCTACCAGCTAATTCTTCAAAGAAAGCTTTGTCCTTAGGTATTGTTGCACATTGTATAGAGAAGATCTTGGTTGCATTGTGTTTGAAAACCAGAATAACTGCTGATGAGACTGAAAACACTCTCAGAACAGTACACAATTCCATTACAAGAGCGATTTAGTTGTTTATGTAAATTGAACAAATCTCCAAGGGAGTTGTATTTCAGACTAAATTGCGGGAGTTGGTCTATAAACAAGAATTACCTTAAGACTCAATAAAGATGTCAATGCTTCTAAGATATGGGCTTTTACTTTTTATGCTTGTTGGCTGGGTATTTATGCATCTGCCATTAATTCCAGATAATTAGGTGAGATGAGATTGCTGCAATATTGACAAGAATTAACAACAAAAAAATTACACACAATACAGCTTTATTTCCTGTAAAAACGGAAAGGCAAGTTTTAAGAAATGTGAGAGAAAGAGAGAGACAGAAGGTTGTGAATGCAGGTCATCTATAGTGCAACATGATGAGTGGGTTGCAGACCTCTCAGCTTTCCTTACTTTGGAGGAACATTAATATTGTCATGCCTAAGTTACCCATGCACATGGCATACCTTTTTTGGAGATTTTTAGGACTGATTATTCCTCTTCATACAATTTTCTGAATCCTACCTCATCACATGATTTTTGAAGAAGTCTAATGCACATAAAACCACACTGCATGACCAGCATAATAGTGGTACAATACCAGTAATTTAAACGAAAAAAGACACAAATCTACATCTCCTTTTTTTCAGAAGCAAAAATACATGACTTTGTATGGGAGAATTTTGTAATATAGTTCGATAAAGTGTACCAAATGTATACTGTCTCTTTAGTAATGCAGTCATACTTTTTCTATAATTTTTGTTACTTTTGTTTTTTTAAACACTTTTCTGAATAGGATCCCACATTTCTACTGGAGGCAGGAAAAGTTGTGTGCTGTTTGGTATAGAAACAGATCATGGTCCAATAGGGTCTTAGGCAGGGTAAGTGGTCAGACCTCCCAGCCATTCCAGTGTCCCATTGCTTGCTTGTCTTTCCCCATTTACCATAAACACTGGTCAAATCGTCAGTGTGCAAACTATTTTCTTTTTTACTTTTACAGTGATTATACACATTTGATATAAAACCTTTATTTCAAATGTTATCACAGAAAAACTAATGGTGATTTGATAAACAAAACAAAGCAGTTTCACATTGAAAACAGACTTGCCATAAAGAGTAGTAGACTTTTCTTCCATTGAAACACACATTCATTGAATACGCGAATGAATCAGGCCAGTGGAGGATCATGTGTACATTTATATATATAAACTTCCCCCAAACCTAGAAATTGTAACCACATTGAAGACTGCAACCTTCTCAAACGTCTGTCTCAAAAAATCAATAACAATAATAATGAGCAAAGTCACATATTTCAAATTTGTTTCAAACCTATTGCTGAAATATGAAAATGGAAAATTCAGTGGAAGAACATCTATGGAAATATGAGGGGAATGTATCAAGCCTCAGATTTTTTTGTCCTGACACAGGTTGCATGTAGAACAGGTTATACTGACAAATATAGAATTTTGTTATTAGACAAAATGGAGGTGATGTATACTTTACAATTTAAAACATTGCAACCTGATGGCTTAAATGCTTACCCTGCCTGGAAAGTGTTCTTATAGGTTAAATGATTGAGAGGAGTCTTTTTCACCATATTTATAATTTATTTGAGACTTTTTTTAACCTCTGAATAGCTGCTTAACTTGAGGCACTGGTTTATTAAAGTCTCTTTACCATCACCTTTGTTTTATTTTGGTGAAGGACAGCAGCTGCAGATTCCAGTTCAATCTCCTATTCCAGTGTCCCCCTCCATTTTGTTTCACTGACCACTGTTGTTTGTTGTACAACCCTCCCCTCACCATTGCCTATGTTCTGTCTGATGTCTCCTTCACCATTGCTTTCACTTCCCTTATTGTGTTACCACACACCCTATCAGTCATGTATGTCTTCTCCTGCTACATTTCCTAATGCTCTTACCTTCTCCATACTTCCCTTACCTCCATCCCCAGCTTACCCTCTCCTAATATATGAACAATGAGTACCTGTTCCACAAAAATAAATAATTAACTAAAAAATAATTACCTCTCCTTCCCTACCTCAGTCATGCACATTCCCTAGCTGTTCACTTTCTGTTCAACACTCTGCTTGCTTCCCCCTTTCATCTCTTTCCTACACTCCCATTTTCAATGTTTAATCTGGCAAATGTCTCTGTAAGGTTTCCATGCCATATTTGTTTTCTGCTGTTAGCAGCTGGTCATGATGGCTACTATTAATGCTCACGAGCAGCTGTTGAGCCCTGTTCCTGCTTATTATATAGCAAAGAGCTCAGCTAGCAAATTTTACAACTCGGCTATTATGTACAGCCAGTATCATACATTACTTATATTGGCCTTTTTGCCAATGGCCACACATATGATCTGAGTATTGTTATGCAGCAGTTAGCACAGGTGAAACTGAGTATGGCCCCAAAGTTTTAAGCACTTAAATTACTCTACCATCTATGGATTTGAATAATGACTTCAGATCCCAAATGTGATGTCCTGTGGAGTCATTGTTGTAACTTTAATTCCTTCATGCTGCAAGTGTGTGATACACAAGTATTGTGTGTTTCTCTGAAAGCATTTGTCTGACTGATGGAGCTTACCATGTAAATGAAGTATCTTGGACAATACAGGCAATGAGGGTTCTGGGCTGCATATAATGATATCATTTTTACAGTAGAGTGGCTTTTTCATGACCTTTGTATTATAGTACTGGTAAAGTGTTCAGATTCTGATGATGTTTTAACTTCATTTTGTCGCTGCATTTGTACTTTTCTCTTCCCCATCCTATTTCTTAGTCTCGTTTATACTAAATACATTTATGTGTTTATTTCTCTTTAGATATTTGACATTGATATGAACAAGCATCCATAGCAGTACTCCTTTCGCTATCCTGGCATTATGCACCACCACTATTGGCTATGACAACACCACCAGCCACTGGTGTCCCCAGCTGTCTCACTCACTTCCATCCCCAACAGCACCAATGTGTTTCCTCTTTGTGTCTGAAGACCGCTTCTCTATTAGGTTCATAGGTTCATAGGTTCATACTAGGCTATCTGCCCGAGGGCATTTACAAGCCTAGCCATAGTTTTGTGGCTTCAATG